>NC_044992.1:50389076-50689076 GCF_008728515.1 Papio anubis
TGTGAACCCGGGAGGCGGAGCTTGCAGTGAGCTGAGATCCCGCCACTGCACTCCAGCCTGGGCGACACAGCGAGACTCCGTCTCAAAAAAAAAAAAAAAAAAGAATGGCAGTTGGAGCCTGAATGCCTCTGAACTTCTGTCTAGTGTATCAGTAGATTCAATGGACTGAGTACAGGAGACCTGAGGTCTGTCCCAGACACCCATGTCCAAAGGCGCAGGGCAAGGAGGCAGAGGCCCAGTTGAGGAATCCTAGTTCCTGGTAACAGAGATGACAGCTAGAGCCAGAGAAAGGAAGGTAAGAAACAAAGGGACTGCTGGTGGTGAAGCTCTGGCTTCGCTATGCTTAGTGGTTGCTGATTCAAGATGCCCTCTGTTGCCGAGTCTTTGGGGTCAGGTGAGGAGGAGGATAGGGATTTAATTTAGACAGAACCCTTGGGTCCCTGCTTTCCAGAGGAAATACCAGGGTAATGGAAACTGCAAATAGATGTTATACCTGGAGTTTCAACTAGGGTTCCAAACAGGAATATTCCTGGAGCTGGGGTGGAGAGAGGAGGTAGTTAGTAATTGTTTCCATTTTATTCATTTATTGAGCAACTGCTACATGCCAAGCACTGTGTTAGGAGATGAGAATACAGGGTCAACGACAGCCAAGAACAACAGCAAACCTTTTAGCATTCATCATGTGCCAGGCTAAATGTTTTGCATGTGCTACTCATTTATCCCACATCATATATGTGTACAGCATAGAGAAGTTTTTTTCTAACTTCTCTATTAGAAAGTTTCTAAGTGGCCAGGCCCGGTGGCTCACACCTGTTATCCCAGCACTTTGGGAGGCTGAGGTGGGTGGATTACTTGAGGTCAGGAGTTCGAGACCAGCCTGACCAACATGGAGAAACCCTGTCTCTACTAAAAATACAAAATTAGTTGGGTGTGGAGGCGCATGCCTGTAATCTCAGCTGCTCGGGAGGCTGAGGCAGGAGAACTGCTTGAACCCAGGAGGCGGAGGTTGTGGTGAGCTGAGATCGCACCATTGCACTCCAGCCTGGGCAACAAGAGTGAAACTCCTTCTCAAAAAAAAAAAGAAAGAAAGAAAAGAAGTTTCTAAGTAACTTTCCCAAAGTCACAGAGCTAGTGAGTAGCAAGGGGAGTCAACTGAGTAAGCTCAGGCCAGCAACCCTGCAGATCAGATCTCCCTCCAGCTGAGGTGTGCTCTGGAGTGTCCTGGAGACTTGAGAGAGGGGCTGTGCTTGGGGAAGTGGGGAGGCAGCATTTGAGCCAGTCCTCATGGGATGAATGAAATTTCATCCTAGGAGAGGGGAGTAGGTTCCAGGTTTAAAGAAGCAGCATTTGCCAAGGTGCAGGAGCCAGAAAGGAAATCCTAGGGGAGAGACAAATTTGGGGGAAGTCCTCAAAATATCTACCCTCAGGCTAGGGAGTGAGCATTTCAAAGACTATGTTTAGGAGCTTGGGTTATATACTATAGATCATGGGAGTCACTGGGGTCGGGGACCAGGTGGCTGAGCATGGGTAGGTTAAAGCAATTCTGGCTGAATCAGACCCTAGGCAAGAGAAGGAGATCACTTGGAATCTTCCTTTTGCCACATAAGATGTGATGCCATCATTCAACTCATCATTCACCAACAAGCTGTGGGGCCTGGAACCTTTCTATGCCTCAGTTTCCTCATCTGTAAAACAGCAATACTAGTAGTACCCGCCTCAGAGACCTGGGTATGCAGCTAAATTGAGATGCTCTAGGGAAGCTCAGGCTTTCAGTAAGGGCTCGATAAAGGCTAGTTCCTGTTATCAGATGTCACCTCCCCACCCTGTCCCCGGTCCAGTCAGCACCTCGAAGTCCTGACTGTCAGGAATGCCCCCACCCCACCTACAAGTCTGATCTAAATCCCTCCTGCTGCAGATGGAGCCTAGCTTCCCTGACAGTCTTTCAGGACGGGAAGCTCCATGTTCAATGCTCCCCACCCTCGTCCAGCCTCTCTAATCTCAGCTCTTCCCTTTCCCCTCCCCTGTGATTATCATAAACCCTCTCGAGTTAGGCAGGCTTGGCTGGGCCCCATGCCCCTTTGAAGTCCCAAGCCAGGTTCCCAGCCCCACATACTGACTTCTGAGAAAGCTGCTTCCCATCAAATCCTGCCGCCAAAAAGACTCTCCTCTTAGGTATTCCTGCCAACTCCGTTTTATAATCTCCGTGCCGGGGAGGGAGGACAGTTCAGGCACTTTGTCTGCAGGAAGGAAGCAATTAAATTATTAGCACTTTGAGAAATTAAACGACATAACTTACGGCGGAATAAGTTTAGGAAAAAAAAAAAAAAAACCTTGTAATGTGAGAAAACAATTAAAAAGAATTATATAAGGTTGGGCTCACTCCTTTATTGCAATAGAGTTAGCAGTTCATTGATTATCGTCCTGTTATAATGCAGCAGGATGGTGCGGGCTGCTGCGGAGGCAGCGACATTCAGGAAGCAAAGCGCTTAGTTGGGTCCTGCAAGAAGGTGGTGAAGGAGCTGAAAGGTTTTCCTGGAGGGCAAGGGGGAGGGGAGAGTGGGGTCAGAGGAGGATCACCAAAGCAGCTCTTCTTCCCTTCTCCCTGCTCCTGCCTTGGTAGACGTGGAAAAGAGCTGGTCAATTCTAGCAGTTTGTCCGTTGCTAGGGCACAGTCAATTCCCTGTGCCCAAGAGATTCTTTTCCTAGGTATTCATCCAGTGAAATGTTCACACGACTCTGTAAGGAGATGTGGATGAGGATGATCAGAGCAGCCTCACAGGAGGCACCCTGGGTGTCCCTTACTGGGAGAGTGGAAAGGTCAAATGGGTGGAAGCACCAAGGGGTGCCAGGTAGCAGCAAGAAGCACTGACGCCTGTACACAGAGCTCCGCGATTGATCTCAAAAACGCAGTGCTCCACAACAGCAAAAAATACAAATTCTCTCTCCTCACAACGACATAGGGGAGTCTCCCAGACAAGTTGAGCAAAAGAAGCAAAACATGAAAGACAGGTACGATTCCATGCAGAGGATGTTCAAGAAAAAATTCATTGAATGGGTAGAGACGGAAGCTGGAAGAGTGGGTACCTCAGGCAGGGAAGGGGGCAGTTTACTGACTGAAGGGACACAAGGGAGACTTGCTGGGGTACTGGAAATGTTCTATATTTTGATCTTGGTGATGATTACACAGATGTATATATAGGCTAAAAATCGAGTTTCATATTTCAGATCAGTGCTCATTACTCACTTTACTGTGTATGTGTTATATCTCAACAGGAAAGGAAAGAGCAAATAAATGCTGTAGAGGAAAAAAATTGTAGGAAACAAGGAGATACATAACACAATGCTATCTATGTAAATAAACCCCATGCCTATGAAATAACTACCTATCTTGAAATAACTCAGCAAACAGACTGGGTGCAGTGGCTCATGCGTATAATCCCAAGCACTTTGGGATGCTGAGGTAGGGTGATCGCATGAGCCCAGGAGTTCAAGACCAGCCTGAGCAATACAGTGAGACCCCATCTCTACAAAAAAATGAAAAAAATTACAGTGGCATGCCCTTGTAGTCCCAGTAATTTAGGAGGCTGAGGTGAGAGGATTGCTTGAGCCCATGAGGTCAAGGCTGCAGTTAACTCTGATCTCACCACTTCACTCCACCCTGGGTGACAGAGCAAGACCCTGTCTCAAAAAAAAAAAAAAAAGGGAATGTATGAATGAATGAAACCAAGAGCAGGGCACTACACAGACCAGTTATGACAACTGGCCATGAATGGAGAGTATGGTAGACTCAACCCTCTCCTTCTGAAGTAGAATTTTGTAGAAAAAGTGCTAATTAATCATATGAGGAGGTCTTTGGGCTGGGTGTGGTATGTGTAGGGTGTTGGGGCATTTTGATCTGGGGAGTCAGTGTAGATTCAGTCACTGATGCCTACCAGGAGGTAAGGGAGGTACGGATCTCACATTTGTAAACTTCTCTGCAGTTTACAAAGCAATGCCATGTCCACCACCTCAGAGAGCCTCACTTAGGGTGTTTCCTGGAGGGAGTGAACTGGAGCCAGTCTACCTGCTACCACCTCAATATGGGTTCCCCTGGCAGGTGATCTAACCTCTCTGCATCTGGGCTATGAGGATGATAAAAAGAATGTCTAGAGTGAGAGGGGAGTTAGAACACAGTTTAGAGAAGGGGTCAGCCCCCTTTTTCTTTTCTTTTTTGAGATGGAGTTTCGCTCCTGTCACCCAGGCTGGAGTGCAATGGCACGATCTTGGCTCACTGCAACCTCCGCCTCCTGGGTTCAAGTGATCCTCCTGCCTCAGCCTCCGGAGTAGCTGGAATTACAGGTGCCCACTGCTGTGCCCAACTAATTTTTGTACTTTTAGTAGAGACGGGGTTTCACCATGTTGGCCAGGCTGAGCTCCTAACCTCAGGTGATCCACCCCCCTTGGCCTCCTAAAGTGCTGGAGTTACAGGCAAAACCCACCGTGCCTGGCCCAGCCACCGTTTTCTACAGATGGTCAGGTGGTAAATATTTTAGCGGTTGAGGGCCATAAGGTCTCTGTCATACCTACTCTGGAAGCAGCCATAGATGTAAATGAATGAGCATGATTGTGTTCCAAAAAAACTTTATGGACATTGACATTTGAATTTCATGTAATTTTCATATGTCACAAAGTATTATTCCTTTTTTTTTAACTTTTAGGTTCAGGGGCACATGTGCAGGTTTGTTATATAGGGAAACTCGTGTCATGGGGTTTTGTTGTACAGATTAGTTCATCACCCAGGTACTAAGCCTAGTACCCAATAGTTATTTATTTATTTATTTATTTATTTAGAGATAGAGCTGGCCAGGTATGGTGGCTCACACCTATAATCCCAACACTTTGGGAGACCAAGGTGGGCAGATCACTTGAGGTAAGGAGTTTGAGACCAGCCTGGCCAACATGGTGAAAATCCATCTCTACTAAAAATACAAAAGTTAGCTGGGTGTGATGGCACATGCTTATAGTGTCAGCTACATGGGAGACTGAGGGAGGAGAATAGCTTGAACCTGGGAGGCAGAGGTTACGGTGAGCTGAGATCGCACCACTGCACTCCAACCTGGGTAACAGGGCAAGACTTCATCTCAAAGGAAAAAAAAAAAAGAGAGAGAGGGCCTCATTCTGTTGCCCATACTGGAGCACAGTGGCACCATCATAGCTCACTGCCAGCTGGAACTAATGGGCTCAAGTAATCCTCCTGCCTCAGCCTCCCAAGTAGCTAGTGCTACAGGCACATGCCACCACACCTGGATGATTTTTTAATTTTTTGTTGAGACAGGGGTCTTGCTACATTGCCCAGGCTGGTCTCGACTCCTAGCCTCAAGGGATTCTCCCACCTAGGCTCCCCAAAGTGCTGGGATTACAGGTTGAGCCACCACGCCCGGCTGTGAAGTATTATTCTTTTGATTTTTTTTCAAACCTTTTATTTTTATTATTTATTTTTTTTTTTTTTTGAGATGGAGTCTTGCTCTGCCACCCAGGCTGGAGTGCAGTGGCATGATCTCGGCTCACTGCAAGCTCTGCCCCCCGGGTTCACGCCATTCTCCTGCCTCAGCCTCCTGAGCAGCTGGGATTATAGGCGCCGCCACCAAGCCCAGCCAATTTTATTTTTTTGTATTTTTAGTAGAGACAGGGTTTCACCGTGTTAGCCAGGATGGTCTCAATCTCCTGACCTCGTGATCTGCCCGCCTCACCCTCCCAAAGTGCTGGGATTACAGGCTTGAGCCACCGCGCCCGGCCTCAAACCTTTTGAAAATGTAAGAATGATTCTCAGCTTGCAGGCTGTACACAAACAGGTAGGAGGCCATAACTACTGACCCCTGGTCTAGAGGATAAATGAGTTGGAACAGTCCTTGGCACATAGCAAGTGCTCAAGAGACCTCAGTTATTATCATTCTCACCCCTACTGTACAGATGAGGGGCAAAGTGACTTATCCAGGGTTACCAGGGAGTTCGCAGCAGAACTGGGCCTCTCATCTGGATCTCCTGAGTCTGGAGTCACTTTGAACAAATGCTCAAGAAGGAAAGAGTCTAAGTTGTACATGGCATCCCTTTTTCCAGGGCCCACATCTTGCAGCACGAAGTCTGGCTTCTAGAGAGACTGGAGCTTCTCTCTGCTCTTGTTTCCTGCAGCAGCAGTGTGCTGAATTTCCTGATGTGGATGTCATTATGGGTCTTCCAAGTGCACCTCTAGTTACAATTACATGAAGTTCAAAACCAGGCAAAGCTAATCTGTGCTATTATTATTAGAAGCCAGGAGAGTGGGCTGTGCATGGTGGCTCACGCCTGTAATCCCAGCACTTTGGGAGGCCAAGGCGGACGGATCATGAGATCAGGAGATTGAGACCATCCTGGCTAACACGGTGAAACCCCATCTCTAGTAAAAATACAAAAAATTAGTCGGGCGTGGTGGCGGGCTCCTGTAGTCCCAGTTGCTGGGAAGGCTGAGGCAGGAGAATGGTGTGAACCCGGGAGGCAGAGCTTGCAGTCAGCCGAGATCGTGCCACCGCACTCCAGGCTGGGTGACAGAGGGAGACTCCGTCTCAAAAAAAAAAAAAAAAAAAAATTCAGCTGGGCGCTACTCGGGAGGCTGAGGCAGGAGAATTGCTTGAACCCGGAAGGTGGAGGTTACAGCCAGCTGAGATCGCGCCATTGCACTCCACCCTGGGCAACAGAGGGAGACTGTGTCTCAAAAAAAAAAACAAAAAAAAAAAAACAACAAAAAACCAGGAGAGTGGTTATCTCTGAAAGGAGGCACATGGGGGCTTCTGGGTTTGAGGAAATGTTCTGCTTCTTGATCTGGGGATGGTCTTTGTGAAAAGGCATCAGACCTACACTGGGTACATTTCTGGGCAGAAATTTCTGGGAGCCACCGCACCCGGCCGCAGATGTTCTATTCCAATAAAATGTACTTAGAAATAGCCCCAGCCGGGTGTGGTGGCTCATGCCTGTAATCCCAGCACTTTGGGAGGCCAAGGCGGCAGACCGCGTCAGGAGATCAAGACCATTCTGGCTAACACGGTGAAACTCGGCTCTACTAAAAATACAAAAAAAAAAAAAAAAAAAAAAAAAAAAATTAGCCGGGCGCAGGGAGTGGGGGCCCAATCCCAGCCACTGGAGGCTGAGCAGCGAGAACGGCATGAACCCGAGTGAGGCTTTGTGCAGTGAGCCGAGATTGCGCTGACTGCACTCCAGCCTGGGCGACAGTGCAAGACTCTGTCTCAAAAAAAAAAAGAAATAGTCCTTAAAGGTATCTTGGTGAAGAAAATAATTTTAGTGTTCACTTTAGGGACAGAAGCAAACTGATGTCATCCAAGCACTATTGCTGTGCTGATCAGCAAAGGACATCACCCACAGCCTTGCAGGTGGAACAGAGGGTCCTCCTCATCCATAAGCACATCTGGCACCTGGACATGGAAAGTGTCAGTTTTGTTTGCCTGGCTGTGGCTCATGCTTGTAATCCCAGCACTTTGGGAGGCCGAGAAGGGCAGATCACTTGAGGTCAGGATAAAGACCAACCTGTCCAACATGGTGAAACTCTGTCTCTACTAAAAATATTTTTACAATTAGCTGGACATAGTAGTGCACACCTGTAGTCTCAGCTACTGGGAGGCTGAGGCAGGAAAAATCACTTGCACTCTCGGAGGGAAGTTGCAGTGAGCCGAGATTGCACCACTGCACTCCAGCTCAGCACAGAGCAAGACTCTGTCTCAAAAAAAAAAGTCTGCTTCCCTGAGCACAGAAAATGTGTGAGTGTATGTATGTGAGACTGTATATGTTGGTGTGTGTGTGAGATGTTCAGTGGTGTTTATGTGTGAGCATGCTGCAGGAATGTGGCCAGTGGTGTGGAGCAATCAGGATCGAGTGTAGGGGTGCATTGTGGTTTGAGTGGAAGTGGAAGGAGGAATGGAATTTTAGGAAGGAAGGAGTGGGGACAGGAAGGAATGGAAGGAAGGATATGGAAGATGTGGATGAAAGGAAGGAAGGTGGTTCAGGAAATGGAATGGACCGGGGTCTGTGGGCAATAGAGATGCAGGACTCATCTCTTCTGACGCGAAAGCGCCCGGCAATACTTGCTGCTGCTCCTCCTCGTGAGCAGCCTTTATGTGTTTTGTAATGCACGCCCTTGATTGCTGCAGATTTATGCAGAGAAAATGGGTTCTGGGTAATGGGCCTAATCTTTAGCTGTTGTTCATTTGGGTGGATCTCAGGCCCTCTATTTGTTTCTGGAGGGTTTGCTGGAATTTTCTGAAAATGTGCCAAGCTTCTTGCCTAGGAGAAGACATTTATTTAAATCAGATGATTTGAATGGGATACAGTTTTCCGGGGAAGCTCAGTGACTTTGGGAGGCCGAGGCGGCGGATCACGAGGTCAGGAGATCGAGACCATCCTGGCTAACATGGTGAAAACCCCCGCCTCTACTAAAAATACAAAACTAGCCGGGCGCAGGCGGGCTTCGTAGTCCCAGCTACTCGGGAGGCTGAGGCAGGAGAATGGCCTGAACCTGGGAGGCGGAGCTTGCAGTGAGCCGGTGAGATCAGTGCCACTGCACTCCAGCCTGGTGACACAGCGAGACTGCCTCAAAAAATAAAAATAAAAAAAAAAAAAATAAAATCAGATGATTTTAATTCTCTCATTCAGAAGGAACAAAACACAATAATTTGCATTACAGGGGCCTGAAGGAGAGAGTGAGGAAGACAGAGGGATGCAGAAGGTTGAAATTCAGATTTCAGCTGGAGCTGGGAGAGGACTTCTGTCCAAGGAACACATTTCAAATTGGGCCTAGTTATGGTGACCCAAAGAATAAGGCCCTGCCCTTGGGACTTTTCTATGAAAAACAACTGGTCTCGCTATGAGATTTGAGAAACAATATTCCCTCCTCTTCCACCTTTCTGATTATTTTTGAGCCCGGAGCGAGTCGATTTGATCTTTCGACGATTTTTGATGGATTTGCCGATATTCTGACCTGTTCTTTGATTTTCGCTGCTGCCGCTGCGTGCTGCTGCCGCGTGCTGCCGCCGCCGCAAGCGACGAGTTTGATTTGATTGAGGATCTTTGATCCTGATTTCGATCCTTTTCGACCTCTCAGGTTCAAGTGATTCTCCTGCCTCAGCCTCCTGAGTAGCTGGGCTTACAGGCACCCACCACCACACCTGGCTAATTTTTATATTTTTAGTAGAAACAGGGTTTCGCCATGCTGGCCAGGCTGGTTTCAAACTCCTGACCTCAAGTGATCCGCCCACCTCGGCCTCCCAAAGTGCTGAGATTATAGGCTTGAGCCACCACACCCCGCCCTCCTTCACTCTTGGCCTACTTGATAAACTCTTATTTGTCCTTGTTATGTCCTCAGCTCAGACTTTGTTTTTTATGATGTGCTTTCCCATTTCCTCTCCCTTGCAAATATCTTTTTTTTTTTTTTTTTTTTTGAGAGAGTCTTGCTCTGCTGTACAATGGCACGATCTCAGCTCACTGTAGCCTCCGCCTCCCTGATTCAAGTGATTCTTGTGCCTCAGCCACCCGAATAGCTGGAAGTATAGGTGTGCGCCACCACACCTGGCTAATTTTTGTATTTTTAGTAGAGACGGGGTTTTGCCATGTTGGCCAGGCTGGTTTCAAACTCCTGGCCTCAAGTGATTCGCCTGCTTCAGCCTCCCAAAGTGCTTGCATTACAGGCATGAGTCACCGCACCCAGCCATCCTAGCAAATATCTTGACTGTGGTGCTCACCACACTGAGCTTTAATTCTTTGCACATGTGTTTTTCTCCCACATTCAGCCATCAGTTTCTCTTGGGTATAGATTGTGTCTTATTCATCTCTGAATCACCAGATCCTAGTGCAGTCCTTGCCTCTCAGGAGATAATGGACTAGAAGCTTGCTGAATGAATGAATGAATGAGCACACACAGACAGGCACATAGTTCCTCACCATCCCACCTCCTATGCCAGAGTCATTACACAAATATTCACTCCTGCAAATGCATACTTGTCACCCCTAACTCACAGCGGCTGAATTGAATTGTAACAATTGATTCTTGTTCTGCACACGTTGGCATTTTGCTTTCAGAAGAGCTCTGGTAGCTGTAGCAGTCCTTTAATTCATTTATTTATTTATTTTTATTTTTTACTTTATTATTTTATTTTATTTTATTTTATTTTATTTTTTTTGAGACTGAGTCTGGCTCTGTCGCCCAGGCTGGAGTGCAGTCGCGCAATCTCGGCTCATTGCAAGCTCCGCCTCCCGGGTTCACGCCATTCTCCTTCCTCAGCCTCCTGAGTAGCTGGGACTACAGGTGCCCGCCACCACACCCAGCTAATATTTTTGTATTTTTAGCAGAAACGGGGTTTCACCAGGTTAGCCAGGATGGTCTCAATCTCCTGACCTCATGATCCGCCCGCCTCGGCCTCCCAATTACTGGCATGAGCCACTGTTCCCAGCCTAATTTTTGTTTTGTTTTGTTTTTTTTTTTTTGAGACGGAGTCTCGCTCTGTCGCCCAGGCTGGAGTGCAGTGGCCGGATCTCAGCTCACTGCAAGCTCCGCCTCCCGGGTTCCCGCCATTCTCCTGCCTCAGCCTCCCGAGTAGCTGGGACTACAGGCGCCCACAACCGCACCCGGCTAATTTTTTGTATTTTTAGTAGAGACGAGGTTTCACCGTGGTCTCGATCTCCTGACCTTGTGATCCGCCCGCCTCGGCCTCCCAAAGTGCTGGGATTACAGGCATGAGCCACCGCGCCCGGCCAATTTTTGTATTTTTAATAGAGACGGGGTTTCACCATGTTAGCCAGGGTGGTCTTGAATTCCTGACCTCAGGTGATTTGCCCACTTTGGCCTCCCAAAGTGCTGGGATTACAGGCATGAGCTGCTGCGCCCAGCCTTATTTTTATTTTTAATTAATTTTTTTTTCACTCTGTTGCCCAGGCTGGAGTGCAGTGGCGCAATCTGGGCTCACTGCAAGCTCCGCCTCCTGGGTTCACGCCATTCTCCTGCCTCAGCCTCCCAAGTAGCTGGGACTACAGGCACCCACCACCAATCCCGGCTATTTTTGTGTGTGTGTGTATTTTTAGTAGAGATGGAGTTTCACCGTGTTAGCCAGGATGGTCTCGATCTCCTGACCTCATGATCCACCTGCCCTGGCCTCCCAAAGTGCTGGGATTACAGGCGTGAGCCACCGCACTCAGTCTTATTTTTATTTTTTTGAGACAGTCTTGCTCTGTCGCCCAGGCTGGAGTGCAGTGGCACAGTCTCGGCTCACTGCAACCTCCGCTTTCCACGTTTAAGTGATTCTCCTGCTGCAGCCTCCGCATAGCTGGGATTACAGGCATAAGCCACCACATTCAGCTAATTTTTGTATTTTTAGTAGAGACAGGGTTTCAGCACATTGGCCAGGCTGGTTTCGAACTCCTGACCTTGGGTGATCCACCCACCTCGGCCTCCCAAAGTGCTGGGATTACAGGTGTGAGCCACTGCACCCGGCCTAATTTTTATGTTTTTAGTAGAGATGGGGTTTCACCTTGTTGGCCAGGCTGGTCTCGAACTCCTGACCTCAAGTGATCCACCTGCCTCAGCCTCCCAGAGTAAGCCACTGTGCCTGGCCTAGCTGTTCTTTTAGACAAGATTTACCTGAGCAGCGCAGGATGAGGGAGAAAAGTGGGACTGGAGGGGCATTCCAATGTTGAACCAAGACCAAGCTGGGGGGCTTGGAGCTTTGGGGTCCTGGTCGGAAGTGGGCTACTCTGAATGTGGTAATGGACTGGGGTGGGAGAGCCTGTGGTGAAAAGAGATCAGTGACTCAGAGTAGAGAAGGATCAAAGGCTGCCTACAGATACTATCTCTATAAAGATGAGTGTTCCTGCAGGCAACCACCACTCCTCTGCTGAACCCTCTTAGGCTCTAGTGAGACCAAAAACAAGTATTCATTCATTGAATGAATGAATGAATGAGTGAATGAATGAATGTTGTCTGACCTTGAATACGCTATTTTACATCTCTGGGACTCACTTTTTCTCACCTGTAAATTGTGGGGGGTTGAACTAGATGCCTCCAGGGTTTCCACTGCCACTTCTCCCATTACCCCTTTGTCAATTAGTGGTACATGCACTGCACATGCATCAATAATCATATACTTCCATCAAATATGAATTTCGCCATCCGGGCATGGTGGTTCATGCCTGTAATCCTAGCACTTTGGGAAGCCGAGGTGGGAGGATCACTTGAGGTCAGGAGTTTGAGACCAGCCTGGCCAACATGGTGAAACTCGTCTATACTAAAAAAAATACAAAAATTAGCCAGGCGTGATACCACACGCCTGTAATCTCAGCTACTCTGGAGGCTGAGGCAGGAGAATCACTTGAATCTGGGAGGCAGAGGTTGCAGCAAGACAAGATCCCGCCACTGCACTCCAGCCTGGGCAGCAGAGTGAGACTCTGTCTCAAAAAAAGAAAGAATTTTGCCTAATCCCTCTTCGTAGCCCCTTGAGCTCTTAGTAGAGGGGATGGAGACTCTGGAGTCAAACAACGCTTTGTTTAAATTTTTGAGTTTGCCATTAGCTAACTATGTGATTTAGGACAGGTTTCTTCTCTTTGCTTCTGGTCTGTCATCCACGAAGTGGGAATAATAATCATTCTGTTTATCACTCAGGGTTACAAGCATCAAGTGAGATAATACGTTCAAAAGAGTTTTGAAACCTGCAGACGTCACTAAGGTGTATTTATGATTATCCCACATAGTAGGTGATCAGGAAAGGCTCACTAAATGCATGGGTGACTTTCTGGATTTGCTTCTATTTTTACTCCAGCTCTGTGAACACAAATTCTTTGGAGTTTTTTTTTTTTTTTTTTTTTTTTTTTAATGGACTTTAACCTAACTCTGCAGAGACCTTGAGGCAATGCAGCCAGGAGTTCCCCATCACTTCATAAAGCTCACCACCTAAGTGCTCCAACTTTGTCCCTCTCATAAGTCAACAGGGTGGGTGGGGGCTGGGAGGGGAAACAAAGGAGCTGTTAGCAGGTAGGAGCAAGTCAGCCCATCTCTGTGCAAGTCACCACCAATAAAACCTAATCAATGCAACCCCTTTTAAGTTGGTTGGATCAGTGACCCAGAAAATAGCTCCCCTGCAGAAAAGGAAATGATAGTCAATAAACTGAGACGTCAATGGGAAAAATCTATTAAAGAGAGTGAGATATCAGGAGACCTCTGGTGTTAACGGAGACCCTTTGGAATGGAGCCATGGATCCAAGAGCAAGTTTTTAACCCTCTCAAGACCCAGAATAGCCTCTGCCCCAACTCAGATGGCGGCAGAGCCTGCAGCTTCTGCAGCATAGCTGGGCCCCTGGGTCTCCCCACACCGTACTGAGGAGTACATACTGTCTAATTTCTTTGTCCTACTTGCCTGTTCAAGCTGGTGCTTTGGGGTGCATGTGTTCCCTCCTAAGTGGTCAGCAGGTGGGGCTGGCCTGAAGCTTTGTTTGGGGTGCTGCCTAGAGATGACACCTCTCTGGCCCACAGAGAAATGAGCTGGAGGTCTCTGCCCCAGCTTCTTCCGAGTTATAACAGCTGCTCTGGCCTGGGTGTTGGGAGCTAGAGGTCAATGCCTTGCCCTTGACCAGGCCTTCTGACACTGCCCTGCCAGTTAGCAGGAGCCACTCCTCTAGAATTTACAAGGAAACGAAAGCTGTCCCCAAGAAACCAGCTGAAGATAAGGTAAAGTGCATGGCACAATGGCGTTCGCATGGCACAGTGGCTTTCTCTTAGCCTGCACACTGCTTCAGTGACTCTTCCAGCTCGCTGTCATCAAGCAGGGCGGGGAACGAGGGATACTGTGGTGGGCTGGTGGGTTTCAGGGTAAAGCTGTGTTAAACAGAAAAACTTGGGAGCACATCAGCAGGAGAGCAGCTCTCAGGATAGTGTGCGCTGGTTCTGGGAATACTGCACAGCCGGTGCCATGCCTGTTGTCAGCAGCAGCACCAGGTTGCACGTTCTGTGTCTGTCTCTGTCTGTGTCTGTGTGTGTAGCTGCTGAGTGTGTCTCACAGAGCCAAGGCTGCTGCTAAAGAACGTCACCACAGACAGTGACAGTGTCTTCGGTAAAGGACATTTGGACATGCTGATGTATTGTGAATAAATGTGAAAATGTTAGAGTAAGTTAAAAAGGGGACATGTTTATATGGAATTGGGGTGAGCTTGACAGGGCCTGGCTTGGGCAGAGGGTTGCAGGGAGCAAGACTTGTGCCTTTCCTCTTTTCATTTGCTTTTGGACACAACCTTTTGCTGGTGAACTCTCTGTCCAGTGACTGTATCCACCCTTTATTATTATTACTGCTATTGTTTAATCTTTGAGTTTTACAGTCTCTCTTCGGAAGCAGGGGAGTCCTAGAGCCACGGTATTCACACCATCTAGATCAGCCGACTGTAGGGGAGATATTGACAGTTTCCTGGTCTATTTGGGACAGTTCCAGGGCCCACAGGTGGGTGTCTATGCTTCAAGAAGCCACAAAGCTCACACGAATCAGCTAAGATTAGCTTAGCTAAGATTAGCTAAGCTAAGATTAGTTGATCACAGATACATATCCCCAGATAGAGGTAAAGGGCATCCTCACAGCTCCCTCCTTCCTTCTCTCCTGCTGCTGCCCATGTTGCTTATGGGATGTCAGCTGTTATGGGGATAGGAGTGGTTAAATGCAGTGGGGGTTGTGAAAGATGTTCTAATATGTTTGTGGGGGTTGCTTATAAGCAACTTTATGAATATATAATTTTTGGAACTGGGCTGGTCCTGTTCCTATAACACAGGAACACATCAGGAAAATCACTTTTCCTAAGAGTATGAGAACCAGATGGGTCTCTGTCTTCATTCACCCCCTCAGATTGGCCATAGATGCTGGGAGGTTGGGGGAGGTTTCGTGGTAAAAGAATAATTGACAAATATGCCCCAGACACAGGAGTCAAGTCTCTGGTTCCTCTGAGTCATGGGTTCATGCCTTTTTTAGGGTCTGGTGGTTTTTCTTTGGCATTTCAGGGAGCATTCAGAAAGCCCTGATGTGCCCCAAGTCAGCATGGTGAGCCCGGAGGCTAGGGTGAGGCTTCCTCCACTCCCATCCCAGGAGTAGGGCAGGGGCGTTCCTTAGAGACCTCGCTCCCTCATCCCCTTCAACTCAGTGACCCCCTCAACTGCAGAGGCCTGTGAAGATGGAGTCTGATGTAGCTGAGGATCATGAGCTACTCATTCCTGGGCAGGCCGCCTGCACTCTGGAGTTAGGGGAGCTTTCTCGGAGTTTCGCGGTGATCTCGTTCTCGCTGTGTGAAATTGGGCATCACTTTACCTCACTGAGCCTCAGTCTCCTCATCTGTAAAATGAGGGCCAATAATATCTCCCTCACAGTGTTGCTTTTAGGATCAAACAAGGTATGCATAACATATTTATCGTGGTCACTGGCACAAAAAAAGGGCTTGGAAATGATAGGGTTTTTTTTTTTATTATTTTAAGACAGAATCTCGCTCTGTCGCCCAGGCTGGAGTGCAGTGGCGTGATCTCAGCTCACTGCAACCTCCACCTCCTGGGTTCAAGCGATTCATTTGCCTCAGCCTCCCGAGTAGCTGGGACTACAGGCGTGTATCACCATGCCCTACTAATTTTTGCATTTTTAGTAGAGACAGGGTTTCACCATATTGGCCAGGCTGGTCTACGAACTCCTGACCTGTGATCTGCCTGCCTCGGCCTCCCAAAGTGCTGGGATTACAGGAGTGAGCCACAGCGCTGGGCTGGAAATGGTAGTTCTTTTACTCTTCCAAGATAGGATCTTATTTGCAAAAACGAGCATCCTATGTTACAGTCTGTGAGTGACGGATTTTTTGAAACAGTCACTCTGCTGATAGGAATGCGTGTCCATTGTAGAACGGGGGTGGGGTGGGCAGGGGGCGTGCCCCTTGGGGGTGCCAAGTCCAGACGTCTGTTGGGAGTTGTGTGCTGCTACCACAAGGTGGCAGTGTTGGCAAACAAACCACATCCTCCGCTGCTACAAGCTCGGAAGACTCTTACCTCCAGTTTAAATTATTTTTAGAATGGGAATACTTAGGGATCACTTAATTCCATGACTCGACACCTTGGGAATGGAGGCCTAGAGAGGGGAAAAGCTTTGTCCAATATCACAGAATGAGTTGGTGGCAGAGCTGTGCCCTTTATCCAGGACTCCTGACAGTTTATTCATGAAACACGTATTTGCCATACTGCTCTTCCCTCAGCTTCATTCACATCCTTGGCTTGGGGTTGGGGGGATGGGGTGGGGAATTACTTGGGGGCTGCAGAGCCCTTGGTTCAGTCTTTGCATCTCTGTTTTCAGTGGAGCCAATGGGACCCAAAAAGGTTTACATGATTACCTGAAATAAATTGTGGGATCCGAGTCCCCAAGATCTTGATTCGATATCCACACCTCACTTACAGTTTATCAGTATCCTAGTGACAGAGGCGATGAGAAACCCATGCTCTCCCCTCTACCATCCCCTCCCCAGCAATAGCTTGTTATTCCCTTAAGTCCAGGGTGAATGGGTGGGGTGGGCTGGGCTGGTTTGTCCTCCTAGTGCCAGGATTAGGAGGACCCCGTCGGGCTGTGTTTAAGGAGGCGCAGCCTGAGGTGCATTTGCCTTCTGCTACACATTGGGAACTAGGTGAGTGCTAATCCCCTGACCCTCGCTGAGTAACTGGGAGAAGATTACACCCAACTCCCAGCTGAGGACCTTGAGGCTCAGAGAGGTGAAGTAGCTCATCCAGGACTTCCTGAATGCTGAGCCCCTATTCTTCAGGAACTGACCCAATAGGGTGAGGAGGGATGAGATGGCCCACCTTTATGATCTGTGTCCTGAGACCAGCTTCTTTGTCCTGCCACAGAAAGTCCCCTATGAATAGAACCTTCTCTGCACAAACTCCTTCCCTCCTGCCACTTCACCCCCTCCCCACTGCAGCTTCCCACGAGTTCCTTTCCAGAGCAGTCGCTTGCTGAATGGGTTGCTAGTGGAAATGTGGTTTTCAAATTTGGGAAATCTCCATTAAGTCCTTTTATTTAAGGAGGATGTCATTATCGCGCCTCCCTGAGGACTATTACGGTTCTATTAGGCAAGGCCGCAGACTTCCTAGGTACTGTCTGGGGCCTGATTCCTGGGCAGGAAAATGCAAGACAGGAAGAAGGGGAGGGGGGTTCAGAGAGAGAACAGAGGCTGGGGAGGGGGAGGAGAAGGAAGAAAGGAGGAGAAAGAATGAAAGAGAATGCAGGAGGGAAAGAGAAAGGAGTGAGGAAGTGACAGAGGGAGAGACAGAGAGCCCCTCACCCCCCAGGCTGAGGAGAGAGGGCAGAGGAGACCTTGGGCCACCTGGCCATCTGATAGTCTAGAGGATTTACAATGAAACTGGATGCGAGCTGCCCGGGACTGGCTTCTCTCTTTCATTACAGACAGGGGCTCCTGGGGAGTTCTTCATGCCTTTCAGCTGCCAGCCCACCTTGGGGCCTCCACGTTCAGATTTGGGAGAGGCCTCAGTGAGGGCTGGGAGGGAGGAAGAGGATGCCCAGGGAGGGTGGTTCTGGAAACTAGGTCTGGGCTCAGTTGGCCCAGAAGGGTGTTGGCCTTCCTGACCACTCCGGTGAACATAATGTTTTCCCATTCTGTGCTGCCCCCTCTAGAAGGCAAGCTCCAGAAAAGCAGCCCCTCTCTCTGCTCTGTTCTCTCTGCTCCCAGTCACTAGAACAGTGCCAGACACATAGTAGGTGTTCCATAAGTGCTTGTGGAGTGAATAGTAAATAATAGAAGTGGAAACAATTCCACTGCTTCCCCATCCTCTCCCTTGCTGCATTCAGAGCAAAGTCTTCTCGTGGATGGACGTCCTCTCTGTTCTCAGCAAAGGCTGGTGACCCTTTACACACACGCACACCCTCCCTGGGCAGGAGGGTCAGGTATCGCATGGCAAGCAGCTGACACTGGCTTGGCCAAATGAGAAAGGAAAAATATATATGCCCCTCCTGGGACCTTCTTGTTAGGGGGTTACCATCTGCGGGCTGCTGCTGGAAGTGCTTTAGCCTCTGGGCAGGAAGGCTGATGTTCTGCGACAAACATCCTGACTGGGAAATCCCCTGGCCCGCAGGTCCCTAGGGCCTGGGCAGCCTCCTTCCACGCCATCCTGCCCTCATCAGACCTTCCCCTGGCTCCTGGGCCTGAGTCCAGGCCCCCTCTTTCTGCCTCTGAGGGCCCCCCCCCCCGTGAGAGCTAGCCCAGTGCCCCTGGGGCGTCCCCTCCCTCGGAGCTCCTGTGCAAAAGTGATTAATGAGGCAGGGACAAAGCCTTTCCTACCAGCTGTGTCAACACGCCCCTGCCCCCGCGGCCCTGCTAGTTGCAGGTACGGGGAAGCAGCCCCCCACCCCCACCCCACTGCCCTAGGCAATTGCCTCCTCCAGGCCTGTTTGCCCCTTACCTGGGCTCTCTTCACGGCCCCGGGCCTCCCACTGGGCCATCGGCATCTGATGGTGATGATGATAATGATGATTTTATGATGCTTATAGCACTTGATGTTTGCTGAGAGCACGACTCTCCTTTTTCTCAGCTCCTCTTTCCAGCTGCCTGAGCCAGGGGATCAGGTGTGGCTATCTTTGGGTCACAGGGAGCAACTGGGCTACATTGCTGGCGCTGATACCATCTCCTCTGTGAAGCCTTCCCTGATCACCTCTGGCAGGCTTTGTGTCTATCCCTCTCTTCCAGTCCCTTTGTGTGTGAGGAGCTTGTCTGTTCCCCTCACTGCTTCCTTAAGGGAGGAGATTCTCTTTCTCTGGGTATGCATCTTTGTACCTCATCCCTCTTTCCCCACACCTCCATTCTCAAGACAGCCTAGCACGGTATTTGGCACGTGCTGTGTGCTATGATAAATACTTATTGAATGAACAAATGACCTGTAGATCTGGAATGATCTGGAATTCCATGGCGTAGGTCTATGTTGTCTGTGGTTCTGCAGACTGATTACCTTGTGTTTGATCTGGCTCAGACCTGCCCAGGACCACACACCCTGCCTCTGGCCCCAGCTGGTCTTTGTGGGGTTTCTAGTGGTTGCTGCCCAAGGAACTGTTTTGGGGAGGACGGTGACCTTGTGCAGGGGAGTGATGAGGGTGCGGTGGGGATTCAGAAAGCTGGAAGCGGCCGGGCGCGGTGGTTCACACCTGTAATCCCAGCACTTTGGGAGGCCGAGGCGGGCAGATCAGGAGGTCAGGAGATTGAGACCATCCTGGCTAACACGATGAAACCCCGTCTGTACTAAAAATACAAAAAATTAGCCAGGCGTGGTGGCAGGCGCCTGTAGTCCCAGCTACTTGGGAGGCCCCTGAGCCAGGAGGAATGGCGTGAACCGGGAGGCGGGAACTTGCAGTGAGGCAGAGATCCGCCACTGCCTCTAGCCTGGGCGACAGAGTGAGACTCGTCTCAGAAAAAGAAGAAGGCTGGGAAGCAGCCGCGTGCTTTTTGGAGTGCAGTGGCGAATCTCAGCTCACGCAAGCTCTTACTCCGGGTTTCCATTCTCCTGCCTCAACCTCGGTAACTGGAGACTGGCGCCCGCTTTCCTTCGCCCAGCTGAACCTGTATTTTTTAGTAAGAGGCAGGGGTTTCCCCATCTCCAGGATCTCGATCTGACCTCGTCGATCGCTCCGATCTCGGCCTCAAAAATGCTGGACTCTGAAGCGAACCCACCGTTTTTGTTTTTTAAATGAACGTTGCATTTTAGAATAATATTAGACTTATAGAAAAGCTGCAATGATAGCACATAGTTCTCATATACCCTTGACCCAGTTTCCCCTCATGGTAACATATTATATAACTGTGGTACTTTTGTCAAAACTGAGAAATTAACATTGGTACATTACTAGTAATTAACTCCAGTCTTCGTTTGGATTCCACTAGTTTTTCCATTAATATCTTCGTTCTATTTCAGGATCTAATCCTGGATACAGCATTGTATTTAGCCTGCATGATTTTGAAAATGGTGTTTTATTTAATATATATGCAAGTGTTGCTTTCTTCCTTATAACCTACCCGAGTTGTTTTTAGGTAAGAATAAAGGTTCTCCCTGCCAAACATTTCAGTAAAATATTGCCACCATGTTTATTTATTGGGGCTTTTTAGACTGTGCTGCATACTGCCATATGCCCTGTGGAGGGTGAAGCACCGTTTTGAAAGGATAATCTCAGGCTGGGCATGGTGGCTCATGCCTGTAATCCTAACACTTTGGGAGGCCGAGGTGGGCAGATCACTTGAGGTCAGGTGTTCAAAACCAGCTTAAGGAGGGCTAGGCAGGAGGTGGCTCAAGCCTGTAATCCCAGCACTTTGGGAGGGAGGCGAAGGCAAAAGGAGTGAAGATCCACGAGGTCAGGAGATGTGAGACCATCCTGTAGCTAACAGGTGAAACCTGTCTCTACTAAAAATACAAAAACTAGCAGGCCCGAGGTGGCGAGCGCCTGTAGTCCCAGCCTTTCGGAGGCTGAGGCAGGAGGAGAATGGCCCGGGGAACCCGGGGAGGCGGAGCTTACAGTGAGCTGAGATCCGGCCCACTGCACTCCAGCCTGGGGGGAGGAAGCTGAGACTCCGTCTCAAAAAAAACCAGCTTAGCCCTGATGGCGAAACCCTGTGTCTACTGAAAAAAATACAAAAAAATTAGCTGAGTGTGGTGGCGGGTGCCTATAATCCCAGCTACTCGGGGGGCTGAGGCAGGAGAATTGCTTGAACACGGGAGACCTGAGGTTGCAGTGAGCCGAGATCTGGAGTGCCACTGCACACTCCAGCCTGGAAGCAATTGGGACTGTCTGCAAAAAAGACAAACTCTGGGCAATTTTTGTATTCACAGCAGTAAAATCTCTGACTACGGGTCTGATTTGAGCAAGAAGCAGGGATCATTGGCTAGTGTAGAGCTGGGAAGAGCAGAGAGGCAGTGAGAAAGGATGTATATTTGGGGACGATTTGAGGGGTAGAAGGTTCTCCACGTAGTAGCCTGGGATCCCCTGGGAGGCAGGGACGTGGTGTTTGAGTTGTGAGTAGAATAAATGTACCGGGGCCCCCTGGTTCATTGGTCCCAGCCTTTGTCTCTTGCTATTTGCTTATCTATCTTTTCATGTTATCTATTTGGTGCATCACAGTTGGTCCTGCTTTTGCTTGCATTCCTGGTAAACTGGAATGATTAGAGTTAAATTTTCAATTAAAATGTTACCGGATATTCTGTTAATAACAGTGGTAAATGTTCCACCTCACTTTAAGCTTCCTGTGGAGCTAGGTCTTTGGAGTCCAGAAGGGCTGGAGGAGAAAGAGGCTGGAATACAGGAGGGGTGATGGGTCAGCTAAGGTCTCTACTCTTTGGCCTCCTCCACAGACTGGCTCCCTTCTGATTTGCACGTCTCTGAACAACGTCTGCTGATGTCGTTCCGCACACACTGGCTTCTAATTCTCTCTCTCTGTTGCCTAGGCTATCTTGAACTCCTGGGATCAAGGGATCCTCCTGCCTTGCCCTCCCGAAAGTGTTGAGGTTACAGGCATGAGCCACTTTGCCTGGCCCTGGTTTCAAAAGGTTGGCAGGCTGGTGGGGCTATGGGAGGTTGTGGGAGGTATAGCACTTGGAATTTGGTTTTGGAATTCTTCCTATTTTTGAAAAGATAACCAGTGACATCTGGGAGAGTCCAGCTGAAGGCTGGAGGGCAGGGAGAGGGGACTGAAGACCTTTCCACTGTGCTGGGGACAGAACACCCTGCTGGGTGGGCTTGCAGTCCAAGGTTCAGGACACTCCCGCAGGCTTCCGCCCAAGGTCTCCCCAGGCCTGGCACTTACTGGAGGAGGCGGCTTCCTAAAGGCCAACACACAGTCAGCACCCCAGGAGGGCACTGAGCATGGGCATCTCCTGAGCCCTCTGGAGAGGAGGCAACTCCTTTGATCTGTGGGTGGAGGGAGCCATGATGTGTGTAGTAGGGGCAATGGGCATTCACCACCATCTTCTTCCTAATCTCTGCCACAGATTCTCTTCCTGATCTTCATGCAATAATCTCATATGTCTATAGGAAGTGATGACTGCCATAAGAACCCTTAAATAGTGGTTCAAAGCCTTGTCGTTTCCCATCCCTAGTTGTTCCCCTAATTCAGACCATGTCATCAGGCAGTTGGCTTAGAAAGAAACACAGATTATTTATTTATTTATTTAGAGACAGAGTTGTTGCCCTCTTGTTGCCCAGGCTGGATTGTAATGGTGTGATCTCGGATCACTGCAACCTCCGCCTGCTGGGTTCGAGAGATTCTCCTGCCTCAACCTCCTGAGTAGCTGGAATAAGAGGTGCCCACCACCACACCTGGCTAAGTGTTTTGTATTTTTAGTAGATACAGGATTTCACCATGTTGGCCAGGCTGGTCTTGAACTCCTGTCCTCAAGTGATCCGCCCGCCTCAGCCTCCCAAAGTGCTGGGATTACAAGCGTGAGCCACTGTGCCCGGCCAGCAACATAGATTTATTGTGCCATACATGCTTTAGGGTATTGCCTGCTCATTCCAGCCTCTGTAGGAGGGGCCAGGCTAAACAGTGGTAGTGTCCTAAGTCCCTGGGTCTCTGCTCACTGCCCCCAGTGATTGGAGCAGAGGTGGGCAGTTTATCTAAAGACAGCCAACTACAGTCTGGCTAGTGACCCAAAGCCCTGCCCTGAACCAGGAGCTGGGTCAGTCACATTCCTGTCTCAACTGGGAAACAGAAGTTGGACCCAGTAGCAGCTGGTATAGTAGTTGAAAGAGATTCCAAGAGGTTGAGGATGAAAAGCCAAAGCCTTATGCAAGCCAAAGTGACAAGGAAAGTGAGAAAACAGAGTGAAGGAAGCTGTTGGCAGAGAGAGGAGAACAAGAGGACAGATGTCCAAAGAGAAGCAGAGTGATCATGAGTCAGGGGCCAACTGCTGTCGCTCTTCTCAGTGGCTTTCCCATTCCCATTCTATTTCTAAACTGCTAGCCACATATATCCTTGCCACAAGCTCCCCTTTTCCTTGAGGTGACTTAAGGGGACCTCTGTTTCTTGTAGATAAATGAGCCAGAATAGAGATCTGTCTTGCCCACTCCTGGGAGCCTTGTTCTCACCTTCCAGCATCCTTCAGATGGTGAGATATTCTCTAGAACTTGAAGTTGGAACAAGGAGTGTGTTTCTCATGTGTAATTTGTACCATGCTTCTGGTGGATTATGGGGGAAATGGGTTCTGGGGATCTGACTGGGGAACCTAAGCACCATGAGAGAAAATGAGTCTTGAATTTTGTTGTTTTTTTGTTTTTTTTTTTTTTTGAGACGGAGTCTCGCTCTGTCCCCGAGGCTGGAGTGCAGTGGCCGGATCTCGGCTCACTGCAAGCTCCGCCTCCCGGGTTTACGCCATTCTCCTGCCTCAGCCTCCCGAGTAGCTGGGACTACAGGCGCCCGCCACCTCGCCCGGCTAGTTTTTTGTATTGTTTTATTAGAGACGGGGTTTCACCGTGTTAGCCAGGATGGTCTCGATCTCCTGACCTCGTGATCCGCCCGTCTTGGCCTCCCAAAGTGCTGGGATTACAGGCTTGAGCCACTGCGCCCGGCCGAGTCTTGAATTTTGACCAAGGCGCTCTGTGGTTGGGGTCTGAAGAGGGCGCTCCTGTGCTGCCCAGTTGGGATCTCACGTCTCTTTCCATTGTGTCTCGAATCAAAAATGCTACCCAAGTCTCTGTCACTTTCTAAAGCCTGCTCTTTTTCTCGCTACCTCTGGACCTTGTGGCTCCCACATGCTACCAGCTCTTTCCTCTTTCCCCAGAACTTATTGAAGGAGCTGTCCACACTCACTGCCTCCACTTCCTCACATCCCATGGATTCCTCAACTCTCTTTCCACCCTTCCATGGAAATGACCTGTGGTTTAATGAGGTGCAGACTTTGGTCCTTTTTGAAATTGCTCTTGTTAAAGTCATCAATGGCCAACTTGTCTTCAAACTATGGCTTGGTTCCTGTCCTCATGCTCTTCCCACTCTGCTGTGTGGAACCCTTTCTCCTCTTTTAGTTTATAAGCTCTCCTGGTCTCCTGGATGTCACTCTTTCCTGCTCTTCCTCCAAGATCTCCCTTGCTGCCCCCTGGTCTCCCTTATTTCTTCCACCTTCCACTGTTGGCTTCTCACCTTCAGCTGTCTTCTCCCTTTAAACTCTCCCTGGGTCAGCTCACTCGGGCTCATATACCCTCTGCTCACACAGCAGTATCTCCAGCCTAAACTTTTCCCTGAACCCTAAGCATAGCATATATCATCTGATCATTTTATCAGAACAATCTTCCATGCACGTCTGAGTCAACAAATCCACAGATGAGCACATCTTCTGCTCCCCAACTTGTGCCTCCTCCCTTATTTCCCTATTTGTATACTGTTACCACTATGTACAATTGCCCAAATCAGAAAACTAGAAATCAAGCTAGACTCCTTTCTCATCCTCACCCTCCACATATAGATAGGAATGATTGTGATCCCAAGCGGAATTCATGTGGGCACATTGTTCTCTGAAGGCTGTAGGTCTCCTCACTGGAGCTTGTATTCCAGGAAGGGGCCTTCTCTGGCAGGCCTAGATTTAGGGTGAGGGGAGTGAGGCACTCACCACAGGCCCAAAATGTAAGGGGCACCAAGAAGCTCAGTAATCGAGATAAATAAAATTTAATGCATTTTTTTTTCTTTCAGAGACTCTATGCCTCAGGCTGGAATGCAGTGGCACAATTATGGTTCACTGCAGCCTGGAACTTCTGGGCTCAAGCAATCCTCCTGCTTCAGCCTCCTGAGTAGCTGGAACTACAGGCATGTGCCATCACACCCAGCTTATTTATTTATTTATTTATTTATTTATTTGAGACAGAGTCTCGTTCTGTCGCCCAGGCTGGAGTGCAGCGGCTGGATCTCGGCTCACTGCAAGCTCTGCCTCCCGGGTTTACGCCATTCTCCTGCCTCAGCCTACCGAGTAGCTGGGACTACAGGTGCCCGCCACCTCGCCTGGCTAGTTTTTTGTATTTTTTATTAGAGATGGGGTTTCACCGTGTTGGCCAGGGTGGTCTCGATCTCCTGACCTCGTGATCCGCCCATCTCGGCCTCCCAAAGTGCTGGGATTACAGGCTTGAGCCACCGCGCCCGGCCTTAATTTATCTGTTTTTTGTAGAGACAGGTTCTTGCTATGTTTCCTAGGCTAATCTTGAACTCCTGGCCTCAAAAAATTTTCCTGCCTCAACCTCCCAAAGTGCTGAGATTACAGATGTGAGCCACTGTGCCTGGCCTAATGCAATATTTTTGTTGTTAGTAACTACAGTCTGTGAGCTGGCTGCCTGTTTTTTAAAACAAAGTTTTATTGGAACCAAGACTGAGATTAGGGTGAGATGAGACATGGTATTGAGGGAAGGATTGGATCTTGTGTTTATTTGAAATCTTGTTCATCATCAATTTTTACATTAATTTTGATTTTAAAAAATTGCATTAAAGTATTATCTATCTTGGGCTGGGCACAGTGGCTCATGCCTGTAATCCCAGCACTTTGGGAGGCTGAGGCAGGTGGATCACCTGAGGTCAGGAGTTGAGACCAGCCTGGCCAACATGGTGAAATCCCGTCTCTACTAAAAATACAAAAATTAGCCAGGCATGGTGGTGGTGCATGCCTGTAGTTCCAGCTACTAGGGAGGCTGAGGTGGGAGGATTGCTTGAGCCTGGGAGGTGTAGGTTGCAGTGAGCCGAGATGGCACCACTGTATTCCAGCCTGGGGAAAGAATGAGATTCCATCTTAAAAAGAAAAAAAAAAGTATTATTGTATTAGTCAGTTTTCATGCTGCTCATAAAGACATACCAGTGACTGGGCAATTTACAAAAGAAAGAGGTTTATTAGAGAATTCACAGTTCTGCATGGCTGGGGAAGCCTCACAATCATGGAAGAAGGCAAGGAGGAGCAAATCACATCTTACACGGATGGCAGCAGGCAAAAAGAGAGAGCTCATGCAGGCAAAATTCTGCTTTTTTTTTTTTTTTTAAACCATCAGATCTCATGAGACTCTTTGTTGAACAGCTGTGATCAGCCAGCCACCAAAGGTGACAGAATGAGGCTTCTCACTCTGTTGCCCAGGCTGGGGTGCAGTGGTGCAAACATGGCTCACTGCACCCTCAATCTCCCAGGCTCAAGTGATCCTCTCATCTCAGCCCCACCAAGTAGTTGGGATTACAGGCGTGCACCACCACACTCGGCTAATTTTTGTACTTTTTGTAGAGACAGGGTTTCACCATGTTGCCCAGGCTGGCCTCAAACTCCTGAGCTCAAGTGATCTGCCTTCCTTGGCCTCCCAAAGTTCTGCAATTACAAATGCCAGCCTGGCTTCTAAATGTCTTCTAAAACCTGTCCTCCTCTGCATCCCCACTGCCCTGCTTGTCAGCCCCTGCTCTCTTCGGACTGGTCCTCCTGCCTCCAGCCCCACCCCTTTACATACCAGCCTTCACAATGCCACCTGGGTCACCTGGACAAAGTGCACATCTCCCCTTGGTGTTTCCCTGTTCAACTCTCCAGTGCCCTCGGCATGAAGTCCCAATGCAAGGCAGTTTCATCAGTGTCCTGACCTGACAGACTTTCTCCTTGATCAAACCTGAGTCAGGGTCCTCTGGGTCCTCTTTTTGATGGCATCTTGACCTTGGGCTGTGTCCTTGGGCAATTTAGTCCAGTTGTAGCACGAATCCTGCCAGGCCCATTTAGCAAAAATCCCCTATCCTTCCTATCTGATGAAATTCCTCATCCCCCACCCTTGATACCACATTGCGCTGGCCTGCCTTCAGCAGGAATCCCCTGACCCTAATGCTTCTCCTTAGTGATTTTCCATCCACTGACCCCACCCTGCTCCTTGGCTATAAATCTCCACTTGTCCTTGTTGTCTTCAATCTCTTTTCCCTATTACCAAACCCCAGTGTAGCAGACCCCCACCCCTTAAATAAGATCTTCCTTGCTGTCTTTAATAAGTGTTAAGAATAATTTTTTCTCGGCCGGGCACGATGGCTCACGCCTGCAATCCCAGCACTTTGGGAGGCCGAGGCCCATGGATCACCTGAGGTCAGGAGTTTGAGACCAGCCTGGCCAATATGTTGAAAACCCGTCTCTACTAAAAATGTAAAAACTAGCCAGGTGTGGTGGTGGGCGCCTGTAATCCCAGCTACTCGGGGAGCTGAGGCAGGAGAATAGCTTGAACCCAGGAGACAGAGGTTGCAGTGAGCCAACACAGTGCCACTGCACTCCACCCTGGGCGACAGAGTGAGACTCCGTCTCAAAAAAAAAGAATAATTTTTTGTTTAACAGAACAAGTTGTCTCCCTGAGTCAGACCAGCTGCCCGTGGATCCTATGCCGCAGTCACACCAGACTCCTCATGGTGTGGGGTATGTGTGTCCCCTTTCTTTCCTGCTTCTGTCTTTACACACACAGTTCCTTCCCTTGGATACCTTTTCTCCTCTCATCTGCCTCTGAGCCAGCCCTAAGAGTCTTCTCCGTGCTTCATGACTCCTCTCTGCTTAGCTGTTACCCCATTTGTTCTTCTGCACCATAGTTAAACCTATTTACAGGTCTGTGTCCCCCACCGAACTGTGAGCTCCCTGAAGGCAAGTGATGTCCATTTTGTATCCCCCCAAACCCATCCCCTTACCCCAGTACAGGGTCTGGCACAAAATAGGCACTAAGTAAATGAATGAAGAAATGAATGGATGGAAAGGATGCCATTGTAGGGGAGAAAGAGTAGTATCTTTTACTTTTATTTTAAAAAAATTTAAATTTGCACTTCTAGGTATATATCTTTTCCTTACCTGTCACAAAGTTCATGGCTTGAGAGCCTTATAACAGAAGATAGATTAACAAGAGAAGAGCATACACATTTATATAAGTTTATGTGACATGGGAGATGAAGACCCAAGGAAACAGGGAATACTGTGTATATTTTATGCTTAGGTTTAATGAGGAGTAAAGAATTGTGTAGAAATATGATGGAGGAGGCCGGATGTGGTGGCTCACGCCTGTAATACCAGCACTTTGGGAGGCCGAGGCAGGTGGATCACTTGAGGTAAGGAGTTCAACACCAGCCTGGCCAACAGGATGAAATCCTGTCTCTACTAAAAATACAAAAAATTAGCCAGGTGTGGTGGCTCATGCCTGTAATCCCAGCTACTCGGGAGGCTGAGGCGGGAGAATTGCTGGAACCTGGGAGGCGAAGCTTGCAGTGAGCTGAGACCACGCCACTGCACTCCAGCCTGGGAGACGGAATGAGACTCCGTCTCAAAGAAAAAAAAAAAAAGAAATACAATGGAAGAAAGGGGGCATGATCTAATAGTAATCAACTCGGGGGAGCTTAGCAAGGCCTGTTTCTTCAGATTCTTCTCTGCATCTTCATTCCTCTCCTCTGGATATAGGGAGGACCCTCTGGAATGAGGGTCTTATGACCTACTTTAGAAGAAGGACAGAAAATTCTTTCATGATCTGCTTCAGGGGAGAATAGTAGCAGAAGGTCAGGGAGATCTTCCTCCTGCTGCTGTTTTTGCCAAGGTGCTGTATTTTTGGGTAGCATGTCCTGAACTCCATCACCATCTTGTTTGCCCCTTTAGGATCCGCCAGCAAGATTTTGAGCAAAATCCTAATCCCTGGCCTCATTTTAGAGCTTGTAACACCAGGTTTGCAGGTGAGGGGTTCCTGGTGCCCCAGCACCAGGGAGGAGCGTGAGAAGGACACCTTGGGAGAGCTGGGCCATTTCAGAGGAGGAAATTAAAAGTAAATTGTGTTAATTGGTTTTCATATTGAATCCTGCTTCTTAAGTGTGCTAAATGTCTGGTTAAACAAATAGCTAAAAAGATAGAATCACTTTGCTATCATTTTTTGTGGTAAGGGAAAAGACAAAAAAACAAAGATGTTGATTTAAGATATAGCCTAGGGCTGGGGGGCTGGGGGAAACCTGGTGAAGGCTCCTGTTGTTTGGGGTCGGGGGTCACAGGAGCAGCGGCTGCCTGGGGATCAGGCTCAAGGTTCTGGAATGATGGAAAAACCTGGCCTGACGCTTTTCCTCAGCGGACCCTTCACTCGCTAACAGGAGCCAGCTGAGCGAACACAAACAGAGGCGCTGTAACCGGCGCAGATCCCAGCTTCCTCTGAAATTTCCAGGCCTCTTTTTTCCTGTCGGATTCCAGACAGATGAAATTTTCCTGGCCCCAGCCCGCTCCTGGCAGCATCTCCCCTCTGAATCATCATAAATCAGGGCTTGGGGGGGGAGCAGTGGGATTTTCCTGATTGACAAGCTGCTGCCCTGGTAAAATGGGGCTCCGTTTCCAAAGCTAAAAATAGGCCTGGGGTGCTTGCCTGAGTTCTCCCTGTCGCAAGTTGCTGCGGGTATCTGCTTTGTATTGTAAATATTCATATCTGTCTATGATTATTATTTCATCGAGAAAGGCTGTGGACGTGCAGATGCTGGCCGCTGGGGGCCTCGGTGGTCGTAAGTGACACCATTGTTCACAGGATCACATGCGGGGGCCTGTGCATTCCTCAAAGCCTCCATCATCCAAGGAGCCCCCAATTAATTTCAATACAAACACCGGATTTGGCCTCCCCCGCGCCTTTGCAGCCATAACACATGAAGTCATGCCGCTTTGGTTAACCCAAGAAGTTGCAGAGTGAGATGGGGAGGCTTGTAGGCCCCAGGGGAGACTGGGTATCTGCCCTGCCTGGTTTAGGTGAGGCTGTTTACTGCAATGGGGTCTACAGCACAGCCACACTCTCTTGCCTTCCTTCTCTTAGAAACTCTGAAATCTCTGATTCCTGATGTCTCTTCCCAGCCATTTTCCCCATTTCTAGCCACTTGGCTGCCAACGTACCACCCACCCCTGTGGTTTCTTTGCAAACTCCTTACCCTCCGTGCTCTTGCACACACAGCTTCATTCACCTGGGGCATCTTTTTACCTCTTCATCAGGCTCCTTCTGGAAGATTCACCTCAGGAGTTTCTTCTTTCAGGAAGCATTTCCTCATCTCTCCATTCAGGGTTAAGTACTATTTTCTTACCTGGGAGCAGTGGCTCATGCCTGTAATCTCAGTACTTTGGAAGGCCGAGGCCTGGCCAGTAGCCTGGCCAACATGGTGAAACCACATCTTTACTAAAAATACAAAAATTAGCCAGGCACAGTGGTGCGTGCCCATAATCCCAGCTACTCAGGAGGCCGAGGCAGGAGAATCGCTTGAACACAGGAGGTGGAGGCTGCAGTGAGCCGAGAATGCGCCAATGCACTCCAGCCTGGGTGACAGAACGAGACTCCATCTCAACAACAACAACAAAATTAATTAATTAAATAAAAAGTTATTGCTGGGCATGATGGCTCACGCCTGTAATTCCAGAGCTTTGGGAGGCCGAGGCAGGTGGATCATCTGAGGTTAGGAGGTCGAGACCAGCCTGGCCAACATGGTGAAACCCCGTCTCTACTAAAAATACAAAAAATTAGCTGGACGTGGTGGCAGGCGCCTGTGATCCCAGCTACTCAGGAGACTGAGGCAGGAGAATCGCTTGAACCCGGGACGCGGAGGTTGCAGTGTGCCAAGATCATGCCATTGCACTCCAGCCTGGGCAACAAGAGCGAAACTCCATCTCAAAAAAAAGTACCACTTTCGGCCGGGCACAGTGGCTTAGATCTGTAATCCCAGCACTTTGGGAGGCCGAGGTGGGCAGATCACGAGGTCAGGAGATCGAGACCATCCTGGCTAACATGGTGAAACCCCATCTCTACTGAAAATACAAAAAATTAGCCAGGCATGGTGGTAGGCGCCTGTAGTCCCAGCTAATCAGGAGGCTGAGGCAGGAGAATGGTGTGACCCCGGGAGGCGGAGCTTGCAGTGAGCCAAGATTGAGCCACTGTACTCCAGCCTGGGCAACAGAGGGAGACTCTGTCTCAAAAAAAAAAAAAAAAAAAATTCCACTTTCTCGTCTGTGTTCCTGTAGCTTATTGATTCTCAAGCCCTCATCAGAATCGCGTGGAGGGTTTGCTAAAACACAGATTACTGGGCCCCTCCCAGTTTCAGAATCAATAGGTCTGAAGCAGGGCCTGCAAATTTCTAACAAGATCTCAGGAGACACTGATGCTGCTACAGCCCCCTGTGATCACCTCCATTGGTAGAACGTACCCTGCTGTGCTGCCATTACCTGCTTTTTTTTTTTTTTTTTTTTTTTTTTGAGACCCTGTCTCACTCTGTCATCCAGGGTGGAGTGCAGTGGCGTGATCTCGGCTCACGGCAACCTCTGCCCCTGGGTTTAAATGATTCTCTTGCCTCAGCCTCCTGAGTACTTGGGATTACAGGTGACTGTCACCACGCCCTGTTAATTTTTGTATTTTAACCACCCCTGGTTGATTTTTGTATTTTTAGTAGAGATGGGGTTTCACCATGTTGGCCAGGCTGGTCTCAAACTCCTGACCTCAAGTGATCCACCTGCCTCGGCCTCCAGAAGTGCTGGGATTACAGGCGTGAGCCACCGCGCCCGGCCACCTGCTTATTTTTTGTTCCCTCCCACTGGGAGGGCTGGGACTGTCTTTGCCATTTCTCTATCCTACTGCTTGGCAAACAGTGAAGTTGATCACTAGAAGTTTGCTGACTGAATGAATTGTGGATTTGGAACCAACCTGCTAGTTGTAGAGCTCAGTTTAGGGGAGGAGGTCTGCTGGTGGAAGGGCTGGTTCTCAGGACTTTTGGGGTCATGAGTATGTTGCCGGAAAGGGGGCTCAATCCAGACCCCAAGAGAGGATTCTTGGACCTTGCAGAAGAAAGAATTCGGGGTGAGTTTATAGGGTCAAGTGAAAGCAAGTTTATTAAGAAAGTAAATGGGCCGGGCGCGCTGGCTCACGCCTGTAGTCCCAGCACTTTGGGAGGCCGAGGCGGGTGGATCACCTGAGGTCGGGAGTTTGAGACCAGCCTGACCAATATGGAGAAACCCAGTCTCTGCTAAAAATGCAAAATTGGCCGGGCGTGGTGGCGCATGCCTGTAATCCCAGCTACTCAGGAGGCTGAGGCAGGAGAATCGCTTGAACCCAGGAGGCGGAGGTGGCAGTGAGCTAAGATCACGCCATTGCACTCCAGCCTGGGCAACAAGAGCAAAACTCCATTTCAAAAAAAAAAGAAAGTAAATGAATAAAGAATGGATACTGCATAGGCAGAGTGGCGGCATGGGTTGCTTGACTGAGCATACTTATAGTTATTTCTTTCTTTTTTTTTTAGAAACGGAGTCTCGCTCTGTCATCCAGGCTGGAGTGCAGTGGTGCAATGTCAGCTCACTGCGACCTCTGCCTCCTGGGTTCTAGCAATTATTCTCCTGCCTCAGCCTCCCGAGTAGCTAGGATTACAGCTGTGCGCCACCATGCCTGGCTAATTTTTTGTATTTTTAGTAGAGATGGGTTTTCATCATGTTGACCAGGCTGGTATTGAACTCCTGACCTCAACTCTGCCTGCCTCAGCTTATCAAAGTGCTGGGATTACAGGCATGAGCCACCAGGCCCGGTTATAGTTATTTCTTTATTATATGCTAAAAAGGGGTGGATTATTCGTGAGTTTTCCGGGAAAAGGCAGAGATTTCCCAGAACTGAAAGTTCCTCCCCTTTTTAGACGATATAGGGTAAATTCCTCCAGAAGTTGCCATGGTATTTATAAACTGTCATGGTGCTGGTAGGAGTGTCTTTTAGCATGCTAATGTATTATAATTAACATATAATGAACAGTGAAGACACCAGAGATCACTTTCGTGGCCATCTTGGTTTGGGTGGGTTTTGGCCATCTTCTTTACTGCATTCTGTTTTATCAGCAAGGTCTTTGGGACCTGTATCTTGTGCTGACCTCCTGTCTCATCCTGTGACTAAGAATGCCTAACCTCCTGGGAATGTAACCCAGCAGGTCTCAGCCTCATTTTGCCCAGCTGCTATTCAAGATGGAGTCGTTCTGGTTCAAACACCTTTGACAAGTGGGGATCACCCCAACCCCCCAGGTAAATAAGCACAACTCCCTCTCCCCATGCAGGTCTCCCAGAAAGTCCAAAACAAGAGGGTCACTGATTGACAAGTACACAAATACACAAGTCATGACATTCCATCCTTGTAAAGGATGCCAGTCAGAGATGCCAGAAGGAGAAATGGGGAATCAGGATTTTAACTTGATTTTCTTCCTCCGAAACTTGGAAATGCCAAATGATGAAAGGATACCAGGGACCCCGGCCTTTCCTTTGAATTGGGTCTGGACCCCAGCCCCCTTTCCTGCCATCTTCTGCTCTGGCCACCCAGTAGGGCGAGATCTCAATCCCTGCCCAAATTATGAACTCCTTGACACAACCTGAGTCTTAATAATCTTGGGAACTACTCCTTCACCTTCCACATAAGGTGTGTTTTCTTCCCCTTTTTTTTTTTTTGAGACAGGGTTTCACTCTGTCCCCCAGTCTGGAGTGCAGTGGCATGATCATGGCTCACTGCAGCCTCGACCTCTTTGAACTCACGTGATTCTTCCACCTCAGCCACCCAGGTATCTGGGACTACAGGGACGCACCACCATTCCCAGCTAATTTTTGTATTTTCTTTAGAGACAGGGTTTAGCCATGTTGGTCCCAAATTCCTGGTCTCAAATTCCTGGGCTCAAATAATCTGCCCACCTTGGCCTCCCAAGGTGCTGGGATTACAGGTGTGAGCTACCACACCCCACTGTCTGGATCTGTTTTCTATAGTTCCTTCAATGTATCATTTTGTTCACACTTCCACGCCTTTGATCATGCTGTTTCCCCTGCTCAGCATTCCCATGTTGCTTCTTTGCAGGTGGACATCCAACTCACTGACTTCAGACGGAGTCCAAATGTGGCCACTTCTGGGCAGGTCTCAGAGGCTCGTTTGCTTCTCTGGGCTCTCACATAGTAGCAGCTTTACTGCCATGGGTCTGGTTCCTGTACTAGACGGGTTGTCTCATTCATTCTTTGTGCCTGTTCTCCAGCCTCTAAGCGCTGTGCCTGGTTGACAGTGGGTGTTCAGTTAGGGCATTTGGAAGTGAATCACACCTGCTCATCTTTCTTAGCAGCTCTTGTTTGAGGTAGATCAGGTTGGGGCATTGCTCCCACTCTGACTGCCAGAGCTGCTTGGCTGAATAAGGAGTCTCCTTCCCCACTCCCCATTCCTGTCTACTAGCCACATGCTCAGCTGGAAGGGATAACTGGTTGGGGTGAAAGAGGGAAGAGCCAGGTAGTTGGTGTTGCTCAGGGAGTGAGACCTCTAGACCCCAGCCAGAGAGGGTTCAAAGCCTGGTTCTACTTCTGACCACCTGTGTCAATTTGAGCAAGTCATTTGTTGTTATTGACCCTGAGTTTCTTCTTTTGTAAAATGGGGATAATTATGTGGCTTCCAAGGCTGTAGGAAGGAATAAAGATGACATACACCAAGCTTCAGGTACAGGCCTTGGCATGGGCCACCTTTCCCTCTTCATCAAAGCTTCCGAACAAGGACTTTCAACTTTCTCTTGTAAATCTCAGCAGTGGTCAGCTTTTTTTTCTTTTTTTTTTTTTTTTGAGACGGAGTCTTGCTCTGTCACCCAGACTGGAGTGCAGTGGTGCGATCTCAGCTCACTGTAAGCTCCGCCTCCCGGATTCATACCATTCTCCTGCCTCAGCCTCCCCAGCAGCTGGGACTACAGGTGCCCGCCATCACGCCCGGCTAATTTTTTTGTATTTTTAGTAGAGACGGGGTTTCACTGTGTTAGCCAGGATGGTCTCGATCTCCTGACCTCGTGATCTGCCCGCCTCGGACTCCCAAAGTGCTGGGATTACAGGTGTGAGCCACTGCGCCCGGCCAACTGCAATGGTCAGCTTTACACAGGCCCCTTCCTTAATTTTCTAGGAGTGACAGAGAACAGCTGTCTGAGAGGGGAGTCCATCAGGGCTAGAAGCAAGTGGCTCCACCCAGGCCGATTTCAGCTGGAAAACCAGACCTTAGATAGGAGGGAGGAAAAATTATTAAAGGATTAAATCCAAAATAATCCTATAAGCCCCAGGAGGCTCAGAAAGCAATAAGCCACAGACTTAAAATCTGATCTGTGAAATCACGGGGGCGGAATCAGCATCCGAAGGCAGGGAGTGGGTTTCGAGTGTACGCTGTAGTCAGATCTTTGCTAAAATACGGCCTCATTTTGGCCACTTGGACAGCGTTTTGTTGTTTTTTTTTCCCCCTCATCTTGTCATGGTTTTTAATAACAATGAGTGAGCTGCAGGAGTGGGGGAACTCTTGCTAAAATTACATAAAAATAAAAATTTAATTAAAATACACAAGTCGTGAAATTCCATCCTTGTAAAGTGAGACATCTCAGGACTCTGCCCTGAGCCGATCTCTGTCCCTGGGGCCCCAGGTTCACGCTGGCTCCTCCTTGGACCCTGTTAGAGAAGACACAGCCTCACCCAGGATCCTTGTTGCCAGTAAAGGGAGGAGGCGTCTTCCAGTTCCTCCTCGAAACTCTCTCCTGGGTGAAAGAGATCCCCAGTGTCCTGCCTGTAAAGGCCAGGAGGGTCACAGGGCTGAGATGAGGGGTATTTCATGGGACTGGAGGCAGGCTCCTGCATGTGGGCCGTGGGAGGGACTGAGCACCTAGCCTTTTGGGGAGAAAGTGTGGTTTTCACCTTTTCCTAAGCAGAAGGAAGAGCGCAGACCTGGCCACTGGAGCCCAGGAGTCTTGCATTTCAGTCTCAATGACATCACAATTAGCCGGGCAACATGAGCAACTCACTTCTTCGTGGGCCTCACTTTCTCCATCTGTAAAATGGGTTGATTAGGCTAGACCAGGGATTTTCCAAGGTGTACATTGAGGAGTTTTAAGGATTTCACAAAACCCTCCTTAGCGCCTCCCAGGAGTCTTGGACGGTCAAGGCTCTCCTCCTCCTGCCCCCTTCCCTGCCTCCTTTTGTCTGTTTCACAGATTGGGGTTTCCTGTAAGATTTTGTTTGAACAAAGGGTGCTGAGGCTGAAAATGCTCGAACACCTCTGAGGATCCTTCTGGCTGGAAGGGTCTGTGATCTGCCCTTTAGTGTCTCACGCTGCTTGTACCTGGCAGCTGTTTCCTGTTAGTGCAGGAGGGCCTCACCCCTCCCACTCCCATCTTTTTTTTGGTCTACTATTCTGAGCCATGGAACTCTGAGAATCTGATGAAAGCTACCAATCCTCTCCCTGGAAAAATATACACAGGAAAATATATATGTATACTGTGAAAATATAACTATTGGAGCATCGAGATCCCTTTTGAGTAAGAACCTCTTTGTCTGGGAAAATTACTTGATGGAGCTATGGGCCCCAGGGCAGGGTATGAAAGGCAGGAGCAGAACCAGGGGAGGACCCTGCTGCTCTGCGAAAGAAAATGGTTCACTTCACAGATTATCTCACCACCCTGCAGGCACTGCCTTTGCTCTGCTCTGGTTGGCCTAGACAGAAATCAGCCCCTCTCCACGACATCAATACCAGAAGCTGTGTTGTAGACTTGGCTAAAGGTTTGAGGGCCAGCAAGGCAGAGTAGATGGAACCTCCTAGGTATTTAGTCTTCTGGTAGTGAGTGATTGAATCTCAACTCGAATTTCTTGCAAGAGGCTGGGCGTGATGGCTCACACCTGTATCCCAAGCACTTTGGGAGGCTGAGGTGAGAGGATCACTTGAGCCCAGCAGTTTGAGGCCAACCTGGGCAAGATGGCAAAACTCCATCTCTACAAAAAAACAAATTTAAAAATTAGCAAGGCATGGTGGCATATGCTTGTTGTCCCAGCTACTTGGGAGGCTGAGGCAGGAGGATGGCTTGAGCCTGGGAGGTTGGGGCTGCAGTGAGCCATGATTGTGCTTACTGCACTCCGCTTGGACGACAGAGTGAAACCCTGTATCTTAAAAAAAAAAAAAAAAAAAAAAAGAGGGCCTGGTGCGGTGGCTCACACCTGTGATCCCAGCACTTTGGGAGGCTAAGGAGGGTGGATCACCTGAGGTCAGGAGTTCGAGACCAGCCTGAGCAACATGGCGAAACCCCATCTCTACTAAAAATACAAAAATTAGCAGGGCGTGGTGGCGGGCACCTGTAATCCCAGCTACTCAGGAGGCTGAGGCAGGAGAATTGCTTGAACCCGAGAGGCAGAGGTTACAGCGAGCCGAGATCACACCATTGCACTCCAGCCTGGGCGACAGAGCAAGACTCCATCTCAAAAGAAAAAAAAGAAGAAAGAAAGGCAGATGGAATAAGTTGACTTATCTAACTGGGAAATTGCCAGTGGAGCCATGATCGTGAGTTGCACAACTCAAAGGGAGCACCATTCCCATTCTGGCAGCACTCACATCTGGCTCAAGTGGATCTAGGGACTCAAAGGACACTTCTCTTCTTGTCCCCCTGTCTCTCTTGGCTCAGCTTCTTTTGGTCTTGGCTTCAGTCTCTTTCCTTGTAGAGAGGCCTCTTCCCTACAGTTGAGAAGATGGCCCCAATAACTCTAGGCCTACTGCACACCAGCCTAGTAACCCCTGTGGCTGGGTGGGCTTGGATATCATAGATGGCAAGACTTCCAAAAACATGGAATTGGGGAAAGGCAGTTCTCTGTTTTTACCAGATGGTGAAAGGGACACTGGGCAGGAAAAACAAACAAACACATCACACAAACACACACACACACACACACATGCAACATGAACGTCGACTCTGTCTTACTGATCCTTGAACATTTAACCAAATCTGCAACACACTTGTATATGAGTGATTTTTTTTTCCCCCAAGGGAGTAATGGAGAAGAAAACAGAACACGAGTAGTACCTGCAAGGTGACAAGATGATTCACAAACTGAATTACCTTGGAAGATGGTAGAGTCAGTGGTAACCAGGAAGTCGTTAGCCAGATCCCAGAATCCCTGGGGGGCCTGAGAGTGGGGTGCATGTGGGATGGAGTAGATGCTGATTTTATTTGAACTCAAAGGATCAGGTGTAGGCGGCTCATGCTTGTAATCCCAGCACTTTGGGAGATCGAGGGGAGAGGATCAATCACTTGAGGCCAGGAGTTTGAGAACAGCCTGGGCAACATAAGGGGACCCTGTTTCTACAAAAAAAAAAAAAAAAAAACTAGCCAGGTGTGGTGGCGCATGCCTATAGTCCCAGATATTCAAGAGGCTGAGGCAAGATGATTGCTTGAGCCCAGGAGTTCAAAGCTGCAGTGAGCTATGGTTGCACCACTGCAATCCAACTTCGGTGACAGAATGAGACCCTTTCTTAAAAAAAAAAAAAAAAGAAAAAAGGTTGGATGTCGTAGCTGATGTCTGGATTATACACACAAAATACTGCATACAATTCTGGGATTTCAGGATCTCCCAAAACTCATGCAGTAGAGAGCCCCTATCTTGGATCCTGTCTCTTTTTGGTTCTCACTTTTTTTTTAACCACTCTCATCGGTGTACTTCCTCTCACGCCACAGATTCCAGGGCTGAGGCCCCCACCCCTAACACTCAGGCCCCTCTAGTTCTACTCTGAGATGTGATACATACACTCCCGTGGGAATTTTCTGGACTGTCCTCAAAGGACCACTGGGCAACCCTGGCATTCTGCATTTGTACCAGTTCTCCTCCCCCTCAGGATGATGCAGCAGTCCCAAGAGAATCAAAAGTCTCCTGCTACCCCCACTCCTCCCGTCCCCACTGCTGAGAACCTGTCCTTCCCGATGATGTCATATCTGGCACATGGGCCTTAGCTAGAACTAGCAGCTGCGGGTCACCCACTGCAGGCTGCTCCTGGCAGGGGAGCAGCAACAACTTGGTCCTGAGCCTGAGCTGCTGCAGGATTTACTACTACCTGCTTTTCTTGGATCTGACAACTGCAGAAAGGGTTGGAGAAAGGATTTTGAATTTGTCCCAAGAAAATAATTCAAAAGAAGAAAAGCACTACAGGCAAGAAGGTGTCCACTAGTATGGTAGTGACACTAATCACCAACAACCTAGAAGTCCAGTAATGAGAATAACCAACATTTGCCCTGCATTTCACATTACTCCGCCTGACTCCTTACAATTACCCCGTGAGCTAGGTAGGCACTTGGTTCAAGTTTACACAATGAGTGAGTAGCCAAGCTAGACTTTAAGCCTGAGCTCTCTCAACTACGCTACTCTGATGATATTCTCTCCCTCTGATTTAACCACTCATTTTATGCAAGTTAAGTTAGTTACAAATGTCTTCTACTGATTGCTGGCTTACTCTGTGCAGGGCATTGTACCAGATGTGCTACAGACGCGCTCTCATCAAGTCTTTATCCAAACCCTGTGAGATGGATATTATTTTAAAGATGAAGAAACTGAGGCTCAGAGTGGATAAGTTATTTGCCCAGATCACAGATGTGTTTTAGGTTTTGTCTGATTATTTTAACTATCACAATGATGATTACATTTTGATTCCAGCTTTTTTTTCTTTCTTTCTTTCTTTTTTTTTTTTTTGAGGTGGAGTCTCGCTCTGTCGCCCAGGCTGGAGTGCAGTGGTGCAATCTTGGCTCACTGCAAGCTCTGCCTCCCAGGTTCACGCCATTCTCTTGCCTCAGCCTCCCAAGTAACTGGGACTACAGGCATCCGCCACCACACCCAGCTAATTTTTGTATTTTTAGTGGAGACGAGGTTTCACCGTGTTAGCCAGGATGGTCTCAATCTCCCGACCTTGTGATCTGCCCGCCTCGGCCTCCCAAAGTGCTGGGATCACAAGTGTGAGCCACCAAGCTGGACCCTCTTTTTTTTTTTTTTGAGACAGAGTTTCGCTCTTGCTGCCCAGGCTGGAGTGCAACAGCATGATCTCGGTTCACGGCAACCTCCACCTCCCGGGTTCAAGCGATTCTCCTGCCTCAGCTTCCCGAGTAGCTGGGATTACAGGCATGTACCATCACACCCAGCTAATTTTGTATGTTTAGTAGAGATGAGGCTTCTCCATGTTGGTCAGGCTGGTCTTGAACTCCAGACCTCAGGTGATCCACCTGCCTCAGCCTCCCAAAGTGCTGGGATTACAGGCATGAGCCACTGCGCCCCACCTCCAGCTTTTTTCTTCTTTTCTTTTCTTTCTTTCTTTCTTTTTTTTTTTTTTGAGATGGACTCTCACTCTGTCGCCCAGGCTGGAGTGCGGTGTTGTGATCTCAGCTCACTGCAACCTCTACCTCGCGGGTTCAAGTGATTCTCCTGCCTTCCAAGTAGCTGGGATTACAGGCACGTGCCGCCACGCCCAGCTAATTTTTGTATTTTTAGTAGAGACCAGGTTTCACCATGTTGGTCAGGCTGGTCTTGAACTCCTGACCTCAATTGATCTGCCCGTCTTGGCTTCCCAAAGTGCTGGGATTACAGGTGTGAGCCACCGCACCTGGCTGGCTTTTTTTCTTTTTAAAAATTATTTCTTTGGAATAAATGAAAATTATTTCTCCTCTCTAAGCCTCAGTCTATCTGCAAATCGTGACTACTCTGTAGGATTATAGTGAGAATGAGGTGAGGTACCCTATATAAAAGGAGCAGGCAAAGATTGGCATTTAATGAGTCTCCATCAGTGCGGGGTTCCTGCCTTCCTTTTGGGACCCTTGAGAGCAGCTTCTGTATTTGCTCATCATTTTAGTCAACAGGATAGTTCAGGGCTGGGTGGATGCTTGACCACGTATGCAGATGGCTCAGAGTTGGGAGAGTAAATGAACACAGCAGATGCAAAATAGCGTCTGCAGGGTCTTCACTTGGCCAGGACAGGCAGAATGACTGTTTCCTAGAGCTACTGTAAAGTCCTACATTTGGGTTTTGAAAATCAGTGGCACCGCTGGGCAAGGTGGCTCACCCCTGTAATCCCAACATTTTGGGAGACCAAGGCAGGAGAATCACTTGAGGCCAAGAGTTTGAGACCAGCCTGGCCAACATGGTGAAACCCCATCTCTACTAAAAATACAAAAATTAGCTAGGTATGGTGGTGCACACCTGTAGTCCCAGCTACTGGGGAGGCTGAGGCAGGAGGATTGCTTGAACCTGGGAGGCGGAGGTTGCAGTGAGCTGAGATGGTATCACCGCACTCCAGCCTGGGTAACAGAGAGAGACTGTCTTAACAAACAAACAAACAAAAAAAATGGCACAATTATGCAATGGTGGGTGACTAGGCATAGACCTAGGGGTTTTAGTCAACCACAAGATCAAAAGAAAATCATCTGTGAGATACATCCATTAAAATGCTAATGGCATCTTGGGCAGGAATCAGGGGCAATGTCCATCATACAGGCGGAAACAGTCCTGCTGCACAACCACATCTAGAGTGTTGTGACCCATTCTAGGGCCCATTATTTTAGGAAGGACACTGATATATTGGAGTATATACAGAGAAAGGATGGGAAAGGTGACAGAGCAGGAGCACCGTCATCTCAGACAAACACCATCACTTTAAGTTCTAGCTCCCTTTCTAGCCTCATGCATTTCAAGGAAATCACTTCTTTTCTAACTACAAACAGCCAGAAAGAGCAGACAGTAAAACAGATAAGACAGCTCGGGCACAGAGGGAGGTGGGGGAAAGTCTCTTGGGTAACTGCCAAACTTCACCCTCATACAATGGGACCCCAGTAAAACAGTGGGCCTTAATAAGCACATTCCTTTCCCTTCAGGTGTACTAAGATAAGGAAACTAAAAGCAGACTCGGGGGTATGCCTGCAGCTGCAGAAAGATGTATGGGAACAGACACACAACTCTCTATCCGAGATAAGCACAACGAGACACAGAAGCAGTCCAAGCCTCTGATAAACTCTCCCACCCTGAATTCTTAAAAACTCTTAGTCTGTAAGACAGTGTGTCTCCAACCTAACTCAGCCAGAAGCTCCTCTCAGGTTTGTTTTCTCTAAAATAAACCTGTCTTGACTGGTGAGCCACCTTTCATGTTGCCTTCCTCTTTCTTTAATTCTTACAGAAGGGTCTGGAAATAAATGGAGGCTGAAGGAACTGAGATGCTGAGCTGTGTATTAGTTATTAATTGCTGTGTAATGGATTATCCCCAAACTTAGTGGCTTAAGAAACCATACACATTTATTATCTCACAATGTCTGTGGGTCAGGAATCTGGTATGAGTGCTCTGCTCAGCATCTCACAAGGCTGCAGTCACGGCTTTGGTCAGGGCTTTGGTTCAGGGGAGGAGGATTCGCTTCGAAGCTCATTCTCATGGCTGTTGACCAGAGACATTAGTTCCTGCCCTGTGCTCTCCATAGGACAGCTTGACATGATAGCTGACTTCTCCCAGAGTGATGGCTCCAAGGGACAGGAAGAGAGAGTGAGCAAGATGGAAATCACAGACTTCTGGTCATCTAATCTTGGAAGTGACAGCCCACCACTTTTACCCTGTTGTTTGTCAGAAGTGAGTCACTATGTCCAGCCCACACTCAAGAGGAGGGGGTACAAGAGGTTGGACTCCTTGGAAGCCACCTTAGAGGCTGCCTACCATAGGGGAGGAGGGAATACGAGGTGGGAGGGGAGAACAGAGAATAGACATGCTCTTTATTAAGAAGGGGCGCCTGTTGAATTGAATGTGGTTTGTGGACATAGAGGGGAGAACTCATGAGTGAGAAATGGCAAGGAGGCCTATTCAGCTGGTGTGTCAGTTAGAACTGCCCGATAATGGAAAGGACTGCCTAGGTAGATAGTGAGCTCCCTGTTACTGGTTGTATCCAAGCAGAAGCTGATGCCCTGTCAGGGAAGTGGTGGAGAAGGCTCTGCTTTGAGTGGCAGGCCGGACTGTCAGGCAGGCCTTTGAATCAGGCAGGCCTCTGATTTTCTGCCATTTGAACTTTCAGCTATTTGGAATTTAGGAATGATTACTGAAGCAATCTCTACCTAATCGTAGCAGAAGCTACTTAAATAGTAAGCTCTTTAACATTTTAAAAGTAGGATTTTCTACAAAGTAGTAGAAAGTGGGTGGGACTATCTTTTGAGCCTCTGTAATAGACCAGGTACTGTGTCACTTACTCCTGCTAACAACTCTCCCATCTCACAGTCAAGCTCCTGGGATTAACATGGTGGCTCCAGAGCGATGGGGGCCCAGGCTCCTTCTTTCTTGTTGCTCAGTCAGCCTTAGAGCATTGCCTTTGTCTGCATGGCCCAGGACAGCTCTCCACCACTTCTGTATTCCCAAGCAAGGATAAAAGAAGGGTGTAGGAAAAAGTCTGACTCTATTTTTTATATTTGACTGCTGACAGCTCTTTTTTTTTTTGAGATGAAGTCTCACTTTGTCACCTAGGCTGAAGTGCAGTGGCACGATCTCGGCTCACTGCAACCTCCACCCCCCAAGTGATTCTCCTGCCTCAGCCTCCCAAGTAATTGGGATTACAGGCACCTGCCACTGTGCCCAGCTAATTTTTTCATATTTCTAGTAGAGATGGGGTTTCATCATCTAGGCCAGGCTGGTCTTGAACTCCTGACCTCGTGATCCACCCACCTCAGCCTCCCAAAGTGCTGGGATTACAGGTGTGAGCCACCGCGCCCGGCAACTGCTGACAGCTTTTAAGCCCTACCCCTCTCTCTTCCCTTTGTGCCCCATGTCTAGCAAGCTGAAAAAGCCCAGGAAAATTAGCATGGTGGTACATTGGAGGCTGAGGATTGCTTGAGCCCAGGAGTTTGAATCCAGCCTGGCCAAAATAGGGAGACCCCATTTCAAAACAAAGAAATCCCAGGAGTTCCTTTCTTTGGTGTCAGCAGGAAGTTCTAGTCACAAACTTGATCACTCACACCAGCCCCACCCCCACCACCATTTTACGTCCACCATAAAAATGCAGCACAGGTGAGCCCCCAAATTGGGGCTTAGACCAGGATGGTGCTTAGCTTCACCAAAGAAAATTCAAGGGTGAACCAGTGGTGTAGGATAGCAACTTCTTTTTCTTTTTCTTTTTTTTTGAGACAGAGTTTCACTCTTGTTGCCCAGACTGGAGTGCAATGGCATGATCTCGGCTCACTGCAACCTCTGCCTCCTGGGGTTCAAACTATTCTCCTGCCTCAGCCTCCCGAGTAGCTGGGATTACAGACATGTGCCACCACACTTGGCTAATTTATTTATTTATTTATTTATTTTCTTGAGACGGAATCTCGCTCTATCGCCCAGGCTGGAGTGCAGTGGCGCAATCTCGGTTCACTGCAAGCTCCGCCTCCCAGATTCACGCCATTCTCCTGACTCAGCCTCCCGAGTAGCTGGGACTACAGGCACCTGCCACCATGCCCGGCTTTTTTTTTTTTTTTTTTGTATTTTTAGTAGAGACAGGGTTTCACCGTCTTAGCCAGAATGGTCTCGATCTCCTGACCTCGTGATCCACCCACCTCGGCCTCCTAAAGTGTCAGGATTACAGGCGTGAGCCTCCGTGCCTGGCCAATTTTGTATTTTTAATAGAAACTGGGTTTCTCCCTGTTGGTCAGGCTGGTTTTGAACTCCCGATCTCAGGGGATCCACCCATCTCGGCCTCCCAAAGTGCTGGGATTACAGGCGTGAGCCACCGTGCCAGACTAATTTTTTGTATTTTTAGTAGAGATAGGGTTTCACCATGTTGGCCAGGCTGGTCTTGAACTCCTGACCTCAGGTGATCCACCCTCCTCAGCCTCCCAAAGTGCTGTGATTACAGGCGTGAGCCATTGCACCCAGCCTTGGATAGCAACTTTTACTGAAGTGGTGGTGTACAGCAGCGGCAGAGACTGCTCCTTGCAGAGTAAGGCTACCCCGTAGGCAGTGTGCCCAGAGTGACAGCTCAGAGGCAGTTCTGCAGTCATATTTATACCCACCTTAGTCATATGCAAATTAAGGGGCAGATTATGTAGAAATTTCTGGAAAATGGGTGGTAACTTCTAAGTTGTCAGGTTGTTACCATGGAAAGGGGCAGTAACTTCTGGGTGTTGCCATGGCAATGGTAAAGTAACATGGCACAGTGGAGGCCGTATCTTAAAAAGAGGTACTTTCCCCTCCTTCCCTGTTTTAGTTAAATATTACTCAGTCTGATCCATCGCTGAGCCCCACCTCTGGAGTCAAGTCCCACCTCCTACCTCAACATGACCAAACCTAACTGCAAGCAAGGCTGGGAAATGTAGTCTGTCTTGGGCAGCCACGTGCTCAGCTGAAATTCTAGTCTGTCGTTAATGGAAGAAGGGGAGGATGAATATTTAGGGGCCACATCACCCTTCTGTTTAGGCAGAAACTGAGACACAGAAAGGCTAAATAGGCTGGGCGCAGTGGCTCACACCTGTAATCCCAGCACTTTGGGAGGTGGAAGTGGGCAGATCACTTGAGGCCAGGAGTTCAAGACCAGCGCAGCCAACATGGTGAAATCCCATCTCTATAAAAATACAGAAATTAGATGGGTGTGGTGGTGTGCACCTGTAGTCCCAGCTACTCAAGAGACTGAGGCACAAGAATTTCTTGAACCTGGGAGGTGGAGGTTGCAGTGAGCTGAGATCACCCCAGCCTGGGTGACAGAGCAAGACTCTGTCTCCAAAAAAAAAAAAAAAAAGAAAAGAAAAGAAAAAGCCAGGTGCGGTGGCTCATGCCTGTAACTCCAGCACTTTGGGAGGCTAAGGTGGAGGGATCAGCTGAGATCAGGAGTTCGAAACCAGCCTGGCCTACATGGTGAAACCTCATTTCTACTAAAAATACAAAAAAAGGTAGCCAGGCGTGGTGGCCCATGCCTGTAGTCCCAGCTACTTGGGAGGCTGATGCAGGAGAATCACTTGAACCGGGGAGGCGGAGGTTGCAGTGAGCCGAGATCGTACCACTGCACTCTAGCCTGGGTGACAGAGTGCAGCTTTGTCTCAAAAAAAAAAGCTAAATGAATTGCCCAAGGCCACAGAGTCAGAACTCCATGCCATCAGCCCTGGTGCCATTGCAGAGAGAAGTGCCACTGTTACCAAAACACCGGGCATTTCATCTCGGTCCTGCTGTTCACCACACAGAAAGCCCATGACTGAGATGATAAGTATTACCAAGGAAAAAAGCTACAATCCAATCAAGTGCTACAGCTGAGAAGTTGGGAGCTCAGTCTCAAATCCATCTCCCCGGTGGACTAAAACTAGGGGTTTATATAGCAGGGAAGAAATGTAACAATGTGCAAGATAACAGGAACTAGCAGGAACTAGGGAGGAGCAAGGAAGCAATCATAATGAATAAGGGATAAGTATCTATCTCAATGTCTGGATGTGGCAATCTGGTGAGTTTCAGTTCTTTGATACTTTTTCTTTAGAGGCCTGAAGGTCTTTTCCTGAGGAAGGAACTCAGATAAAAACTGTTTTAATTTAAATTAATTTGGCACTAACTGTTTTGATTTAATTTAATGTAACTTAATTTAGGAGAGCTAAGTAATTAAACATGAGGCCAAAGTACATAAGAAAGTGGCAGTCTTTTATTGCAAATATGCATACACTCTCGGACGAGGTTCTCTGGTCCTCAGGTGTGGGGGGCCAGGGAAGTCGCACCGGCGCTCTCGGGTGATGTTCTCCGGTCCACAAATGCGGGGGCCGAAGAAGTCACGCCGGCTCCTGCCGGCGGTGGACTTTTATGCCTGGGAGCTGGAAGGGGAGGAGTTTGGGGCGTGTATGTAGGAGTGGCTTCTTGAATTTCGGTGTCCCCGGCTTGACGTCATTCTGCGCATGTTCAGTTGATTTGGTTCTTTTCCCGGGCGCGGGAAAATCTGTGATGAAGAACCCGGAAACAGGGACTGCTCCATCTTGTTCACCTTCCTCCATCTTGTCCCTTTTCCTTCACCCAAACAAAAACAAATGTAAGTTTCAGGCTTTAAGACCAGAAGGGGCAATTTCTATGTTTATCCAAAAAAACTGTTTATTGGGTAGGTCTCACCACTTTTTCTCCTGAATGTCTCCCCCAGGAGACTCTGATCTCCTTGAGGACAGGGCATGTACCTTTCCTTTCTGGAAGGCACCTAGTAAATGCCCAATAAGCATTGGTTGTTATTGTGAAAGAGCAGTAACTGATTCACAGCTGCTTCCATAGCACTTCCTGGAGTCCCGCACTCACTTGGAACCAGACCCAAGTTTCTTGATGGGTAGGAGGGCTGGCTGGGAACAAAAGAAAACAAAGGAAAGCTGATTTGGTTCTTTGTTCTGTGTAGCCCTGTGCTAAGCTTCCCCCTCCCCCAGCAGCTTGCACAACCCTGGTTCCAGCATTTGCTGTGTTAAGAGTGTTATTATGCATTTCCATGTCTGTCCCTCCCCCTAGACTGGAAGTGCTTTAAGGTTTCTTTAGTCCCAGCACCTAGATCAGTGCCTGGCACATAACAGGTGTCTTGTAAATGACCATTGACTTCATGAGTGGGTATTTTATCTTATTATTTTATTTTATTTTATTTTATTTTTGAGACAGCCTCACTCTGTCACCCAGGCTGGAGTGCAGTGGCATGATCTGAGCTCACTGCAACCTCCACCTCCCAGGTTTAAGTGATTCTTGTGCCTCAGCTTCCCAACATAGCTGGGATTACAGGCGTGCACCACCACGCCCAGCTAATTTTTGTAAGTTTAGTAGAGATGGGGTTTCACCATGTTGGCCAGGCTGGTCTTGAACTCCTGGCCTCAAGCAATCTGTCCGCCTCAGCCTCCCAAAGTGCTGGGATTGCAGGCATGAGCCACCACGCCCAGCCAAATTTTTGCGTTTTTATAGAGATGGGGTTTTGCCATGTTGACAAGGCTGGGCTTGAACTCCTGGCCTGAAATGATCCACCTGCCTCGGCTTCCCAGAGTGCTGTGATTACAGGCATGAGCCACTGCACCTGGCCTGCATGAGTGAAGAACTGAGGAAGTGAGGACAGGAGGAAGGATGGGGACAGGATCGAGGTTTAGCAGGGTATCAGAACCACCGTACTAGCCAGTTTTACTGCAATAATGCTCCATGACGAGCCCTCCCAAAACACTGGCTTACATCAACCAGTGTTTATTCATATATTTTCCCCACTCATGAGTCTGTGAGTGGGGAGTCGCCACTTACAAGGCTGACTCTGCTGGGGCTCAGCTGTACTTGGCTCTGGGCTTAAGCTCAGGTATGCTCCGTGTGTTTCTTCCCTTTCTTGGGCAAGTTGCTCTTTGGCGTGTGCCCTTCTCATGGTGAATGGCAGGAGTGGAAACAGAGTGCCGCTTCAGGCTTTACCTTGGAACTGGCATGCTATTGCTTCTCACATCCCATTGGCCCAAACCGGTCACATGGCCAAGCCCAGTGCTGCTGGGTAGGGAAATATATTCCACCCACTCTCCTGCCCCAAGGTCACAAGGTAAGTCACAAAGAGCTGAAGAACAATCTACCGCAGCTTCCCTGAAACAAAACCCAGAACCTCTTCTGTTCCTCCAGTGAGAATCTCTAGAAGAGTGGCTGCTGGTCCCTGAGTGCCACTTGTCCTGATAGCCCTTTCCTCCTGGGGTTTATGGCAGAAAGTGACAATTGTCCCCATTGCCCATTGCCCCTTTCTTCTTTTTAGTAATAGAACACCCCAGGTTTTAGTTGGGTATGTGGTGCCTACTAGGGGTCACATTTCCCAGCTTCCTTTGCAGCTAGATGTGATCATGTGACTAAGCTGTGGCCAATGGGATGATGCACAAATGCCACAGGCACCTCCTGATGACAATTGTATGAGGAAGCTGCATGTCTTCCTCTCCTCTGTCCTCCTTGCCTTGGGCTGGAATGTGGGCTCACACGGATGGTGAGGTAGCCTCAGCCATGAAGACAAGGACAACACTCTAGGATGACAGAGTAACACAGCAGAAGGAATCTGGGTGTCCACACAAGCTCTTGGTGTTTGCCCTGGTTGCCTGCCTAACTCTGGTCCCTAATGTGAGAGGAAAATAAAATTCTCTTCTGTGTTATATTTTTGTTTGTTTCAGCATCTTAGCCTGTATCTTAACTCACATAAAGTCCCTCACTTGTCATCCCTTTGCCGCCCCTGCTCTGGCACCTAAAGACCCCTTGCCTACCTTTTATCTCCTGTTCACCAAAGTGTGGACCCAAATCCCTTTTCTTGATTTTCCTTAGCAAAATGGGGAAAGCATGGAGTTTTTAAAAAATTGTGAACTACAGAGAGTAGTCAACGGAGAAATAGAACCCAAGAAATTAAGCAGAAAGCAATCAAATTTCCATCACAGAGATACCTCGCCCCATCATGGCCATTACCCAGGGCAGTCTGATTGGGCTTTGCCCAGGGGGCTGGAAATTTAGAGGATATGGAATTTAAAACAATAATTGCAGAAAGTGATGAAAGTGAAATTGTTATGACATTTTTAACATTTTGACAGCACATGCACCCCTGCATGACACAGAAACAAAGGGATTTGGCCCTTCCATAGGAAGCTTCCAGAAGGCCTGTGGTTAATAACACCTCCTTTGTGATTCCTAGATGGAAAACCAAAGTTGTCTTGAGGGTGTGTTTCAGACCCTTGCCTGAGGCAGCCAAAGTGCCAGTTAGAGCTCTGTGTCTTACCACAGGTGACTCACCCCATGGACTCTGCACCTTTTCACTCACACCTTTCAGAATTTCCAACTATTCCGATTTCATGGCCACCTTATGGAGCTGCTTGATCCCCAAACCTCAGGCTACTTCCCTCCAACCCGCATCATCTTATTTCCTGCCCTCTCTGACCTGGGCTTCTGGCCATGCCATTTCTTTCTTGGCCAAGACCAAGAAAGTTCCCCCTAAGTCTCTGGAACCCTTCTTCATCATTCTGGGTTTCATTCACAGTGACTTGTGTCATCCCTAGGCCATTGCCAGGAATCTGATGATGAGTCCAGGAAATAACCTGTGACCCATATTTTCCAGAGTCCTGCAGGAATTTGACATTTGTAGATCCCAGAGTCTCACAATTTTTTTTTCTTTTTCTTTTTCTTTTCTTTTCTTTTTCTTTTTTTTTTTTTTTTTTTTTTGTCTTTTTGAGACGGTCTTGCTCTGTCACCCAGGCTGGAGTGCAGTGGTGCAATCTTGGTTTACTGCAGTCTTGAGTCTTAACCTCTTGAGCTCAAATGATCCTCCTGCCCCAGCCTCCCAAAGTGCTGGGATTGCATGCATGAGCCCTCATGCCCAGTCCAACAATTTCTTAATTATACTATAGCCTTTGCTTCCACAGGAAGGAAAGGAGGAAGAAATATTAAGGGAACATCTATTATGTGCTAGATATTTTCCTATTTTCTTTCTCATCTAGCTGCAAGATCATATAGTAATGTGAGACAGCAGAGAGAAGACCCCTGTCTCACAGCCAGTAAGTGGTAAGGCTGAGATTTGAACTCTGGTTTCTCCAACCTCAAAGCCTGGGCTCTTTCCTTCATGCAGTCTCCACACAAGAACTTGCACAGGTGCTCAAGGGTGCTGAGGAGGAGTGTTTTGTTGGAGATGCAAGAAGAGAGAGGGATTAAATGGGAGTGAGCTCAGATGAGGGAGGAAGGAGATGATGGGGAAGGAAGGTGGCAGACGGACTGGCTGATGGAGAGGGGAGGTGGGGGAGGGAAGGGTCACAGGGTTCTGCTTTGACAGGGATTTGGGATCCCAAGAATGGAGCTTTTTTTTCCACACTGTGCCTTGCTGGAATCACCTCACGTCCCCGCATGTGATGAGCTCATCCTTCTGTTGGCACCAACTGCCTCTCATCTTGGCCCTGGCTGGGACGCACCAACATTTCTGCAGGAGGAATAAAGCAATAACAGGAATCTCATTTTTCTCCTTAAAATAATATCTCTCTGTTCTGCCAGCAAGCAGGGAGCTACTCCTGCCAGCACTCCAGTGGGAAGCCTGTTCCCAGTCCGATAGAATTAGTGTGATACTGGCTTCCCAGGAGCCCCCAGCAGCCAAGGCAGCCCTCAGGTGACCTTGAGCTCCTGGCTACAGATCCCCTGATGTCCTTTTTGGCCCCTGGATAGTCACTCACCTGCATGTCTCCATCCCAGGCTCTCCAGGGCAAAGGGATGCTGTTCTCACCAGTCCCAGGCTCCCCTAGCTGGTGGCTCCTTCAGCATCTCTCTAGGACCTAACCAATTTCCTACAAGGAAAGGATCACTGGAAAAACCATTTTGAACAGGAAGAATTTAATTTTTTTGCAATAGGCTTTCCCCTTTTTAAAGAAAAGAAAGAAAAAAGAGTCCTCATTTACCTAAAGGTTTGAGTGCCTGGAAATTTCTTCCCTGTGTGCACATTACCCACTTCCTGGCTGCAGGGATGGAAGGACTCGGAGAATTCGAAGGATATTAAACAGATTCATAATGGACTCAGCAGTATAAACATGTCTCAAGTGCAGACAGAAATGCCACAAGCTCCTACTTAGTTTAATGAAAACATACACCAGTTGTGTCTGTGTTCCCATTTTACAAATAAACAAGGTGGGGAGATGGACTCAGAAATTGTCCCTGGGGAGCCAGGTGCCTCTGTTCATTGCAATTTCAATGGCTTCTCCTGCCCGCAAACAACTCGGAAAAGAACGCTTAATGTAGCCTTGCAGATCAGTGCCAAAAGGCACAGCAAATGGGAGACGCCCGGCCAAATGGTCCGCAGCCATTCCCGTTCTTTGTGGTGATGCCCTGAGTGGCTGGGGGCTCAGGGGCCCCGAAGAGGGTGTTACCAATAGAACGGCTCCGGGCAGCAGGATGTACACAGGATGGTGCATTGGGAGGCCTGGGTTCAAATGCAGCTTCTGTTCCCATTGCCAGAAGGCTATGCCATCCCAGGCACCTGACTCCACCCCTCTGCCTCCAGCCGAGTTTTCCTCATCTGTGAAACAGGGTAACAACCCCAGACCTGTGTCGCCTCATGATCGCGAGGGCTCTCTGAGACAAGGTGGGCCAATGTCCTGGGTTAAGATGTAAATGACTTCGGGAATGGCCATTTTTCCCATTTTAATTCAAAATCAGTATTTCCTATTACTGGTTCTTTCAAATCTAGAGCAGGAGGGACTGTGTCACTGTCAGAAAGCCTAAACAAGTCGAGGCAGGATCATTGACTCAAAGGCCAGCATGACTAATCTGGCCCCATAACTAGTTAGTTCGGTGCTAGGAACATCCACCAAACCAGAGAGCTGGCTGGGTTGACCCGTGGGTTTGGTCAAAACGGCTGCCCGGTTGTTCCAGCAGGGGCACGGCCCACATCTGGACAGGGAAGGAAGATAGATGTGGACATTGGAACCGGAGGCAAATTCTTGAACCCTCCTGTGTCCTGGGTTCCTCATCTGCCAAACAGGGACTAATAGAAGGCCCTCAAAGGGAATTTGGAGTATGAAATGGTGGAATTGTGTGAAGCGCTCTGGATGGTACTGGCCCCCAGCAAGTGCTCTGCAAGTGTTAGGTAATATTTGTGTCAGGGGAATTCTAGGCATTAACAGCAAGATGTTTCTAAAGAATAAAAGAAATTCTCAGATAAGGAAACCGAGGCGCCTAAGTGGGGCACGATCTGAGGAAGTTCATACAAGTTCAGCTTGCATTCAACTGATATTTACCAGGCACTGCGATCATAGTAATCATCGCACGGTTAATATTCAGGGATCCCTTTCTCCATTCCAGGAACAGTGCAAAAAGTATCTTGTGCTTTAAAGAATCAAATCCTCATCTCTACTCTGTAGGGAAAACACCATTATCCCCATTTTACAGTTGAGGATATTGAGGCCCAGAGAAGGAAAGGATTTGTCCTGACCTCAGGCAGCTGGTAGCTGGGATTAGTCCACTTTTCTTCCCCAGAATGCTCGCCAGGCTCTCTTTGGCCAGCCTTGGGCACCTGGTTTTTTATTCTTGGCCCAGACTCCAGCGCTCCCTGCATCACTCCCTGTGGCTTCTTTCTCTATACTTCAGGCTTCCCAGGGCCTGGGTGTGCAGTCTCACCCCGTATGGGGACATGGGACGGGACAAGTTTGAGCTCAGCCTGGGGCCTGGATCTGTGTCCAGGTGGGCGTCACTGTGTCTCCCTTACTCTCCTTGTCCAGCACTCCATTTTTCATTGTGCTTGGTGAGTGCTTGCAGCATTCCCACCCCCAGGTTTTTGGCCATGCTCATGTCCAGGGCTCTAAGGATTCTCTGTTCTCAGATAATAAATAACAAGTTCCTAAGACTTCCAGAGAGGTGGGAAGGCAGATGCTCAGCAGCTCCAAGGCCTGAAGAGGCCTTGGATCTAACCCAAGAGTTCCTGGCATCCTGGTTCATTTGTCCCCAAAGAAACCTACTTTCCCACCTCTCTGACTGGCTGGTGTGTACATTATCCCCAAATTCTCCCTAAGGAAAATAAAAAAGAAGAGTGGAGAATCAGAGAGAGAGAGAGAGAGAGGGAGGAAAGAAATACCAAACCCTTGGGAAGAGAATAACTATTCCTCCTACTCATCATCACTTTATAGTGTAGAGCAGAACCTACTGTCCTAGACCAGACAAGAGAGGCCCCTGGCCTGAGTCTTCACTTTATAACTGCTCTTGCTTTTGCCAGTCACGTCCCTCTCCATGGTGCGAGGAGTCCTCGGGGAAGGGATGTGCCCATCTGGAGCCAGCACCCACTGATACACCGTGCTGGATGTGCCTGAACCCTGGAATGTCCTGCCCCAGTGGCCCTGAGCCCACTTCCAGGATCTGCATGGGCTTCTTCCCGGAATCCATCCTCCCCAGGCCCCCGCTACCCCACCCCCAGTGTGTGCACCTCTGGGCTGAGGGGTGTGTGTGTGTGTGTTAGACATTAGGGCTAGGGCATCCTCACGCATCTGCCTGAAGCCCTTGCTGTGCAGTTCGGAGCTGGCAGGAGGAAGGCAAGGGGAGAATGGGCCGTGAGTAAGGGCCAAAGGCTGGCTTCTCCCCATGCTGGAATTCATGTTCTACATTGAATTCCAAAGAGTCCAGGAACTCCAGATTGAAACCCGGCCTTCCAGGGTGTTGTGATAGAATATTTGTGAGAGTTGGAGGATAAGACATTTCATTTACGAGTTTACTAAAGTTGATTTTTTTTTTAGCTCTTTAAGTGTTTAGACATATGTAGCTGAACTTCATCTACACTTTTGCCCCAGGCCCTGCAGTTGTTAGGAGTTAGTCTGGTTTCCACATCCCTTTTCATCTCCCTACAGACACAATCTCCTTTAGTCACCATAGCTGGGTATAATCACTTGCACTTACAAATGAAGAAGGCTCTGAGGCTCAGGGAGGTTAAGAACTTGCCTGACTTTGCATAGGTGAGAAGTGGCAGAAATTGGACCCAAAACCAAACCCCCCAACCCCACATCTGGTTCTTTGCACCCCCCCGACCCCCACCTCCTGCTTTGGAGACTCTTTCCCCTCTAGGAGGTGGTACCTTCCTCCTCTGTGGGTGCCCAGGCCGAGTGACCAGTCAAGTGGAAGGGGCGCATGCAGGCTTGGGGTGGATATAATAAAACACACTCACTCCAGCCTGGGGGGAGAGAAACAAGGCTCTTGTTTTTCTTTCTTCTAACTAGGTGCTCTTCCCCTGTCTTAATTGGGGGCAACCGAGAAGAGCACGTACTTAGAAGAAAGAAAAACGACAGCCTGTTGCTCCTTAGACTGGTGATTCCTGACAGCTCCTGTTTCAAAACCATAACCTCATCAGGCCCCCCTTCCCAAAGCTCCCCTCTCCCAACAAACAGAGTTTTCCATTGTAGAGAAGGGAAGAAATGCGGCTCTAATCCCTTCGTTCCATGATTTCATCTCTTTCTCTCTGTCTGCCCTGGGGACTCCAGGCAATCACTTGGAGGAGGGAAGGTGGGGCAAGGAGGGGAGCCAACACTTTCTTCGCATGATCTGGGGGGTCATCTGGGGCTTTGGGCAGAAGTGGGGAGCTGGAAGATATAATCCATCCCCTCCCCAGCAGCCAAGAGAGCTGGAAAACTGGGAGGCTTCCATGAGGCCACCCTCCCCTTCCCTCCCCACTGGCCCACATGCCACTGATTTCACCTCCTTGACTCTGTCCCCAGTCATGTATCATGAGTACATGTGTCATGGATACTCTTGCTGCCTGAGCACAGACCTCATCATTTCTCACTGAATTTTGCAACAGCTGCCTCAGTGGGCCTCTCAGACTTCAGTGCTGTCTGCCTTGGGCCCGTCCTCCACCCAGCTGTGCCTGTGATTCTCCAGGTCGTGCCTCAGGAGTTCTGCAGCACCCGCAGGGTGAAGCCCACACTCCAAATGGTGCCCAAGGCCATCCTTGTCCTCTCCTCACCTTCTCTCCAACTCAGTCATCACAATCTCCTCTTGCCACTTTCTTTTTTTGAAACAGGTTCTCACTTTGTCACCCAGGCTGGAGTGCAGTGGCATGATCATGGCTCACTACAGCCTCAACCTCCACATGGAGGGTTCAAGCAATCCTCCATCCTCATCCTCCCACATAGCTGGGATTACAGGCGCATGACACCAAGGCCAGCTAATTTTTAAAATTTTTTGTAGAAATGGAGTTTTGCAATGTTGCCCAGGCTGGTCTCAAACTCCTGGGCTCAAGTAATCCGCCCACCTTGGCCTCCCAAAGTGCTGGAATTACAGGCGTGAGCCACCGTGCCTGGCCTTCCTTTTGGCATTTTATGATCAGTAACCCCAGATTCCATAAGGTGCTGTCCTGGTCTCTACAAGGCTGCTCCTGTTGCTTTCTCTTCTCCAGGAAACCTTCATACACACATACACACATGCACACATGCACACATACACATGTATGCACAAGCGGGACCACCACCTCTCCTTGGGGCTTCTGTAGAGTCCCCTGTGCTTCTCTCTCTCGTGTGCACTGACCACGTTTTCCTCCAATCATCCTCTTGTCTTTCACCCACTAAACTCCTTGAGGGATACATGGTTTCTGCATTTTTACATTTTTGCTTTCCCAGGTTCTAGCAAAGCTCTTGACCGATCAGCCTTACCCCATGCTCCCACACACTTCAGGGAAGCAGCCAGGCTCTCTGCTTTTAACCCTGTGCTTCCTATCCACACCTCCCTGCCTATCCTGCTGCCTGGCATGACCCCATTTGCAGAGCCCTTCATTTCTTCCATCTAAAGATTACTCTGACCCTACCCCTTCCCTGGCCCCACCTCTTTCTGCCCCGTTCTGCCTGGGGCCTCCTCCAGCCCGATGCCCGCCAACCCTGGCTCTGCTGACACAGGGCTGCTATGTGTTTTACAGACTTGCAGTCCTGGTTTGAGGTAATATAGAGTTTCCAGGAAAGAGCCACAGAGAATTGAATCATTCATATATATATATATATATATACATACACACACACACACACACATACATATATATTATTTTTTATTTTTTATTTTTTGAGACAAGGTCTCACTTTGTCACCCAGGCTGGAGTTTTGCAGTGGCACGATCTTGACTCACGGCAGCCTCTAGCTCCTGGGCTCAAGCGATCCTCCCACCTCAGTTCCCGAGTAGCTGCGACTCCAGGCGCATGTTACCACACCCAGCTAATTTTTTTTTTTTTTTTGTATGTTTGGTAGAGATGGGGTTTCACCATGTTATCTAGGCTGGTCTTGATCTCCTGAGTTCAAGGGATCCACCCACCTCAACCTCCCAAACTGTTGGAATTACAGGCATGAGCCACCAGGCCCGGCCTGAATACTATCTATTGTTAGACCGAGAGTCAACAAACTCTTTCTGGAAAGGGCCAAATAGTAAATATTTTAGGCTTTGTGGGTCAAGAGCAAAATTAAGACTTATATAACAACAGAGAAAATACATTTTCACAAGTCTTTTATTAACAATTCAAAACAACAATAATAATAATAGAAAGACAGAGTTATTTTGGGGAAATGACATTTGGCTTAACTGGGGTTCAAAGTTGGTGATCCTTCTCATCAAATTGCTTGCAAATGTTCATCTGTAAAAACCATTCTTAGCTCACAGACCCTACAGAAACGGGTGTGGGTCGGATTTGGCTGGTGAACCATAGTTTGCTGAGTTTCATAGTTTCTTCAGCCATCCCCAGCCTCTCTAACCCTCCAGTGCTGGCCTTGGCCTTTCCTCTCATTGCCTCTCCAGACCTTTCCTCTCATCTGCTGTCCACCTGTCCTCTCACTCCACCCCCAGGCTTCCCTGCAGACTCTAGAACTGTTTTTTTGTTTTGTTTTGTTTTCTGAGTACCGAGTATTTAAATCCTGTTAGGCTAAGTTTCCTATTTAGGCCAGCAGTCAGCAAGCTACAGTTTGTGAGCCAAATCTTAGTCTCCTATCTGTGCATTCGGTGAGCCTAGAATCTTTTTTTTTTTTTTTTTTTGGAGATGGAGTTTCGCTCTTGTTACCCAGGCTGGAGTGCAGTGGCATGATCTAGGCTCACCACAACCTCTGCCTCCCGGGTTCAAGCGATTCTCCTGCCTCAGCCTCCTGAGTAGCTGAGATTATAGGCACGTGCCACCACGCCCAGCTAATTTTGTATTTTTAGTAGGGACGAGGTTTCTCCATGTTGGTCAGGCTGATCTCGAACTCCCGACCTCAGGTGATCTGCCCGCCTTAGCTTCCCAAAGTGCTGGGATTACAGGCGTGAGCCACCGCGCCCGACCTTCTTTTTGGTCATTTATTTATTTATTTATTTATTTATTTATTTGAGATGGAGTTTCGCTCTTTTGCCCAGGCTGGAGTGCAGTGGTGTGATCTCGGCTCACTGCAATCTCTGCCCCACCGGTTCAAGCGATTCTCCTGCCTCAGCCTCTGAGGTAGCTGAGATTATAGGCAACCCCCTACCATGCCTGGCTAATTTTTTGTTTTTTTTTTTTTTTTTGAGACGGAGTCTCTCTCTGTCGCCCAGGCTGGAGTGCAGTGGTACAATCTTGGCTCACTGCAACCTCTGCCTCCCGGGTTCAAGTGATTCTCCTGCCTCAGCCTCCCGAGTAGCTGGGACTACAGGCACGCACCACTACACCTGGCTAATTTTTTTTTTGTATTTTCAGTAGAGACAGGGTTTCACCATACTAAGCCAGGATGGTCTTAAACTCCTGACCTCGTGATCCGCCTGCCTCGGCCTCCCAAAGTACTGGGATTACAGGGTGAGCCACTGTAATTTTTGTATTTTTAGTAGAGACAGGGTTTCACCATGTTGGCCAGGCTGGTCTTGAACTCCTGGCCTCAGGTGTTCTTACCTCAGATTGGGCTACATCCTCTGTGGGATTAGGGAGGACAGAGGAGGAAGCTTTTCTTTTCTAGCCTAATATACCTATTACTAGGGCATTTCTCACCTGTGAGCCAGTGTCTTAGACCCCAGTCCAGGGAGCTTGGCTTTAATGCTGATTCCTGGGCCTCATTCCCAGAGAGTCTAGTTTAGATGGGTCCCCAGTGCACATTAAGCACTGTCCTCTGCCAAGGTGCTCAGACTGCAGCTTCTGTCATGGGGATGAGAATATCTTCTTCCTGTTGCAGAGGCAGTGACCTCATGGTGTGACAGATGCCACAGGGCCACATGTGTGCAGTGGAGTGGGAGCCCAGAGGAGAGGTACCAAGTGGTTCTGAAGGAGTCCTGTGTGAGCATCGCCAGGAAACAGGGGTTTCTGAAGTGACCCATCTGGTTTCCAGAATGAATGTGTCAGAGGTAAGGACCAGAGATGCCCAGAGTTTCCTGTGAGCCTGCACCCAGGCAGGTGAAGGTGGTAGAAGGATCTGATCAGATGTTAGCAACGTGGCTGAGCGCTGACCTGGAAAGCACTTTGTCAATCCTGTGGGCCATGGATGTGAGGGTGGGAGATCGCACCTACTTGGGTCTCTGGCAGAACGGCTGCTCCTCTATGCTCTCAGGGGAGAGGGGCTAGCGTTTCTGAGGGCCACACAGAGCCAGACTGACCCTTCAGGAGCAATTCTCCTCCTTCTTTGTATTATGAAAAATGTCAAATGTACAGAAAAGCAGAAAGATGACCCAACAAAAGGCTACATTTTGACATTCACTTCTCTCTCTCTGTCTTTAAAATCATATATTAAGATCAGCGCAGTGGCTCATGCCTGTAATCCAAGCACTTTGGGAGGCTGAGGTGGGTGGATCACCTGAGGTCAGGAGTTCGAGACCAGCCTGCCAACATGGTGAAACCCCATCTGTATTAAAAATACAAAAATTAGCTGGGCATGGTGGCACACACCTATAATCTCAGCTACTCAGGAGGCTAAGGCAGGAGGCAGGAGAATCGCTTGAACCTGGGAAGCAGAGGTTGCAGTGAGCTGAGATTGCACCATTGTACTCCAGCCTGGGCAACAAGAGCAAAATTCTGTCTTAAAACAAACAAACAAAAAAAAGGGCCGGGCACGGTGGTTCATGCCTGTAATCCCAGCACTTTGGGAGGCCGAGGCAGGCGGATCACGAGGTCAGGAGATCGAGACCATCCTGGCTAACACAGTGAAACCCCGTCTCTACTAAAAAATGCAAAAAATTAGCCGGGCATGCTGGCGGGCGCCTGTAGTCCCAGCTACTTGGGAGGCTGAGGCAGGAGAATGGTGTGAACCCAGGAGGTGGAGCTTGCAGTGAGCCGAGATCGCGCCACTGCACTCCAGCCTGGGCGACAGAGCGAGACTCCGTCTCAAAAATCAAAAAACAAACAAACAAAAACCATGGAATTATAATTTAGCAAAGTTTCAGGGTATAAGATCAGCAAAAATCAGTTGTGTTTCTGTACTCCAGCAATGAATAGTCATAAATTTAACCCAGGAGATGAAAAACGTGTACATTGAAAACTGCAGTACATTGCTGAAGGAAATTAAAGACCTAATTAAATGGAAAGACATCTCATGTTCATGGATTGGGAGACTTAATATTGTTACGACGGCAATACTTCTCAAAATGATCTACTAACTTAAGATGATTACTTTTAGTTGTCAACTTGACTGGATTAAAGGACACCCAGAGAGCTGATAAAGCATTATTTCTGGGTATGTTTGTGATAGTGTCTCTGGAAGAGAATGGCATTTGAATCAAGTGGATTGAAGAAGCAACATCTCCCCTCACCTAATGTGGGCAGGCACCATCCAATTGGCTAAGGACCCAGATAGAACAAAAAGGCAGAGGAAAGGTGGATTTGCTTTCTCTCTTCTGGAGCTTTTTGTCCTGCCCTTGAACATCAGAACTCCAGATTCTTAGGCTTTTTGGCTTTCCTGGTTCTGAGACCTTCAGACTTGGACTAAGTCATGCTACTGAGTTCCTTGGTTTTGCAGTTGCAGATGGCGTATTCTCAGCCTCTTATCCTAATAAATCCCCTCTCATCCATCTCTCTCTCTCTCTTCTGTTTATTATCTATCTCTGGAGAACCTGACTAATACTAGATTCATTGTAGTCTCTATCAACATTCTAATTTTTTTTTTTTTTTTGTAGAAATGCAAAATTCCATTCTCAAATTCATATGGAATTGCAATGGGCCTGAATAGTCAAAACAATATTGGAAAAGAGAAAGTTAAAAGACTTACACTTGGCCGAGCACAGTGGCTCTCGCCTGTAATCCCGGCACTTTGGGAGGCCAAGGCAGGCGGATTACCTGACGTCAGGAGTTCGAGACCAGCCTGGCCAACATGGTGAAACCCCATCTGTACTAAAAATACAAAAATTAGCTGGGCGTGGTGGCACACACCTGTAGTCCCAGCTACTCGGGAGGCTGAGGCAAGAGAATCGCTCGAATCTGGGAGGCGGAGGTTGCAGTGAGCTGAAATTGCACCATTGCACTCCAGCCTGGGCAACAAGAGCAAAATTCTGTCTCAAAGAAAACACAACAACAACAACAACCCACAATGAGGTACCACTTCACACCCACTAGGATGGCTATAATTTAAAACAATGGAAAGTGGCAAAAGTTGGCAAGGCTAGGAAGAAATAAGAACCTTCATACATTGCAGGTGGGAAAGTAAATGTAGCAGCTGCTTTGGAAAACATTTTGATGGTTCCTCAAAAAGTTAAACATAGACTTAGCGTGTGACTCAACAATTCCTCTTCTAGGCATATACCCAAGAGAAATGAAAATATGCCCACACAGAAACTTGTACACAAATGCTTATAGCAGCATTATTCATATTAGACAAAAGGTGGAAAAAACTCAAATGTGCATTAATGAATGAATGGATAAACAAACCGTGGTATACAAATGCAATGGAATATTATTTTCCACAAAATGGAATGAAGTAGCAGAACATGCTCAAGTGGATGAACCTCAGAAACATGCTAAGCCAAAGAAGCTAAGTACAAAATGTCACACATTTTATGATTCCTTTTATATGAATATTTAGAATAGGCAAATGTATAAAGATAAGAAACAGATTCGTGATTGCTAGAGGGTGGGGGAAGGGAGTAATGGGTGTGATTACTTAAATAGTACGGGATTGGCCGGGCGCGGTGGCTCAAGCACTTTGGGAGTAATCCCAGCACTTTGGGAGGCCGAGACGGGTGGATCACGAGGTCAGGAGATCGAGACCATCCTGGCTAACACGGTGAAACCCCGTCTCTACTAAAAAATACAAAAAAAACTAGCCGGGCGAGGTGGCGGGCGCCTGTAGTCCCAGCTACTCGGGAGGCTGAGGCAGGAGAATGGCGTAAACCCGGGAGGCGGAGCTTGCAGTGAGCTGAGATCCGGCCACTGCACTCCAGCCCGGACAACAGAGCGAGACTCCGTCTCAAAAAAAAAAAAAAAATAGTACGGGATTTTTTTTTTTTTTTTTCCAAGTAGAAATAGGATCTCACTCTGTCACCCAGGCTGGAGTGCAGTGATGCAATCATAGCTCACTGCAGCCTCCACCTCCTGGGCTCAAGTGATCCTCCCACCTCAACCTCTAAAGAAGCCGAGACCACAGGTGCATGCCGCCATGATCAGCTAATTTATTTTTATTTTTTGTAGAGATGGAGGTCTCACTATGTTGCCTAGGTTGGTCTCAAACGCCTGGGCTCAAGTGATCTCCCTTGGTCTCCCAGAGTGTTGGGATTACAGGCTTGAGCCACTGTGCCCAGCCTTTTATTTTCTTGACATTAACTTTTTCAAGTGACCAAGATAGTCATCCTGTAGGAATTGTCTATTGTTTCCTCGCCTTGTTTAGCTCGTTCCCCCATTCTCCGCCCTTGTAAACTGGAAGGTAGAGCTAAAGACCTGAGTTAGGTTCCTTACCACTTTTGTCAAGCACACTTCCGAGCCATGTAGGGTACATAAGGAGGCAGATCACATGGCTACCCTGCCATTTGTGATGCTAAATTAATCACTGGATTAAGACTGGGAAAGCCAGATTTTTCCATGGGCAATGTACTTCTCTCTCTTTCTTTCTTTCTTTCTTTCTTTCTTTCTTTCTTTCTTTCTTTCTTTCTTTCTTTCTTTCTTTCTTTCCTTCCTTCCTTCCTTCCTTCCTTCCTTCCTTCCTTCCTTCCTTCCTTCCTTCCTTCCTTCCCCTCCCTCCCTCCCTCCCTCCCTCCCTCCCTCCCTCCTTTCTTTCTTTCTTTCTTTCTTTCTTTCTTTCTTTCTTTCTTTCTCTTTCTCTCTCTCTTTCTTTTTTTTTTTAGACTGAGTCTCACTCTGTCACCCAGGCTGGAGTGCAATGGTGTGGTCTCAGCTCACTGCAACCTCCACCTCCCGGGTTCAAGCAATTCTCCTGCCTCAGCCTCCTGAGTAGCTGGGACTATAGATGCATGTCACCACACCCGGCTAATTTTTGTATTTTTAGTAGAGACGGGGTTTCACTATGTTGGCCAGGCTGGTCTCGAACTCCTGACCTCGTGATCCGCCCACCTCAGCCTCCCAAAGTGCTGGAATTACAGAGCATGAGCCACCATGCCCAGCCAGCAATGTTCTTTTTTACCCTTTGTCGCTGACCAACCTTCTAGGGTGAAACTGGCAGTATAGGTGAATATCTAGTTTCCCGAATATCTAGTTCCCTGAATAATCCTCTTTGAGTCTCCCCAACATCCTTGCCATGTAAATTATTATACCTCATTTTATGAATAAAGAAACTGGTTGGGCACGGTGACTCACGCCTGTAATCTCAGCACTTTGGGAGGCTGAGGTGGGTGGAACACCTGAGGCTAGGAGTTCAGGATCAGCCTGGGCAACATGGCGAAGCCCCATCTCTACTGAAAATACAAAAAATTAGCTGGGCATGGTGGTTCACGCCTGTAATCCCAGCTACTGAGGAGGCTAAAGCACGAGAATCACTTGAACCCGGGAGGCAGAAGTTGCAGTGAGCCAAGATCATGCCACTGCACTCCAGCCTGGGAGACAGAGTGAAACCGTCTCAAAAGGGAAGAGAAAGAAGAGAGAGAGAGAGAAAGAGAGAGAGTTTCAGGGAGACTCAATAATTTGCCCAAAGCATAGAGAGATATTTTGAGATTTTCACTTGTATTGTTTTCCTTCCCTTTAGTCTGCCCTTTCACGTGCTGCCCAATGCCAGCAGACAGCCTAGTGTACTTAGGTACCCTCACAGGGTGGACAGATTCCACCTTCCCAAATGCAAGCAGCTCTGACTGCTGCTGCCTATTAGCACGGTCCTGTGAAGGCTGAGGACACAGCTTGAGACCCTGAGGACAATGGTAGCTGGAGAGAAATGGGCACGATGGGAAGAATGCCCCCTGCCCCCCTCCCCCCATCTCTCCCCAACCCTCCACTACCTAAGCCTTTTGTAAGCAAGAGGAGCAGACCAGATCTCCTGGAAAGGAGGGGGGAAAAAAAAAAAAGGAAAAAATTCTCCCATCTGTTGAGTATTAACCTCTGAACCATTTAACCAAACATTGGCTTCTCCTGTCATTTGATAAGGTGTATCCAGCAAAGGGAGATGAGAAAATTGGGAGGTTATTCTTTTAAATTACATCAGCAGGGGGTTTGTTCCTGCCGCAGAGCTCGGAGGGTCCCGTCTGGGACATCACATCACCACCAGCACACTCAAGGACAGGCTTGAGTGCTTTCCTCTGCCTGGGAGTTCAGGCATTCACAGGGATATACACACATATATATATAAAAAGCAAGAGGGTTTTGAAAATAAAGTCCATGCACGGCAGGCTGTCTGCCCTGAGCCAGCACTGTAGCAAGGGGTGATTATGGAGGAAGGAATGGTTTGTGTCACCGTCACACAGAAATGTCCGACGGCTTTTCTGCAGAGACAACACCTCTCAGTCTTCCAGAGACTCTCTGCTCAGATTTCCGGAGCTGTCGGGGACCTCCAAGGCCATTCTGCCTGTCCCAGCCCCACTTTGAGTTGGGTTTCTCGGCAGGATGGGCCAGCGAGCAGTCTAGACAGATAGGGACCTTCAGTGCTGGCCAGCTGGCTTCCGCTGGCAGGTCGGACCCGCTGTGAGGACATTAAGCCCTGAACAGAGGGCAGGAGCCCAGACTTTGGCTGCTGTCTTTGGTCCAGCCCTTCCTCCTGTCCCTCTTCTGACCTCCAACTGATAAGAGCAGCTTATCTCCCTAGGCTCAGGTCTTTCCTGGACTAGTCCTGTCTCTCTGGGCCTCAGTTTCCCCATGAGTGCAAGGAGCTGGATGGGAGGGTCTCCAAGGGCCTATCAACTCTGCTACATAGTGGTGTTTGTTCATAAGATTCCTTTGGCCAGGCACAGTGGCTCACACCTGTAATCCCCGCACTTTGGGAGGCTGAGGCAGGCAGATTGCCTGAGGTCAGAAGTTCGAGACCAGCCTGGACAACATGGTGAAACCCCATCTCTACTGAAAACACAAAAATTAGCTGGGCGTGGTGGCAGGCACCTGTAATCCTGGCTACTTTGGAGGCTCAGGCAGGAGAATCGCTTGAACCCGGGAGGCGGAGGTTGCAGTGAGCCGAGATTGTGCCCCTGCATTCCAGCCTGGGTGACAGAGTGAGACTCCGTCTCAAAAAAAACCCAAAAAAACAAAAAAACAGTAACCAGGCCCAGTGGTTCATGCCTGTAATCCCAGCACTTTGGGAGGCTGAAGCAGGCGGATCACGAGGTCAGGAGATTGACACCATCCTGGCTAACACGGTGAAAATTCATCCCTACTAAAAAATACAAAAAATTAGCCAGACGTGGTGGTGGGCATCTGTAGTCCCAGCTACTTGGGAGCGTGAGGCAGGAGAATGGTGTGAACCCGGTAGGCGGAACTTGCAGTGAGCCGAGATCACGCCACTGCACTCCAGCCTGGGAAACAGAGCAAGACTCTGTCTCAAAACAAAACAAAACAAAACAAAAAAAAAATTTTGTTTGGTAGGGGGAAACACCTATTCTCTACCTTTCCCAGTGACTCACAGCCTATTTGTTGAAAGTTTTCCCTGCCATCTTTTCTAGCCTCATTTCACTGAAACTTCATTCCTTTTTTTTGTTTTTTTTTTTTTTGAGATGGAGTCTTGCTCTGTCACCCAGGCTGGAGTGCAGTGGAGCAATATCAGCTCACTGCAAGCTTAGCCTCCCAGGTTCATGCCATTCTCCTGCTTCTGCCCAGCCAAAACTTCACTCCTTTTATCTGGTCCTTGGTTTCCAGAGCCAGTGAGGTGTAGTGGTGAGCACCTGTAGCCACAGCTATTTGGGAGGCTGAGGTGGGAGGATCACTTGAGCCCAGGAGGTTGGGGCTACAGTGAGCTGTGGTCATGCCACTGCACTCCAGCCTGGATGACAGAGGGAGATCCTGTCTCATAAAATTAAAAAATGGTTCTTTTTCTTATTCTCTCGTAGTGCCCATCCCAAGTCTTACCTGTAGCAGACACTTGGCAGGTGTTTATTGGATGTATACCAGCCACTAAACTTTGGACCGCCCTTGAGAGCTTACTGAATCTTCTTCTTCTTCTTCCTTCTTCTTCTTCCTCCTCCTCCTCCTCCTCTTCTTCTTCTTCTCTCCTCGTTCTCCTCCTTTTCCATCTCCTTCTCCTCCTTCTCCTCCTCCTCTTCCTCCTCTTCCTCCTTCTCCTCCTTCTCTTCCTCCTTCTTCTTCAGATGGAGTCTCACTCTGTTGCCCAGACTGGAGTGCAGTGGCGCAATCTCAGCTCACTGCAACATCCGCTCACGGGTTCAAGCAATTCTCCTGCCTCAGCCTCCTGAGTAGCTGAGACTATAGGTGTGCACCACCATGCCCAGCTAAGTTTTGTATTTTTACAAAACAGATGGGGTTTCACCATGTTGGCCAGGCTGGTCTCAAACTCCTGACTTCAGGTGATCCACCCACCTCGGCCTCCCAGAGTGCTGGGATTACAGGCGTGAGCCACCGCACCCGGCCCGTATATTCTTTAATTATCCCAACACCCTTTCAGAAGGCAGGTTGCTCTTGCTGTCATTTACAGATGTGGAAACTGAGGCTGATCCTTTGTGACTTCCAGCTTGCTGAGGGGTTAAGGTGCTTTTCGGAGCCCTCTGCTGACAGTTCTCTGTCTTCTTGTTCTTTGGAGAGAGCAGCCAGCTGCAGCCCAGATGTGGAGACCCGGCTGGCCGCAAAGGAGTTAGGTGGGTGGGAATAGCCTACCATTTCCTCTCTTGAAGACAAATGGTTCAGGGGCCACTGGAGGCTCTGCAAGCTATGCTGTGGCTGGATTAGGAGCCTCTGTGGCGCGGGAGATGTGCTTGTCTTGAAAACAGTTCCTGCCTTGTGAGGTGGCCACTTGGAGGATGGAATCAGCAGACAGGGTGCTCAGTAAGCTCCCTCCCCTTCCCCTCACACCACCAGTCTCTAAATAGCTTTGTTTAGGCCCTAGGCCCCAAAAGTCCTCATCCTGGCCTGTGAAAAGGAAGGGATGCTAAAAAGGAAGGGATGCTAAAGAGGGTGCCATCTTGGCCAACATTTTGTTTGTTTGGCCAGCATTTTGAGCCCTCTCCTCTGGCCATGGAGTGAGCAGATACACACACACAAACTCAGAAAACACCCACACAATGCACACACCCACAGGCTCATAGATGTGTGCACATACAGGTACACACACGCACATACACATGTGTACACACATGCGCATGAATTCACATCTCCAAGGAGCAGCCATGAGCTTCCCCAGGCTCTCAGAGCTGCGTTAAGCCCCTCAGGAGAGGAGGGAAGGAAGCTGGGTGTCATATATCATTTCTCTCCAAACAGGCAGTGTCCTCTCTGCCCAAAGCAGGGGTGGGGGTGGTCGGCAGCCATGAACTGGTCTCTGGAAGGAGCCCCTCTGGCCCATATTTCACAGACACCCCAGACAGAGCCTGCTGTCAGGAGCACTGTCTAATTTCCTCCCGACTGCCGGCCTGGCTCCCCCCAACAAAGAGGGGCATTGTGTCCTCCCCCAGCCCCTGGCATCTGCTCCACAGAGATCCGTCAGGGGATGCACAGAGGGGATTTGTGGGAGGAAGGCCCCGCATCCTGTGCCACAGCCCCCAGAAGGGCCACAAATTCTTGAGTAGAAAGAGCCTGGTCCTGGCTGAGGGGTCCCCCCAGGCTCATGGGCCTCGGCCACTCCAGTGACCCCACCAGCATTCCTCTCGAGTAATAGCTTCTCCTCATGCTTGTCAGGGAAGAGGTGCGTGAACGGGAGCAGCTGAGAGTGAAAAGGCGTTTGAAGCGGCCCAGGCCTTCCCCACCTTCTCTTAGAAGAAACACAGCCTTCAGCGCTTGGTTCCCGCTTCTGGAGGGGCACTTGCCCGCTTGACAGGCCACCTGCAGGGCACCTTGCTGTGGGGAAGAGACAGTTCTGCCTGGTTTTTCTGTACTCTGGATCTTTCAGTGGGCTCCTAGGGGGCAGAGCCACGGAAGACAGGATGAAGGGAGGGTGGACCAGCAAGCTTGACAATGGGTTGAGCACCCTGGGGACTTCCTGGGAGAACACAGCCGAGGAGTGCCCTGGCCTTTTACTTTCTGGTTCCTTCCTGAAGAGGCTGCTCCTCCCCAGCTGCCCCTGGGTGAAGATCTGAGCAATGCCTCCCATGGAGGGGGTGTGGGTGTGAGGGGGTTGACGAAGTGGCCTAATCGATATTATAAGATGTGCTTAGGAGCTGTCACGTGTGGCCACAGTGTGAAAAGTTCTGTTCTGGGTTAATGCATCAGAAGCAAATCTGGATGTGGCATCCTCCAAGCCCTTGACTTTCCCCACGATCCCCTACTGCCTCTCAGCAGCGCTTCTTTTTTGGTATAACTGGGAGCTTTGAAAACATTTTGCCCATAGTGTCTGTTTAACCTTTGTACTCAAGGTAGAACAACGTATTAGAATGCTCATTTTTTTTTTTTTTTTTTTTGTGACGGAGTCTCGCTGTGTCGCCCAGGCTGGGGTGCAGTGGCACGATCTCGGCTCACTGCAAGCTCTGCCTCCTGGGTTGACGCCATTCTCCTGCCTCAGCCTCCGAGTAGCTGGGACTACAGGCGCCCGCCACCACGCCCGGCTAGTTTTTTGTATTTTTAGTAGAGACGGGGTTTCACCATGTTAGCCAGGGATGGTCTCGATCTCCTGACCTCGTGATCCACCCGCCTCGGCCTCCCAAAGTGCTGGGATTACAGGCTTGAGCCACCGCGCCCGGCCTTAGAATGCTCAGTTTTTTGCAGTTGGGAAATCAGTCCAGGGAAGATGGTTGGTTTGCTAAAAGCCATGCAGCGAATGAGTAGAAAAGCAGGTACCAAAACCTAGGCCCACTCCTCCGGGCTCCATGCTTGTGATGACACTGTGTCGCAGCCTCCCTGAAGAAGGGGAAGAGCACTCTGACTGGAATCTGGAGTGCGTGTGTGTGTGTGTGTGTGTGTGTGTATGTGTGTGTGTGAGAGAGAGAGAGACAGAGAGAGAGAGACAGAGTGACAGGGGGCGCTCACTTCCACTTGGAGGGCCCACTCTGAGCCAGGCACCGTGCAAGGTATTCTGTAGACCTTACCCCATTTTCCTGGGGACAGTCTGACCATCTCCACTCACCCTACCTAGGACTTAACACATAGTTGGCACTCAAGTAATATTTTTGTGGAGTGAATGAATGAATCGAATCCTCCTATCAGCCTGTGAGTAAAATATGATCTGTGCTTTGTAGGAGCATTTTTCAACAAGTGTTTATCAAGCACCACTACTTCTGCAGGACACTGGATGAGGAAACCGAGGCTCAGAGAAGATGAATGACTCCACGCAGGTCACACAACTAATCTGTGGCACAGCCTGTGTCAGAACTGGAATCTGCTAGTGTCCAAAGCTGGTGTGTGTGTGTGTGTGTGTGTACGTGGGGGTAGGGTACACACCTACCGTGAGGAGGTGTGGGGAGAGCCATGGGGAGGGAAGGTGATAAGAAACACAGGATTTCTCCTCCTGCAAAGCAGATACTTTTTTTTTTAAGAGACCGAGTCTTGCTCTGTCGCCCAGGCTGGAGTGCAGTGGCACCATATTGGTTCACTGAAACCTCTGCCTCCTGGGTTCAAGCAGTTGTCCTGCCTCAGCCTCCTGAGTAGCTGGGACTACAGGCACACACCACCACGCCCAGCTAACTTTTTGTATTTTAGTAGAGACAGGGTTTTACCGTGTTGCCCAGGCTGGTCACGATCTCCTGAGCTCAGGCAATCCACCCCCATCAGCCTCCCAAAGTGCTAGGATTACAGGCGTGAGCCACCGTGCCTGGCCAATGCAGAGAATATCTTAAAGGAAAATAACCTGAAGATAGCATGGTCCCACCAGGCAGTCAGCCAGCTCAGACACAGGCCTGCAGCTCTCTAGCCAGGTGCACCGGGTGCTTTAGACAGGATTTGTGTTCCTGGAAAACTGGTTTTAAATCATTTTTAAAAACACAAATAAAACCATCTTTTACAGCCACTGGGGAAGCCTGCAGCTTGCTGGGAGGCTGCAGCAAGGTTTTTTGTACCAGGAGGAATTTTTTAGAGCCTTTGGATCTGCCCTACTGGATTTTCTCAAAGCAGGGTAAATCTGCTGGATGGTGGAGAAAGCCGACCACGAGGCTCTTGCCAAGATGAGCACAGACTCAGTGGACGTTCATCCTGGGGGTTCTCAGACCCTGGCTGAGCCTGTTCCCTTCCCACTAACGCTGGATTGAAGCCCAGCCGTGGGCCCCAGCTCTGGGGACAGGCTGGAGTCCTGAGCCAGCAACTCCAGTTAGGAAATTAATAAAGAAAGAGAAGCTCTCGCAGCCAGGCCCATGGCGAGAGACGAGTTAGGTCATGTCTCTTTTTGTTCAATCGGATATTAGTCCCAACCCTGATGTCACCTTGAAGTTATTAAGCATCACCCTCAGAGACGTGTGAGTGGCTCACAAACCTCTTATCAGGCACGCCTCTGAGTCTCGCTTTAGAAACTGTTTCTTTGCCAACCACAGGTCAAAGAGGAGAGACTTGTCCAGACTTCAGACAGAGCTTAGAGAGTAGGGGAGGGATTTGCAGAGAACCTTGGTCCCAGAGAGTTCCCTGGGGCTGTAGAAACAGCGTGACTACCAGACCTGGTGGTCTCTGAAGCCCTGACTGCATCAAGCCACCTAACCAGCTTCTGGACCGAGCTTCTCCTACACTGTCAACGTGTCCAGCAATGGGCAGTTTTGAACTGAGAAGTCAGTGATGTCAATAATTTAATGGCTCCCCCATCCATCCATCCATCCATCCATCCATCCATCCATCCATCCTTCCATCCATGTGTCCACTCATCCAATACTATCTATTGAGCATTTATGATGTGCCAGGCATCATGCTGGTAGCTGGGAATAAAATGGTCAGAGAAACATATCCCTTTCTCTTTCTTCCAGCCTATAAAGCAGACCATAAATGAATAAGGAAACAAAAAGTAGAAGAATGACAAATTGTGATAGAGGCCATAAAGGAACACACACAAGTTGGGAAGATAGAGAATAAAGGGACAGTCATGGCCACAGGTAGCATTCGAGAAGGGCTTTTTTTTTTTTTTTTTAAAGACGGAGTCTCGCTCTGTTGCCTGGGCTGGAGTGCAGAGGCACGATCTCAGCTCACTGAAACCTCTGCTTCCCGGCTTCGAGTGATTTTCATGCCTCAGCCTCCCAAGTAGCTGGGATTACAGATAGGTGCCACCACACCGAGCTAATTTTTGTATTTTTAGTAGAGACGGGGTTTCACCATGTTGTCCAGGCTGGTCTCGAACTCCCAACCTCAGGTGATCTGCCTGCCTCAGCCTCCTAAAGTTCTGGGATTACATGTGTGACCCACTGCGCCCAGCAGGATTTGAGATATTTTTCAAAGTGTTTCAAAAATATTCAGGTAGCCAGGGTTGGCAGCAAATGGGACTGAGAAGCGGCAGCCGGTGAGAGAAGGAACATGGTGACAGCCCAGCGCCGTGGTGGCCAAGAGATGACATGACTGACTAGTGCCTCACCGGTGGTTGTGAGGGATTAGTAGGCACAGGCTCCTCTGTCTGGCCGAAGAATATATAACTCTTAAGGGCAATCATTTCCACTCAATGGAAGGAAAGAAAGCCACCCACCACGGGCTTACCCAGTTACTGAGAATTGTGGTGCTTTGGAGGTCTGGACAGAAAAGAGTAAACCTCTCCCTGACACTGATTCTCATCTTTGAATAGAAGAACTATCAGAAATGCACACATCCATCTCAGGACCTGGCCCAGGCAGGTGAGCAGATTTCTGAAGGCCTGAGCCCCTCCAGGCCTTTTCATTTGGAAATGGATTCCCTACTCGCTTGCTTCATCTCTCTCTTTTTTTCATATCTCCTCACCTCTCTCAGCAGGTCAGCCACACACTCGTTCGTCCCTGATGCTGTCTCAAGGATGGAGAAAACCATTACTGAAAAGTTACCGTCTGGGAATTCTCAGTTGTTTGGATTTCTACCAAGCCACCATCTCTGGTCACACTCACTGGTTCCCATCGGGGAGTTGCCAGTGGGTGGCCTTGCTTCCTTCATGCAGCTTTGCCCTCGGGAGAAAGTAGAGGATTTTTACCTAACTTGAAGAACAGCTGGTCCCAGCTACTGCTCACCCAGCGCTGGTCAATCACACACCAACGCTGAAGAGGGAAAGCAGTGCAGGGAGCGTTCAAAAGAAACCAGAAACCTCTTGATTGATGTGTGCATGTACTTTTAATGTCATGATCAAACTCTCCTCAGTGGGCTTATTAACTGGGTTTATTGGGGAAAGGAAAATTCTCACACTGAGGTTTTTTTCTGATGGTTTTAGAAATTGGTGAATGTTGCTGCCTCATGTTAGGCATTGATCTACTATTGAAAATTAGTTTGGGCTGGGTGCAGTGACTCATGCCTGTAACCCCAGGGCTTTGGGAGGTGAAGCAGGAGGATCCCTTGAGGCCAGAAGTTCAAGGCCAGCCTGGGCAACATAGTGAGACCCCCCATCTCTACAAAGCAATTTAAAAATTAGCTGGGCATGGTTTTTCACACCTGTAGTCCCGGCTAGCTACTCAGGAGGCTGAGGTGGGAGGATTGCTTGAGGCTAGGAGTTTGAGGCTGCAGTGAGCCATGATCATACCTTTGCACTCCAGGTTGGGAAATGAAGTCTCTTAAAAAAAAAAAAAAAAACTTGGCCATATTTATATTTAAACTTCCTGCACGTTCCTTTAGAGTGCTCCTAGAATGCATAAGTCCTTGGGGCTCCAGGTGTGGGAGGGCACTCCAGGCAGAAGGGAATGAGCCAAGGAATGGAGAAGAGCAATCACATGGCCTGTGGCTGTGGAATGGAAGGTGGCTTGGTCTTGCTAGAGCCCAGGATTTGTGGCGGAGGTGTTAGGTTGCGGCTGTGGAGGTGGTCAGGGGCTGGATCATGGAGACCTGTGAAGGCCCTTGGACTTTATTTTGTGGGTGAGGGAAGCTGCGGATAGGTTTTAAACAGGGGGTGACAGCGTTGAATTTTCTTTGTGATCACTCTACAGGCTGAGAGGGGATGGGATTTGAGCAGCCTCAGACCAGGAGGGAGGGCTCTCAGAGGCTCTAATTCAAGTGAGACGTCAACAGCCAGAAGGAAGGCAGTGGTGGTGGGAAGACAATGCCGTGGGTGGGAGAAATATCTATATGGGAAGTAAAATGAGCAGGAGCAGGTAGTGGATTGGTTCGGAAAAGCAGAGGTCAGTATTGAGGATGTGCCCCAGGTTTCCAGTGTGAATGAAGAGGTAGGTAGGTTGTAGTGTTGCCAGCTAAAGTAGAGAAATCAGAATGCAGGCAGTGGTGCTCACCCAATTCCAGGAATGGTGATTTCCCCTTCAGATATGGGAGTTTGAGATGCTTATAGTCATCCTAGGTGGCAAAGGGCAGTAGGCAGCAGAATATAAAAGCTTAGGGACCCAGATCAGGCATAGGAAGTGGTGGCCTGGGGCCAGAATGACTCAATTCCAAACCCAGCTTCATCACTGGAGTGGTCAGTTTTTACGAGCTGGTGTGGCAGTGACAAATGACCCACAAATCATTGGCTTACAACAACAAATGTTTATATCCTCATTGACATCTGTGAAGGCTGTGGGGTCAGCTCTAGCTTTGTTCTACATTTTTCTCCTTCTGGAGCCCAGTTCCATGTTTTTCTCCTTCTGGAACCCAGGGAACCTCCATTTCAGCCTTGTACAGAGGGAAAAGTGCAGGAGCACAGCAGTGTGATGACCTGTAAAGCTTCTGCTTGGATACAACACATGTCCTTCTGCTCACATTCTATTGGCCAAAGCAGGCCACAAGGACAAGCTGATGTCAATTAGGTGAGGAAGTGTGCCCTTACCACGGCAGGTGTATCATATGGCAATGATCAGGGAAGCATTTCCCCAGTGGAGAGGGAAGAAGATACCTGGGCCAAATAATACAATCCACCCCAAACACTAACCACATAAAATCTCGGGAGTTTACTCAGCTTCTCTCCGCCTTGGTTACCTCATGTGTGAAATGGGAATTACAGTAGTACTACCTCTTAGGATGGCTAAGATAATTCACTTAGTTTGTACATGTAAAGCAGAACAGTGCTCAATACGGCACAAATGCTATGTAACTGTAGGTGAATGGGGGAGAGGGGATAGGGATTAGTAGTCCATAGGCACAGGGTTTCAGTTTGGGAAGATGAAAACGTTCTGGAGATGGATAGTGGCAGTGGTTGCACAACAATGAGAAAATGCTTAATGCCACGGAACTGTGCACTTCAAAATGGTTAACATGATAACTTTTATTTTATGTTAGTGTATTTTACAACAATTTAAAAAAATGTAGGCCAGGCGAGGTGGCTCATGCCTGTAATCCCAGCACTTTGGGAGGCCGAGGCGGGAGGATCACCTGAGGTCAGGAGTTTGAGACAAACCTGACCAACATGGTGAAACCCTGTCTCTACTAAAAATACAAAAATTAGCCAGATCCCAGCTACTCAGGAGGCTGAGGCGGGAGAATCGCTTGAACCCAGGAGGCAGAGTTTGCAGTGAGCTGAGATCGTGTCACTGCACTCCAGCCTGGGCGACAGAGCGAGACTGTTTCAAAAGACAAAAACAAACAAAAAAAGTAGGTGGATGGGATCATCTGGGGAGAGACTGAAAAATAGGGAAGGTGGTGGTAGAAAGAGAAAACCTTGAAAACCAGCCATGAGAGCAGAAGCGTCGAGAAAGGGGCCTGCATGAGGGACAGAGAAGGAACATCTAGGACAGATGAGGAAAGCCAGAAGAGGATGATGTCCCCTGAAGCCACGGAGTTGAGTTTCCAGCAGGAGGGTGGATGGGGGTGACTGAGCATGTCTATGTTGCTTGGCTGTGAACCTGAACCTGAGCCACTGAACCCACCTCTGTTTGGCACCTTGATTTTGGTAGGTCTGCCTGATTCCAGCTCCTGCTGATGTCACTTCCAGGCACTGCCCACACCTGGCCCAGGCTGCATCAATGCAAGATCCTGGCCAGGTCTCCTCTACTGCCTCCCTCTCTCACCTCCCCATAGCCAGTCCTGTTTTGTCCATTGTTGATATCTTGGTGAGACAAATTGTTTTTTAGTTAAAAAGACATAGGGCCAGGTGCAATGGCTCATGCCTGTAATCTCAGCATTTTGGGAGGCCAAGACAGGTGGATCACAAGGTCAGAAGATCGAGACCATCCTGGCTAACACGGCGAAACCCAGTCTCTACTAAAAATACAAAAAAATTAGCCAGGCATGGTGGCGGGCACCTGTAGTCCCAGCTACTCAGGAGGCTGAGGCAGAGCTTGCAGTGACAGTGAGCCGAGATGGCACTACATTCCAACCCGGGCGACAGAGTGAGACTCCGTCTCAAAAAAAGAAAAGAAAAGAAAAAAAGGACATAGAGGCCAGGTGTGGTGGCTCATGCCTATAATCCCAGCACTTTGGGACGCAGATGCAGGTGGATCAACTGAGGTCAGGAGCTGGAGACCAGATTGGCCAGCATGGAGAAACCCCATCTCTACTAAAAATACAAAAAATTAGCTGCTGATGGCTTTACGTGCCTGTAATTCTAGCTACTCAGGAGGCTGAGGCAGGAGAATCACTTGAACCCAGGAGGTGGAGGTTGCAGTGAGCCAAGATGGTGACATTGCGTCCCGGCCTGGGCAACAAGAGCGAAACTCTGTCTCAAAAAAAAAAAAAAAAAAAGACAGAGAATATGGGATATTTTTTCTTATGTCATTTTTTACTACTATTAATATACACTTTTCTACCTTGAAAAATAAAATCTCCAAACTTTGAATTTAAACATTCGGAATGGTTACTTTGTGGTCAAGATTACTCTATTAACAATGTTTTCTTTACAAAACATTGACTATTTGATAGGTCATAGTTTAGGGAAACTGAAAGCTAAACTTTTACAATGAGAAATGAAGACCATGCATTTGCATGAGAAAAAAAAAATTTGGGGGCAACAATTATATTTGGTACCTACCTTTGAAAAAAAACTAAAGGGAGCAGTCGGTCTAGGATTCTCATTTCTTTGCCGCTTCTGTTTCTAGATAATGCCTGGTCAATCAGAAGGTTGCACACAAGAGCTGTGGTTGTTCGCTCTGCAAAGAAAAAGGCCTGGGAACTTTGCTTTTTATTGATTTTATTTCTCCAAGAGTTTTCTTACAAAGTGAATTGACCTTGCACAATTAGTTTGATGTAATCTTAAGAAAATATATGAAGTATGCTTTAGAAAAAAATCATGCTCTAACCAGCCATCTCATTTGGCAATCATTTTCCACAGCTCTTGCCCTTTTTGGGGTGGAGAGGTGGGGTTACATGTGAATGATTACATCTGCGTACAAGAGATCCAAACTCGCGTTGACCTCCCTCTGCAACACCAGCTGGTGTTGGGAGACAGAGCGCTGAGGCAGCCAGGGCTTCAGTCCCTCATGCTCTTTGGCCAGCAGTCCTCAAGTGGCATCTCCAGAAGACCTGGCTGAGGTCTGGGCAGTCCACACACAAAAACCTAGCATTTCCTCCCACAATAACAGCATTTGTAGAACACACAGCAAGAGCTTAAATCCATGCCATGGAGGAAGAGGGATTTTCTCGTCCCCTTTTGCAGTCACAGGACACTGTAGCTAGAGAACCTTCTACGCCAGGGTTCCGCATCTCCAGGCCCTCATCCGAGCCCTCCTTATTATCTCCCCTCCCCTCCAGAATGTAGGGGACACTTTCCAGAGTCTACGTTGTTTCCAGCCCATAGTTGTTCAGCCCAGCAACTGGGCATCTGGAGAGGTTTTCAATCCACAAATCGTGGATTTAAAGGGAGTAGCTGCTCCTTTTCTCTGGAGCACAGCCCAACAGCCCCTGCTATATCCCTAAATTGATTTTGATTTTGAAGCAGCAGGTGCTGTCATGGGTTCATTCTTGTCCACCCAGTCAAGCCTGTGTGGACGGGCCTATATGGGGACACAGAAACCTACATGAGGCTATTTTTCTGTCTTCTCTAGTCAGTGCTTATAAGTGTCCCCACTTAGCCAACAAATTTGGAGATAGGGATGGGTTTCTGGCTTGCAGCAGCTGAGTTGCTGTCCTTGATTCTCCACATTCTGATTTTTCTTGGGGTTTGGGGACAACTAAGGGGCCCCAAAGCCTCAGATGTACAGCCCATAGAGGAAGGTGGGCAAGGGCGTGTGTCTCCATCATTTCCTTCCTTTTGAAGCATTTACTATCCGAGTCGCCAGCTGGTTCCAAAGCGTCTCTCCCACCAGGCCAGGTGGTGTCCAGACCAGAAGGAGGCCTGGCTGACACAGGAGAACGGCAGTAGGAGGAGGCATGGGTGGCAGCCAAGAGACCCTGAGAAGCAGTGTCTCTGAAGCTGTTTCCAGATTCATCCGGCCTGGTAGGATCTCTGTCTGATTCCATGAGAGTGTGGGAGCAAAGGCCCTAGGGAAGAGGCTGCTAAGAGGTTGGATAGAACTTCCTGGACAACTCTAAGACTCCCAGGAATGCTGGGGAGTTTCATATCCAAGAGTCAGTGAAAGATGTGGAGAGGCTGCCCCGGCTGGGGAAGGAAGAGGGTAAAGGTGGCATTGGGGTGGGGGTAGTTGGGTAGGGGGCTCAGTCCTTAGTCATTTTTCCTCCACGCAGAATCTCACTCTGAACTTGGAGAGGCTGCAGAGTCCCCATCCTCGGGGTCCTGCCCATTGGGGGAGATGGGCTGACCTCCCTTCACACGCTTCCACTTCATCCTTCGGTTCTGGAACCACACTTTGACCTAGGGGAGGAAGCAAAGGAGCCTGGACACTCCAGGACTGGTGTGACCTCCTCCCCATGTCAATGCTCAGGCTAGCCAGGGTGTAACTCCAGGGACCCCAGCTTGAAACCATCACTTACCACTCTCTACTCCCTCAAACGCCCCAGGAACTAAGACCAAAGAGAGGACACACCAATCTGTCCAGAGGTCTGTCTTGTGTCTTGGGATAAAGCCCCAGACAGGGGAACATGTTCTAAAAACACTCTGCACTGGCCCCACCCTCTTCACGTGCCCTGCCCCGCCTGTGCCAGGTCCCCCTGCACCCTACCTCCATTCCCCAAGGGTCTGGGAGCAGAGGTCATCAGCCTTATCCTTAGGCACATTTATAGAGAACTGTTTGGTTTAGATAGCTCTGGTCAGCACATTTTCTCATCTGAGCTTGAGTATTACCTGCAGGATTATGATCCCATTTTACAGATAGAGACCCAGAGGTCCCAGGGCTAGAAGAAGTGATAGAGGCAGGACTTGAATCTAAGTCTTCTGATTCAAAATCCAGCCCTCTAGCAGAGCGCTCTATCAACTGAAATCTGCTATCAAATATTACTGTTATTATTACTATTATTCCATATCAGAGCCTGGGTGTGGGGGTGTGGGGTGGCTGAAGGGAAAGTCCAAAACAAAGGGCCAGGGAAGTTTTTCTCAAAGTGTGCCCAGGAACCAGCTGCATATCCAGATCGCCTAGAGAACGTACTAGAAATACAGATTCTCAGGCCCACTCATTATGGTAAAATCTCTCTCCAGACCTCCGGAATCCATATTTTGAACAAGTGCCTTAGAGGATTCCAACATATACTCAAGTTTGGGAATAGCCAGACCAGAGCTCCCAACCTAGCTGCATATGAGAATCACCTAGGGGGCCTTTGAAAAATTCTGAGGCCTGTATCCCATCCCAGGCCAATTAAAATCATCCCCAGGGGTAGAGCCCAGACATCAGCACCATTAAAATCTCCCCAGGGGTTGGGCATGGTGGCTCACGCCTGTAATCCCAGCACTTTAGGAGGCGGAGGAGGGCGGATCACCTGAGGTCAGGAGTTTGAGACCATCCTGGTCAACATTGTGAAACCCCGCCTCTACTAAAAAAGAAGACAAAAATTAGCCAGGCGTGATGGCGCATGCCAGTAGTCCCAGCTACTCAGGAGGCTAAGGCAGGAGAATTTCTTGAAGCCAGGAGGTGGAGGTTACAGTGAGCTGAGAACGCACCACTGCACTCCAGCCTGGGTGACAGAGCGAGACTCCGTCTCAAAAGACAAACAACAAAAAACAAAAAAACCCAAAACTCCCCAGGCTATTCTCAGGTATGGCCACAGTTGAAAACCACTGGACTGGCTGGAGGAAGAAAAAGAAGGTGAAGGGAGTGGTGGTGGGAAAGGAGGGAAGGGAGGGAGATGGGAGAGCAAACAAGAGGAGGGGCCGCTGGGGGCGCACCTGGCGCTCAGAGAGGTCAAGGTTTACCGCGATCTCGTATCTGCGGAGCCGAGTCAGGTAGTTATGATGGGCAAATTCCGCCTCCAGCTCTCGCAGCTGCTCCTTGGTGAAGGCCGTCCTCTCCTTGCGGGCCTTGCTGCTGCCCTCCGGCTTCCCTCTGTTCTCTTGGTTGTCTGGGGAGAGAGGACCCCAAAACAGGAAGACATGGGCTGAAGGAGATTCCATTCCCTTTCTTTTGCCCTTGAGCAACTAGGCAGTCTTTCCCAGTCTCCCTTAATTTTACAGGATGCTGAGAAAAAAGCTACACTGTCCTTTTTATTCCTTCTGGTGTCTTACCCATATTAGAACTGGGAAGGTTTTTTTTTTTTTTTTTGGCTGTCCCCCGCCCCTCCTCCCGGAACTTTCTTTTATTCCCAAAGCACAAGAAGCTACTCTTGGCTGTTTAATGATCTCTACTCCCCAGCCCACCCCCCAGTATGACATTACTTGTGGTCATAGGCTTGAGGGGTGAGATGCTCTAAAACAAAGCCTCAAACTATGGTCCTCAGATCAGCAGCATCAGCATTACTTGAGAGATTGTTAGGAATGCAAATCCTAGTCTCACTCCAGACCTACTAAGTCAGAAACTCTGGGGATGGCGCTCAGCAGTCTATTTTTGCAAACCCTCCAGATGCCTCTGGTGCTGTTCAAGTCCGCTGCTCTAAGACCTCATCACTCAAAGGAGTGCCTGGGTGCCAGCAGCATCAGCAGCACCAGGGAGCTGTTCAGATCTGAAGGATCTCAGGCCTGCCCCATACCTACCTACCGAATCAGAATCTGCCCCAGAGGGCCAAATCTGGAAAACCATCTGGACCCCTCTGAAGGAGGTTGCATGTTAGATTCAGTGGGGCTCAGTCATAACTGCCAACAGGGTCAGGGAACACACTCTGTGCCAGGTGCTGTACCTGACATATATTAGCCTCTTAATCCTCAATAGCCCAACCAAGTGGTTCTAGTATTAGTCTCACTTTATGGACCAGAAAATGAACACAGAGAAGTTAAGCAAATTGTCCAAGTTTATTCAGCCAGGGGGTGTGGGAGACAAGAATCAAATTCAGGCGATTTGACATACACATATTGTTCAAATGAAAAATATGTAGGGGCCAGGCGCGGTGGCTCACACCTGTAATCCTAGCACTTTGGGAGGCCAAGGTGGGAGGATCACGAGGTCAGGAGTTCGAGACCAGCCTGGTCAACATGGTGAAACCCCGTCTCTACTAAAAACACAAAAAGTTAGCTGGGCATGGTGGCACGCGCCTGTAATCCCAGCTTCTTGGGAGGCTGAGGCAGGAGAATCGCTTGAACCCAGGAGGCGGAGGCTGCAGTGAGCCGAGATCACGTCATTGCACTCCAGCCTGAGCGACAGAGCAAGGCTCCGTCTTGGGAAAAAGAAAAAAAAAAAAAAAAAATATATATATATATATATATAGGAAGGGCTTACAAACGATAAAGTCCTGAACAAATAAAAGGGGTTGCATGGTTATCTCTTGAGCAGACGGGTGGGAGGCAGCTCTACCTTCACTTTAATGAATGGAGGTGGTGGGTGGAGAGGAGGTGGGAAGAAGACCACACACCTACACAGTTAACTCGCGATGTATGCCACATGGCCAGGGAATGGCTACAGGAGCCATGCGTGCGCGGCTTTAACATTTAAAAGTCGTTCGCTTCATTGTCCTCCTTTTTCTTTTGTTTTTGAGACGGAGTCTCGCTCGGCTCACTGCAAGCTCCGCCTCCCGGGTTCACGTCATACTCCTGCCTCAGCCTCCCGAGTAGCTGGGACTACAAGTGCTTGCCACCACGCCCGGCTTTTTTTTTTTTTTTTTTTGTATTTTTAGTAGAGACGGGGCACTGTGTTAGCCAGGATGCTGTCTATCTCCTGACCTCGTGATCCGCCCACCTCGGCCTCCCAAAATGCTGGGATTACAGGCGTAAGTCACCGCGCCCGGCCCATTGTCATTTTAGACACGGAGACCGTGGCTCCGAGTGAGGTGCTTTACCGAAACCTGCGCCCCAACTTCCTGCTCCCTGAAAGACCCATCTCTGCCTTGCTGGCGAGGAGTGTTGGAAGGAGGGATCCGGTGTTTTCAGAGGCCGGGTCTAAGCTACCTGGGCGGCTGGGCTGGGGAATTCAGACCAGCTAGTGTAATGCAGAGAAGCCGCCTACGCAGTCGGCTAAGCAGCCGCATTGGGAGTGGGTGGCGAGGCAGAAACCCCACATTAACCCGGCGATCCGCTTTGGAGCTTTGAGCCTAGCTGGTTCCCCTCCCAGCACCTCCCTCTATTGCTTTCCACTCAATCCCTTTGTATTTCAGTTTCCGCGTCCTCCGCCTCCGCGCCCGTCTGCCTCGGGCTGGGCGGCTCTCTAGCAGTACGCGCGCGGTAAAGTGATTCGGGAACTTGGCCCGGCCCACCTCGCGTTGCGCGTCCCCGGCCCCCGCCGAGGGATGGAAGGGGAGTGGGTGCCGCCGTTCCGGGAACCCGAGAAAGCGGGGGAGGGGCCTGATAGTCCCGGTGCCCGGGTCAGGGGTGTCGTGGCGCCCTGGCCCGGGGGTCCGCGTCCGAACCGGGTTGGCCGCCCGCGGGGCGCGCCCGGGAAGCAGGGCAGGGGGCCGAGTTCCCGGCGCGGGCTGCCTGCCCGGCGGCCTCTAGCTCCAGGCCGGAGAAGGCAGGTCCAGACCTCTCCGGAAGCGGGAGCGTGGGCTGGAGGGAAGGACGCGCAGCCCCGGGCCGGGGTCCCCGAGGAGCCCCCCGGCCTTGGCCGCCGCCAGTCCCGCGCCCCCTCCTGGCAGCAGGCCCGGGAGGGTCGTTCACAAGCGGATGACGGGCTTCCTGTAGCACAGCCCGGCCCTCGGGCCCGGAGAGAGGCAGGAAACCCGGGCTTAGACGACGGGCGCGGTCGGGGACTGGTTTCCCAATCTCCTCCTGTCCCGAGGCTCAGTGTTTCCCAGCCCTTCCTTTCCACGGTTGCGGGGAGTGGATGGCCCAGAGGACTTGCTCAGAGGCTTGAATCCTGAATCTCCTTGCTGGAGACTGAGGAAATCACTTAACCTCTCTGGGTGTCGGTCTCCTCATTAAGAAATTGAGGAAAACAATTTCACCTACCTCCTAGGGTTATTGGAAGACTGAACGCGTTAATATGTGTGTGCAGAATGCTATTAAAGTTGAAAAGTGGCGGCTCACGCCTGTAATCCCAGCACTTTAGGAGGCCAAGGCAGGCGGATCACCTGAGGTCAGGAGTTCAAGACCAGCCTGGGCAACATGGTGAAACCCCTGTCTCTACTAAAAATACAAAAAAGAGCCACGCGCGGTGGCTCACGCCTCTAATCCCAGCATTTTGGGAAGCCGAGGTGGGTGGATCACCTGAGGTCGGGAGTTGGCGACCAGCCTGACCAACACGGAGAAACACCGTCTCTACTAAAAATACAAACAAACAAAAAAATTAGCCCAGCGTGGTGGCGCATGCCTGTAATCCCAGCTACTCGGGAGGCAGAGGCAGGAGAATCGCTAGAACCTGGAAACCGGAGGTTGCATTGAGCCCAGATTGCGCCATTGCTCTCCAGTCTGGGCAACAAGAACAAAACTCCCTCTCAAAAAAGAAAAAAAAAAATCTAAAAATGCTGGACAAATATATTCTCCAATTTATCAGTTCCACGAGATGACACTGAAGGGCTGGGATAGAAACAGCTGCGCTTCTTGAAGGCTTCTGAGTGTGCCCAGAGGCATCCGCAGCTTTAACCTCACCACAGGGCAGCCTATGAGTGAATACTGTTCTTACCACCCTTTAGTACTCTTACCTGGGTTTGTGTGATAATTTGATTAATAGCTGTCTCCCAGGGAAACACTTTTTCTCATTCTAGCATCTAGCCATAGTTGCTTCTGTATCTGGCACAACTGCCCCCCCACCCTGCCCCCACCAGTTCTGCACATAATTCTCCTAGAGAGAAGAGGAAAAAGTACTTGCTAAGTATTTGCTAAATCATCCTGTTATACAGAGGAGGCAGCCTCAGACAGGCCCAGGAACTTGCCCAGTGTGCCTGGCAGCTTTTAGGTGACAGAAGGGAGATTTGAACCCAGATCTGTCTGATTAGAGGCAAGGCTCTCCACTGTCTCCTGGCTAGCTGGCCCAGGTGGGGGCCTGGAGCTGGACCATGGCTGCTTGGCTTGTCACCACTTCCAGAGGTCCTGGGGGCACTATCCGATTTGCTACCCATACCTACTCTCCAAGGCCTGCTTAGGTGTGTACAGGTGCCTCATGGTGTCCCCCAAAACAACTTTCCCCGCCCTAGTTCTGCACATAGTCCTCCCTAGAGAGAAAAGGGAAAAGCAGGAGAGGACCCTTTTGGAGTTGGTCTTGGCCTGGTTGTGTGGGCAGGGCAGCTGACCATTGCCAGCCAAGCTATGCCCCATCCCTGGCCACCTCTCCTGTCTGTCATTGTCCTGATTTAGCCTCTGGGGCAGAGGAAACAGGAAGCAGCAGTCAGGGCGGGAACTGAGGGTCTCAGCTAACCCCCTGTGTGAACCTGGGGGCAATACCTACTAATGGTGGGTGGGATGGATATTGGCTCTGGGAGAGCGGTTGTCCCTTGTCAGCTTCCCAGAGTGGGATCAACGTTCACCACTGTTGGAAATGATGAAGGGACCAGAAGTATGGGAAGCAAGCTATGAAAGTTGAAGTGAAAGTTATGGCTCTCTCTGTTCTGCAACAGTATTACAAATTGCAACATATTCATCAAGATGGAAACACTAAGAGCACTTGCATGCTGTTTCTAGGAGCTGTTCGGTCACCCTGCTCATGGGCACAGTTCCTGTGCAACCTGCCACATGAAAGTAACTCTTGCTAGGCCAGGTGTGGTGGCTCACGCTTGTAATCCCAGCACTTTGGGAGGCTGAGGCGGGCGGATCACAAGGTCAGGAGATAGAGACCATCCTGGCTAACACGGTGAAACGCCGTCTCTACTAAAAATACAAAAAATTAGCTGGGCATGGCGGTGGGCGCCTGTAGTCCCAGCTACTCAGGAGGCTGAGGAAGGAGAATGGCATGAACCTGGGAGGCGGAGCTTGCAGTGAGCCGAGATCGTGCCACTACACTCCAGCCTGGGCAATAGAGTGAGACTCCGTCTCAAAAAAAAAAAAAAAAAAAAAAGAAGGAAAGTAACTCATGCTTCCCAGGATGGTCTGTTCCCAGGATAGTAGGATAGTACAGCTTTGTTAGGGAGCCTTCCTCGCCTCTGTAGGCCTCAGTTTCCCCATGTGTAGAAGTATGGGATTGGACTGGATTCTATTTCTGCCAGGGAGCTGGTGTCAGAGTTCCTTCCCAGGACATAAGCCCTGATGCCCTACACTCCCTACTCTCTCTTCTGTTGGGAACCCCTAGCCTTGATGAAGTCTGAGGCTCTTCCAACTTCACATATTCTTGTCTCAGCTCCTAGTTCCTCCCTTCAGTCAGATTTGAGGTCTTACTGTATGCTCTGTCCCAAAGCCCTCCCCAGCCTTCCCGTGGCTCAACAATCAGGGCTCTGCTGGGCCGTTTCTCTCGCCCTGCTTCGAGCTGTGTGGAGGGAAGTTATATATGCAGAAGTGTTAGAGGACCTGTTGGTGAACCTGGGCCTTAGCACTCGTAGGTGAGTGAGGCACTGAGGAAGAGCTTTTGGACCTTGGGCAAGTCCTTTAGGTTCCTGGAGCTTCAATTTCCTCATTTGCAAAGCAAGAATAGCTACACCTGCTGTGCTTATCAGGCTGAGAAGTAACATGAGCTGGATAGCAGGCGTTAACACCTAGCGCAGTGCCTGGCATGTCATTGAAGCTCTGTTCACGAGAACCATCAGAAGGAGTTCTACTGGAGATTATATCTGAGATGACTCATGGGCAGAGTTAGAGCACTATGCTCCTTAAGGCACCACATCTCCAGACCTGTGTGAAAGGGTTATCTTTTAAATGTCTGGCCTTTCAGCTGCTGCTGCTGCTTCTTCCTTCTTCTTCTTCTTCTTTTCTTTTCTTCTTCCTTCTTCTTCTTTCTTCTTTCTTCTTTCGCTGAGTCTCACTCTGGTCACCTAGGCTGGAGTACAATGGCATGATCTCGGCTCACCACAACTTCTACCTCCTGGGTTCAAGCGATTCTCCTGCCTCAGCCTCCAGAGTAGCTGGGATTATGGGCGCCTGCCACCATGCCAGGGTAATTTTTGTATTTTTAGTAGAGATGGAGTTTCGCCATGTTGGCCAGGCTGGTCTTGAACTCTTGACCTCAGGTGATCCACCCGCCTCAGCCTCCCAGAGTGCTGAGATGACAGGCATGAGCCACTGCACCCAGCCTAGGCCACTATTGCTGCAGCCTTCGGAGTCCCATGATTCCAGGCACAACACCTAGATGTGTCACATGGCAATTCACATCACTCCTCCCGCACTGCTTCTCTCTTGGGGGCCACAGCTGCCTCTTCCAGGATTACGGAGGGAGGATGCTGGCCCTCAGTGGGCTGCCTCTGTGGTTAGGGAGGAACTGCCCTGCCCCAGCCCCTGCATGACCCTCACCCTCTGCTGGAGCAGGGCTGTGAGGGAACAGTCAACTGCCCAGAGAAATGCAAACAGTGTATGTGTGATTGTGGTTTCCACCATGAGCTTCCACACCATCCAGGGCAAATTATTTCATACGTAGCTGCCACATTTGGCAGGCCTTCCTAAAGTGAGCAGACAGCTTTATCAGAGCTACGGGGAGGTTCAGACAGACCCACTGGAACATGCCTTTCTGGAGTTCTGTACTCTACAGTCCAACTCTGAGGGCACCAATTTACATAAATTCATATCCAAACCAGACAAGAGGCCAAATGCCTCATATTCAAATAGCACTGTGCAGTTGACAAGGGATTTCTTTCCTCCAAAGAGAACTTCTTTTAGGCTTTCACAGATACTACAGAATCATAGAAAGTAGAGGTGGGAGGGACTTAGAGATGATCAATGTCACCTTTTCATTTTATAGGTGAGCCTAGAGAAGGTAAGGAACTCATGTAAGGATACACAGCAAGTTAGGGGCAGAATTGGGCCTAGAACTCAGATTTTCTTGATAGGAAGCTGTTTCCACCCTATTGGGCTGTCTCCTATTGTATCCTCTTAATTATTCCATTAGGTAGGTAAGGTACACATGAGCCCATTGAACATACGAGCAATTAAGACTCAGAGACTAAATGACTTGCCCAAGGCCCCTGAGACCAGTCTAGGGCTATAGCCTCGTGTCACACTGCCCTCGGGAGAGGATGAGTATGGAAGCTGTGCCTATCCTAGGGGCATTGTCTGGGTCTGGGTTCAGATCTGTCTCCCTGGGACTCCCCAGAGAGGGAAGAAGAAGGGAATATTTGAAGCATGACATCAGTAGGTGAAACCTTGGCAAATCCTCTGAAAATGGTGTCTGTAGCTTCCTGCACTGTCACAGCATAGACACTTTGATGTCCTCGTAAGCTCTCCTACTTTCAACCTCAGAAGGAGCAGTCAAAGCCCATGGAAATAGACAAGACTTGGATGGAGCCAGCCCAAGACTGGTTGGATGTTCACATCCAGGATCTCCCTGGCTTCCTGGGGTTGGCCTGACTCTCTCACTGAGCCCTGCCCCACCCCAGTGTCCAGGCCCTTTTCCTCTCCTGCAGATGCCTAAAGAGACATGGGCAGGGCTCCCAGCCTCTCTGAGGAGCCCAGGAGTGGGGCCAGGGAATTCAGGGGATGTTTCATGGGAGAGAGGCAGGTTCTTCTGGAATGAAAATGCCTAACGCTGGCTGGGCGCGGTGGCTCACGCCTGTAATCCCAGCACTTCGGGAGGCTGAGGCGGATGGATCATGAAGTCAGGAGTCCAGACCATCCTGGCTAATATGATGAAACCTCGTCGCCACTAAAAATACAAAAAATTCGCCGGGCGTGGTGGCGGGTGCCTGTAGTCCCAGCTACTTGGGAGGCTGAGGCAGGAGAATGGCATGAACCCAGGAGGCAGAGCTTGTAGTGAGCCAAGATCGCGCCACTGCACTCCAGCCTGGGTGACAGAGTGAGACTCCGTCAGAAAAAGAAAAAAAAAAAAAAAGCAAAAAAACCCTGGTGCTATAGTCTTTGCTGAGAGTCCCAGGTGGGGTGGGTTGGTGAGGGTTTCAAGAGGGGATGGGGAGAGGCATCGGTAGTTCTGGGTTTTGTTTATGTTTATAAGTTCCATATGTCACCCTCAGCTGTCACCAAAGGAAGTGTGGGCTTGAGACCCAGGCCCACTGCTCACACTGTTCCTCTACCTTTGCATGCGAAAAAAAAAAAAAAAAAACCTGAAAAGGATGGGGGTGGGTCCTGGCCAGAGGCCAGCGAACCAAACTGGGTGAGAAGCCCAAGTTATGGGCAGAGAGGGAGTTGGGGAAAAGGTCCAGTTCTGGAGGTCTGCAGGGGCTGTGAGTCCTGCCTCTCAGGCAGAAAGGATTCTGAATTATGCCCCCTCCCTGGGCCCAAGTGCCGCTGATTTATTCAAGCCAGAGAAATAGGTGAGTAGGCAGGACTCCTGAGTCCCTAGCATGGGAGAGTGGCAGAGCAGAGCTGAGGCAACTCCTGGGCTGACCTTCTTACAGCTCACGGGCTCACTGGACCTTTCCCTTTTCGATGTTGGTCAGGATTCTGCTGCCTCAGCAGAAATGGACTTTCTCCAGAGCTTCCGACTGTACCTGATCAGGGGCCTGAGCAAGCCCAGGCATGGGATTTGTGCTGGAGCCTCTGAGTTCAGATGGTGGCCAAGGCCTGAGTCCTGCTTTGGGCTCTGAGCTTTCTTTGCTTGTCAGAAGAGGAGGTCAGGAGCTCTAACCAGGAGGCCGGGGATGCCTAGAGGGATACTGGCTGACTGTGGAATTGCTGTCTCCCCTCCCACGCTGGCCACTCTGGACCATAAGACTTCTTCCTCACTGGGGGTTCTGGATATGGACTCGGGACAAGAGGGGCTGCTGCAGCTGTGCACCCTTCAAACCACACCCCACCCAGCACTGCCACAACCCTAGGCCAGTAGCATCATCAGTATCAGGCAGGCCCGACTGACGGCAGGGGGCAAAGACTCCAGCAGAGCTCGGGACACTCTGGCCTGTCTTTGAACGTGGGAAACCTGGTGCAGCCAGCTAGCATCAGGGGAGGACTTTAAAGAGAGAGGAGTGCTCATTTGCAGGTTTGGGAAAACTGGACCTAGGGGTTACCAAGTGTTGGCTGTGGACTCTGTATCTCTGATGTCATTTAGTCCCACAGCCACCTACCTTATGAAGTAGGTACTGCTATCCTCATTCCTCAGAGGAGACTGGGACTCAGGGAGGGTTAGGATTTACCCACGTCCACACAGCCAGGAAGTTGTGGATCAGGGACCTGAACCAGGGCTACCTGGTTAATGCACTTGACCTTAGTCTCTGACCACCCTTCCTCCTATTACTGTGCCGTGTGGCCCAGCAAGGGGGTGAGCGTGGGCATGAGGTCACTTGTATGGGACTTGGCATCACTCTGGTGACCCAGGTGACACTTATTGGGGTTGTTCATTTATTTCATTCTCATCTCTACCATTGCATTCTTTTCTTTTCTTTTTTTTTTTTTTTTTTGAGACCGAGTCTCACTCTGTCGCCCAGGCTGGAGTGCAGAAGTGTGATCTCGGCTCACTGCAAGCTCCGCCTCCCAGGTTTACTCCATTCTCCTGCCTCAGCCTCCTGAGTAGCTGGGACTACAGGTGTGAGCCACCATGCCCGGCTAATTTTTGTATTTTCAGTAGAGACAGAGTTTCACCATGTTGGCCAGGCGGGTCTCAAACTCCTGAACCTCAAGTGATCCACCCACCTCAGCCTCCCAAAGAGCCGGGATTACAGGCGTGAGCCACCACACCTGGCCCCATTTGCCTCTTTTCTCCCTTCCTCTGTCAAACAGCCCCCTTCTTTAGAGATTCACTCCTAAAACTGCCTCCAAGTTTTTTTTCTTTTTTGAGATGGAGTCTGGCTCTGTCACCCAGGCTGGAGTGCAATGGCGTGATCCCGGCTCACTGCAACCTCCACCTCCCAGGTTCAAGTGATTCTCCTGCCTCAGCCTCCCAAGTAGCTGGGACTACAGGCACATGCCACCATGACCAGCTAATTTTTGTATTTTTAGTAGAGACAGGGTTTCACCATTTTGGCCAGGATGGTTTTGATCTCTTGAGCTCGTGATCCTTCCACCTCGGCCTCCCAAAGTGCTGGGATTACAGGTGTGAGCCACCGTGCCTGGCCAACTGCCTCCACTTTTTATGTCTGTTCTTGTTGGTGTAAGATAGGAATTCAGGGATCTGCTTGTGGCTAGAAACAACTTCCTGTCTCAGTGGAAAATCTCTACCAGCCGACAGGACCCTGAGCTAGGAAAGCTCTGGGGTTGGGCACACATCTGAGGTACTGCTTTCACTAAGGGGGTTTTCAACTGAAAGGTCTGTGCCACAGCTTGAACCTTGTCCCTTGTTCCTGTCCCCATACAGTCCCTGTATGGACTGAATTGTGCTTCCCTCCCCAATTCCTATGTTGAAGCCCTAACCCCAGTACCTTAGAGTGTGTCTGTATTTGGACATAGGGCCTTTAAAGAGGGGATTAAGTTAAAATGAGGCTGTTGGGGTGGGTCCCAATCCAATCTGCCTGATGTCCTTATAAGAAGAGGAGATTAGGGGCCCATACCTGTAATCCCAGCACTTTGGGAGGCCAAGGTGGGCAGATCTCCTGAGGTCAGGAGTTTGAGACCAGCCTGGTAAAACCCCTCTCTACTAAAAATACAAAAATTAGCCAGGCATGGTGGTGCACGCCTGTAATCCCAGCTGCTTGGGAGGCTGTGGCAAGAGAATCACTTGAACCCAGGAGGCAGACGTTGCAGTAAGCCGTGATTGTGCGCCATTGCACTCTAGCTGGAGCGACAGCAAGACTCCGTCTCAAAAAAAAAGAAAGGCTGGGCGCGGTGGCTCACGCCTGTAATCCCAGCACTTTGGGAGGCTGAGGTCAGTGGATCATGAGGTCAGGAGATTAAGACCATCCTGGGTAACACGGTGAAACCCCGTCTCTACTAAAAATACAAAAAATTAGCCAGACGTGGTGGCAGGCGCCTGTAGTCCCAGCTACCCAGGAGGCTGAGGCAGGAGAATCACTTGAACACGGGAGGCGGAGGTTGCAGTGAGCTGAGATCACGCCACTGCACTCCAGCCTGGGCAATAGAGCGAGACTCGGTCTCAGAAAAAGAAAGAGAAAGAAAGTACACTCTCCAGGAGGTATTTGCATACTCATGTTCATTGCAGCATTATTCACAATTGCCAAGAGGTGGAAGCAACCTAAATGTTCATCAACAGATGAATGGATAAAGAAATTATCCATTTGAAACGGAGTGAGACTCCGTTTCAAAAAGAAGAAAGAAAGAAAGAAAGAAGGAAAGAAGGAAGAAATTTGGTATATCCATACAATGGAATGCTATTGTCTTCAGAAAGGAGGAGGTCAGGCGTGGTGGCTCACACCTATAATTCCAACACTTTGGGAGGCCATGGTGGGAGGATTGCTAGAAGCCCAGAGTTGATCACCTGCCTGGGCAGCATAGCAAGGCCCCACCTTTCTTTTTTTTTTTTTTTTTGAGACGGAGTCTCGCTCTGTCACCCAGGCTGGAGTGCAGTGGCCGGATCTCAGCTCACTGCAAGCTCCGCCTCCCGGGTTCACGCCATTCTCCTGCCTCAGCCTCCCAAGTAGCTGGGACTACAGGCGCCCGCCACCTCGCCCGGCTAGTTTTTTGTATTTCTTAATAGAGACGGGGTTTCACCATGTTAGCCAGGATGGTCTCGATCTCCTGACCTCGTGATCCTCCCGTCTCGGCCTCCCAAAGTGCTGGGATTACAGGCTTGAGCCACCGCGCCCGGCCCCATCTTTCTTAAAAAAAAAAAAAAGAAGAAGAAAATCCTGTCACTTGCTACAACCTGGATGAAACTTGAGGACATTATGCCAAGTGAAATCAGCCAGTCACAAAAATGACAAATATTGCATGATTTCACTTATATAAGGTATCTGAAATAGTCAAATGCTTAGAAACAGAAAATAGAATGGTGATTGCTAGGGGGTGGGGGAAGGGAAAAGGGGCGTTGTTTAATGGATATAGAGTTTCAGTTTTACAAGATTAAAAGTTCTAGAAATTGATTGCACAACTACTGTACTGTGTCACTTAAAAACTGTTAAGACGGTAACTTTTATATTATGTATATTTGACCACGATTTTTTAAAAAGGAGATTTCAAATATAAGATGTCCCCGGTAAGAAACCTCAGAAGAGTTGCTTTATGAAACAACTGCAAGCTAAAGTGAGAAAATCAACACAGACTCTATAGACTTTGAAACTTCTTAACTGTAGCTTTCTTTGATACCATGTTATATACAAGTGTGGCTATAAATATTTGAAAAAGAAGGATAAAAATATTATTGTAAGGGGTTGTTTTTGAGCTGGTGATTTTTAAGTAGGATTTCAACAGGCAGAAGTATGGGGAAGGGGAGGGTACTCTAAGCAAGGAGAAACCACCAGAGCACAGTCAGAGACGGGGAAGAAAATGCAGGATGTGTTTGCAAGGTCAGTCCCCTGGTGTGGCTTCGTGGCAGGGGTAGTGGAGGGGAACTGGGGTGGGGAGGTGGCCTCTAAAGCGGCATCAGGAGGGAAGAGGAGAGAGAGGCCTATTTGTGGAGTTTTATACCTTAGGCAAATTTGTGGTTGGGCAGGGGCAGGCAGAGAGCAGGTCTTGCAAAGAGAAATTGGGGCAGGACAGCTCTGGGAGCACACGTGTTGGAGCTGAAGAAGGATGAGACCAATCACGTCTGATTAAAGGCACGTCTCAGCAGAGTGAGGACGTGAGAGCAGGAGGGATCAGTGCTGAGTTCTAGCACCACAGCTTTCCCAGGCGGGCGATCGGATTCACCTGCAGCCACTCTAATCACATGCAACCTTCCCTTGAACCCCATCAGGAAACCACTGCAAAATCCCTCATTCCCATAAATTAAAGACAACCACAGTAGCAAGGACAGTTTGGGGGAAAACAACAGTGGCCTCCCAGCTGTCCCTGCCAGCAGGGGTCTTTAACCCCCATTGGCCTAGGGCTGGGAGTGGTTTGGGTAAGATAACACCATGCTTGTCTCCAGGGTGGGGAAGTGCCAAGGGCCAGGGACCCTGCTTTCTTTCTTTTTTTTTTTTTTTTGAGATGGAGTCCCGCCCTGTCACCCAAGCTGAATGAAGTGCAGTGGCATGATCTCTGCTCACTGCAACCTCCACCTCCTGAGTTCAAGCTATTCTCCTGCCTCAGCCTCCCAAGTAGCTGGGATTACAGGTGCCTGCCACCACGCCTGGCTAATTTTTTCTTTTTTCTTTTGTATTTTTAGTAGGAACGGGGTTTCACCATGTTGGCCAGGCCGGTCTTGAACTCCTGGCCTCAGGTGATCCGCCCAGCTCAGCCTCCCAAAGTGCTGGGATTTCAGGCGTGAGCCACTGTGCCAGGCCAACCCTTGCTTTCTTGATAATTTCTTTGAGTAGATCAGCTCCAGATTCCACTGGGAGTGAGCAGGGAGCAGTTGAAGGAGATGGCAGAGGAGGAAGGAAGAGCAGAGAACATTCCTTTTGCAACAAACTTTCCATTTCTGGGGGCTTCTCAGCCTCTCAATACGGGGTGCATTTGCCAGGCCCAACTCACCCCACAACCTCTCCAGCAGGTCTCTGAGCTCCATGCTCCTGATGACAACTGGACCAAAATGATTGCCAGAAGTTCCCTAGACTCAGGAATTTCTGAGACAGCACAATTGAAATATTCAATTCCACCATCCCCATAAATATAGAAATATTTGTCAGACCTTATCTTCTGAAGGCTGGTTCAGGAAATATGGGCCTAATACCATTCATAGCTGCTATTTATTGAACTCTCACTATGTGCCAGGCACAGAGTTAATCTCATGGATCACTGCATCTAACCTTCACAGAGAGACTCTCTATGGAAGGTGCCACTACTATATTCCCATTTTACAGCTAGGGAAACAAAGGCTGGAAGAAGTTAAGAACTTTTCCAAAGTCATGCAGCCAAAAGTTGCCGTGATGACACTGTAGCCTGTCTGTCTGGCCAGGAAGAACTATGGAAAACACGTTTCTGATCAATGATAGTTAACCTTCCAGGGACCACTCAGCCTGGACTTGGGGAGGCCCAAATGCAAGGGCACTCCCAAACCCTCTGTAATCAAGAACAATAATATTTTAAGGCAGGCTGGGCTCGGTAGCTCATGCCTGTAATCCCAGCACTTTAAGAGGCTGAGGCGGGCTGATCACGAGCTCAGGAGTTGAAGACCATCCTGACCAACATGGTGAAACCCTGACTCTACTAAAAATGCAAAAATTAGCCGGGAGTGGTGGCACACGCCTGTAATCCCAGCTACTCAGGAAGCTGAGGCAGGAGAATCGCTTGAACCCAGGAGGCAGAGGTTGCAATGAGCTGAGATTATACCACTACACTCCAGCCTGGGAGTTAGATGGAGACTCCATCTCAACAACAACAAAATGTATTTTAAGGCAATATTTGTAAAAATCAAAATTAATGCCAAAAATTGATAATGAACAAAATATCACAATTTTAGAGAGAGGATCCGATTACAGACTCAGGATTGGTAGGGTTGGGTGGGGAGCTCTCTGTGGGTTTGCCTTTTCTGAGCTAAATTCCAAATTCCTGGAGTAGGTTGTGAGCCTTGGGTCGCTTTCCCCCTTCTTTGGGCTCTTATGAAGCTGATATTTCTTGCCTCCTTCCTCCCCTTCAGTTAAATTCCAAAGGAGGACTCAAGCATCTGAGCAATAAAGATTTCCATGCTGAACAGCGAGTTTGTCTGGAATCACAGAGGGATGAGTGAGAGTCAGCTCTCTGGGCCCTGCCTCACCTGCTACTGGTGCTCCCGAGGGGACCCTTAGGGAAGCCCAGGGCCTCTGCGGATGGGAACCTCCCTCCACCAAAGTCTGACTCTGAAGTGTGCAGGCCGTTCAGCAGAGGGTGTCCCTGTACTCCTGGGTGGCCAGCTGCTTAGCGTGAATGCTCTCTCTGCATTGCAGGGCCATCGGTCACTTGCCAAAAAGAGAGCTGGTGCATTTGGGTTTTGCTGAGACTCGGAATGCTGGAAGATTCTGCCTGAGCCCAGCAGGCTCTTGGCTTAGCTATCCCTTTTCAATGCCCTTGGCTCTCAGTTCCCTGGAAAGTGGCAGAGAGGAAGGAGCCACGGTGCCGGGTGCCGCCACCAAGGGGAAAGCTCTTCAACCCAGCTCAGAGTCAAGTCGCTGAGAGTCCCTTCTCATCCTTAGCACATTTCCTACGTGGGGTAGGATGAGTTAGTTTGCGGGATGGGGATCTAACTGGCTGGAGGTTTAAAGGGCCCTTCTATTTAGCAGCCACAAGGGCTGCTAGGGTTCCTATTACCCATTGTGAGCTCACTGAGGGGCTTCTTCAAGCAGGGAAACCAAACATCATTTCAAAATGAGGATTGCGTTGGAAATCTACTGAAGGGTGTGACATCGGGGGCCTGAAGCCTGGGGTTTGAGCTCACTTCTAGAGTGACCAATTCTCCTGTTTGCCTGGGACCGTGGGGTTTCCCAGGACACAGGATTTTCAGTGCTAAAACTGGAAAAGTCCTGGGCAAATGGAGATGAGCTGCTCACTCTATTTTGACCCCATTCTTTCTGTGTTCTCACAAACTTTCAGTCTTTCATTTTGCAGATTGAGAGAATCGAGATACTAATAAAACCTGCTGTCCCTATCTCCCAAACCCGTGGGACTCAAAAAAGCTGACGTCGGTATCCCATGGCACCTTAAGCCTCCCCATCAGGGCACATCCCACTGCTGACACACCTCTGCCGGCCTCTTCTTCCTCTCAGCTTGAGCTTTTCTGGGTAAGACCCCTTTATTCACCCAGAGCATTCCTGGGCTTGGCTAAGAGCAGAAACTCGGGAAAGCTGTGCTGATAAAGCAAAGCACAAAGCATTCCCACCTGTTCATTGGTGCCCTTCTTTTCTGGCCTGTCCTTCTTAGCCCCATGGGAAGGTCGTCTACAGGCTCCGACAGACAGGCGTGCCCCTGAGGGCAGCTGTCAGGAGGAAAACAGGGCAGTGCGGGCAGGAGGCTTGGGCACTGCCCTGTTCCGAACAAGGCCGGGACGAGGAGCCAGACAAAAGGTGAACAGGCAGTGTGAGAAACCAGGGAGGGCCTGGTGGGGAGGTGAGGAAACAGCAGGTCCCCACCCTGGGGAAGAGAAGGGTTTTAGCTGGAATCTTAACAAATAGGCCAACCTCATCCTCCAGCCTCTGGGACTCCAGCACGGACTCCCTTGGCTGCCTGACTCTCCTGGAGGCTGCCCATCCCTCACAGTTCCTTGCGGGGCTGCCTTTCCGGGGGCTCAGCCAGATCTCAGCATGCTAAGTTGTCCCCTTGGCCTGGACATGGCCCAGCTCCACAGGGTGATACCCCAAACCTCAGTCCTCCATCTCCCCCTCACCCCTGGACTCTCCTATCCAGCTGCAGGCCTGCTTCTCTGCCTCTAGGCTCCTGGACACATAGGGTCTTGGCTGTGGGTGGCCACCCAGGGTCCCAGCTTCAGTCTTAGCTCTCAGAGCCTTAATCTCAGCTGACTTCCCTGGGAAACGAGCCCTGTGGCTCTAGCACCACTTGGGGCTGGCCAAAGCATGGTGGGGAGGAGCATGACTCAATGGCAGCCTGATGCAGGAAAGCCCCTCACCAGCCCTCGCCAGTCTGCACCCAGAGGATCCATTTCACGTGTCCTCCAAATCCTTGCGGATCCTGTTTCATTCTCTCGCTGGGACACCCTTCCTGGGGCCCAGGAGCGCTGGGACACAGACACGGTCCCCATCACCAGAGAATCCTAGAACTCTCAGTGGAAGAAACCCCAAAGGTAACTGGTCCAGTCTCCTGCATTTGGATAGGCTAGACAGAAATTCATGGACAGAGCACCTAGGCACAGAGAGGGTGAGTAACTTCCCCAAGGTCACACAGTAAAGGAATGATCAGCTGCTCCTGAGCCACCTACCTGAACTCTCCTTTCTCCGCCTGGATGATTTCTTCTCTGTCTCATTGGCAGTGCTCCCAAACACCCCGTAGTCCTCGCCTGGGCCTCCTGTGGTGTCCACCAGGCCCAGGCTGCTGGTCCCCATTTCCTTGGAACCCCCTGCCAGGCCTGAGTTGGGCCTGCGCCGGGCCTCTGAGACAGGGAAGTGCCAGTTGGGGGACTGTGGGAAAGCAGGGTGCTGCTCAGTGAAGACTCGCTCCTCCTGAGGCAGGCTGTGTGGGGTGGCCGCCAGGCAGGAGGCTGAGAAGTCGGGGTACGCTGCCGTCGCTGTCGCCGGGAAGTCTGGTTTCTGGTGGAAGGAGAACGGGGTGGGCGGGTAGTGGGGTAGCCCTGAGGCCCCATTGCCTTCTGAGTGGGGGTTTCGAAGGCAGCCCCAGACAGGGGCTGGGGGCTGGAGGCTCCTCATGCAGCTGCTGGCCGGGGGATCCATCTGCTGTCCGCTGCACGCCTCAGTCCTTTCAAAGATTTGATTCTTTATACTTTTTATGTTCAAATTTTTAAAAATGCAAAAAAAAAAAAATTAAATAGGAGGGAAAAATGTTCAACAGAAAATTTACCCCAGGAACCAAAAAAAAAACAAAAAACAAAAAACTAAAGTCTCTCCTTAAAGTACACACACATGTGGCCAGCTACTCCTATGTGTGTGCACACACCTATATTGGGCTTGCTCCTGCCCCTCCAATGCACCAGCCTGCCTACTGGGGTCCCCTGTACGTGTATTTGTCGCCAGTGACACTAAACATTTTCACTGTCCCAACCCAGAAGCACCAGCTGAGGAGGAGCTCGTCCTGGAGCCCAGAGCAAATGCCTGCAGAGGGCTGGACCAGGGCTGCTGGGACACACTTTAAATCCTGCGGTGGGGAGAGAGTGACAAATTTCTGAAGTGAAATGTGAGAGAGGAGAGGGAGGGGTTAACCCGCACACACAAGATCCCCTCCAACCAAAACCCTAGCAGGCAACTATTAATCATCAGAAACCTTATATGCACATCTAATGGGATTTGCAGATGGAGACTTTTAAAGAAACATTGTCTGTATTTTTTTTTTTATTTTAAAGAAAGCAGCACTCGCGCGCGCGCGCGCGCACACACACATACACACACACACACCGTCTTTAATGTGCCTCCTGTAACACTATGAAGTTATTTTTATTGCACTGTTAACAAAATTCCCCAAGTCTTGGATTTAGAAAAAGCCTTAAGTCAGATCCAGAATCCATCAAATGCCAAATTCCAGGGAGTGAAGTGAGGAATAAAAGCAAGAGACAAGCTTGGTGATTGCATTTGATTTAAAGGCCCTTCTACTGCTGCCTGCGAAAAAGGAAGGTGGATTAAAAGAAATCTTTTTTGCAAGTCTCAGCGGCCCACTATGGTCTGTAGTATAAAGAAAGGCACACTCTAGAAAAAAAGAATTTCTCTCTGCCCAGAGTGACATTCTCACTTTCTCAGTAACTTAAAAAAACAATCAGATTCTTCCTTCCGCTCTTTAACCTCCAACTTACATGCCAATTAGCCACAGTCTTCTCTAGAGAGGTTTCAAGTCATTTTTCTTCACAGCAATGGCAAGGCTCTTAAATAAGGTCCTTGAAGTTTCTTCGGGTCTCCTCCCACCTGCTCCCTGCCCCCTTCACCTCCACCCACCTGCTTCCCTTTCTCAACCCTTAGAGGCGGAGGCTTCCGAGGAATTTGGGGCAGGGAAATAGGAATCAGGGGCTCCTCATTCCCCAGAGGAGCCTCTTTGGCAAGCAGGCACGTGGGTCTCCGGGCTGGTGCACATCACAGGGCAGCCAGCCCAAGTGCCATCTCGATGCCCAATCAGTCTTCCTCATGGCTGCGCCCTGCTGGTCTCTCAGAGGGTTAATGCAATTTCTTGGAGGACAACATTCCTAACACCCAGGGGCCAGAACTCCTTCCCCACTGGTTATTGCCACAACCCAGGGCAGCAGGATTGGAGCAGAAACAGGCATGGACCTTAACAGCAGCGTCTCTGCTGGCTGCTTCCGAAGACGGCCAGGGTTCCCTGAGGAGGGGCCCCTGGGTCTTAGCTCTGCACCCTGGAGGTGGGGCCCTGGGGGGTAGGTGCAGGAGATGCTCCTAGGAAGAGTGGAAGGGCACCCAGGGATGTGGAATGAAGCCACGACTTGCCTTTAATATAGAAACTCCAGTCAGATACACATCCCGGGACCAGGAACAGCTGTAAAAGATGGGGAGGGGTGTGCATATGAAAAGATGTGCCATCTTCTGAAACAAGTGATCAGGTTGTTGTAGTCCAGTAAAGGGGATGGGGTCATAGCTGCCAACCAGACTCATCTCTCTGCTTTGCCCAGGGCTTAGCTGTGGCACACACAATTCTCTGAGCCTTACAACTTTCCTAGGATGGGTAAGATCCGTTTTGCAGATGACAAAACTGAGGTTCAGATGGATGACTGGGCTGCCCAGACTCTCACAGCTAAGAAATGGTACAATCAGCATTTGGCCTCAGGTGTCCTGCTGTTCAGTCTGGAGCAGGCCAGATGCAGAGGAAGAGACATGGGGTTTGAGGTGAGACGGGTCTGAGTTCAAACCCCAGGTCTGCCACTTCCTGGCTGTGTGCCCTGGAACAAGTCACCTTAGCTCTCTGGTTTTTTTTTTTTTTTTTTTTTTGAGACGGAGTCTCACTGTCGCCCAGGCTAGAGTGCAGTGGCATGATCTGGGCTCACTGCAAGCTCCGCCTCCCGGGTTCACGCCATTCTCCTGCCTCAGCCTCCCGAGTAACTGGGACTACAGGCGCCCGCCACCACGCCCGGCTAATTTTTTGTATTTTTTAGTAGAGACGGGATTTCACCGTGTTAGCCAGGATAGTCTCAATCTCCTGACCTCGTGATCCACCTGCCCTGGCCTCCCAAAGTGCTGGGATTCCAAGAGTGAGCCACTGCACCCGGCCATCTCTCTGAATTTCTGTTTCCTCATCTGAGATGACAGTCAGAGTGGGATCTGTGTAAAGCACTTCGCACCTTACACATTTTTACCCCCATGGATTCCCACAAAAGCCTTCTGAGGCAAGAGTCATTCTCATCAGTTCGGTTTTTCAGAAGACTCCAGTGCACAGAGAGACTGTGTAACCTGCACAAGGTCACACAGCAGGGAAGCGGAGGACCCAGGATTCAAATCCAGGCAGCCCAGCCCACAGACATTTGTAAATTTTCAATGAAATCCTTTATGTAGGCCAGGTGCAGTGGCTCAGGCCTATAACCCCAGCACTTTGGGAGGCCGAGGCGGGCAGATCGTTTGAGGTCAGGAGTTCAAGACCAGCCTGGCCAACGTGGTGAAACCCTGTCTCTAATAGAAATACAAAAATTAGTCGGGTGTGGTGGCACACGCCTGTAATCCCAGCTACCCGGGAGGCTGAGGGCAGGAGAATTGCTTGAGCCTGGGAAGCGGAGGTTGTGGTAAGCCGAGATTGCACAACTGCACTCCAGCCTGGGTGACAGAGTGAGATGCTGTCTCAAAAAAAAAGAAAAAGAAAAGAAAAAAAGAAAGAAATCCTTTATGCAGAAGGCAGAGTAAGTAATGGACAAATGTGGCTCCCTTCCTGGCACATCTATTTCTGGTTAACCTCCATGATCCCAAAGGGTGAACCTGGGAATGGGGAGTTCTAAGGAAATTCTACAGAAACAGCCTTGTGAGGTCCTTGGGTGGGGGGGCACTCTGTGCTGTGGGGGTTCTGGAAGGAATCTGTGGGAGGCTGGGAGGAAGATCTGGCTTGTCAGCTTCCCTAGGAAAACCTTCCCCTGGGCCGGCCGCAGGCTGTAACCGGATTCCTGCTCCGCCTCTGCATCTGGCCCAGGGACCTCATGGCAGGGAGGCCCAGTGCCTGGCCCTTTGCCCCGGATGGGGTGGGCCCTGGGTCATGGCGGGGTGGGCGGAAAGGTCAGGAGGGCCATGGGGAGGGGACGCGGTGGGGTGCTTTGCCCTGAGAACATAGGCCCCTGGCACCCCGGAGCCCCCGGCAGCTGGTGGCGTCTGTCAGCCACCTCGAGGGCGCGGCCGGGGGCCTGCTGGCCGCTACATCTTCCTGACAGGCCCCTCTTCTGAGGCCAGGAAAAAACAACAACAGTTCCTCCCCTCACGGCAACCCATTTGTTAGATGAAGGCCGGGCACCAGCACCTTTAACCTCCTCAAAGTCAGCATTTCCCTGTCAAGGCCCCGCAGGGCCAGAGACAGAGATGGATGGAAGGAGCTGTGTGTGGAAAAAGCCCTGTGGCCTCGCGAGGAGAACCCTGTTTTCAGGAAGGGAGGGGACCCCGGTTTCTGATTGTTGTGGGGGAGAATAAGGGGAGGAAGAGGAAAAGTGTGAGTCACGAGGAGGTCCCCCAGGAGCGTGGGGGCGCCCAGGAGGGCTTTCAGCTTGGCCACACCTGAGCCATCACTCGGAACTTGTGGAATGTCCTCCATTGTGTGTGGCAGGCAGGCGTGTACTTGGAGGGACAGGGCTGCTTCTGTTCGTGGCCACCCCACCCACCTGTGCTTGGAGAGGCAGGGGGTCCGGGAAGGGCCCTGGACCTGGAGGCAGAAGACATAGGTTCAAGGTGTGACCTTGGCCGGGTGCAGTGGCTCAAGCCTGTAATCCCAGCACTTTGGGAGGCCGAGACGGGTGGATCACGAGGTCAGGAGATCGAGACCATCCTGGCTAACATGATGAAACCCCGTATCTACTAAAAAATACAAAAAACTAGCCAGGTGAGGTGGCGGGCGCCTGTAGTCCCAGCTACTCGGGAGGCTGAGGCAGGAGAATGGCGTAAACTCGGGAGGCGGAGCTTGCAGTGAGCTGAGATCCGGCCACTGCACTCCAGCCTGGGCGACAGAGCGAGACTCCGTCTCAAAAAAAAAAAAAAAAGGTGTGACCTTGCCTGATACTGGCTGTGTGTGGTCTCAGGCAAATCACACCCCTTCTCTGAGCCTCATTTTTCTCACTGGCGAAATGGAGTTGACAGTTCTGGCCTCACCTGGTGGTTAGGAGGATAAATGAACTGCATCTGAGAACAGAGCTGGCTAACTATAAAGGGTGATGCACGTGAGGAATAGCTGCTGCTGTCCTTAACTATGCTGAACCACTGGGCAGGACACACTGCAATGTAGGTGAAGATGGCTCATCCCAGCCCCCAGATACCTTCTTCTATGGCAACATAACACAGGGGTCCAAATCATGGCCTTGGGAATTAGGTGCCTGTGGGTTCGAATCTCAGCTCTGTTTTTTTGTTTTTTGTGTTCAGATGGAGTCTCACTCTGTTGCCCAGGCTGGAGTGCAGTGGTGTGATCTCAGCTCACTGCAACCTCTGCCTCCCAGGTTCAAGCGATTCTCCTGCCTCAGTGTCCCAAGTAGCTGGGATTACAGGTGCCTGGCACCATGCCTAGCTAATTTTTGTATTTTTAGTAGAGATGAGGTCTTGCCATGTTGGCCAGACTGGTTTCCAACTTCCCATCTCAGGTGATCTGCCCGCCTTGGTCTCTCAAATTACTGGGATTATGGGCATGAGCCACTGTGCTTGACCTCAGCTCTGTTATTAATAAGCTAAATGGCTTCAAGCGACTTACTTTATCACTTGAGCCTTAGTTTCCTCATCTGTAAAATGGGGATAAACTTCTTCCTTCCGCATGCGGATGCTGAGGGACGTGAGTGAGGTGGTCTATGAAAGCTCTTGTCATAGCATGGCATGCAGGGGTAACATCTGGATGATGAGAGTGATGATACCTGAGATTTTTGCCTTACAGATAACTCCAGAAGAGCCCTGTGAAATATTCATATGCCACCAGACAGGGAACAAGATGAAGCCATTAGCCTGCGCTTACATAATAGAATGTGTGAATCAGATGAGACGCCTGGTCTCTAGCAAGACCTTAAGGGATAGAAAAAAGACAGGCAGATTTTGGATACAGTGTACATGGCTGTGGGCTAGCGTGTTTACTACTGGGCCTGGGATTTATTTGGAATGTACACATGTGTCCTTTGCTTCTCAGAAGACTTTGAGGCAGCAGAGTTACTACTGCCTGCCAGCCTGCCTGACAGGGTTTTTTTTTTTCTTTGTTTTTGAGATGGAGTTTCACTCTTGTTGCCCAGGCTAGAGTGTAATGGTGTGATCTCGGCTCATCACAACCTCCATCCCCCAGGTTCAAGCGATTCTCCTGCCTCAGCCACCCGAGTAGCTGGGATTACAGGTGCATGCCACCATGCCCGGCTAAGATTTTTTATTTTTATTTTTATTTATTTATTTTTTTGAGATGGAGTCTCGCTCTGTCACCAGGCTGGAGTGCAGTGGCGCAATCTCGGCTCACTGCAACCTCCGCCTCCCGAGTTCAAGCGATTCTCTTGCCTCAGCCTCCCAAGTAGCCGGGACTATAGGCACGCACCACCATGCCCAGCCAATTTTTAATATTTTTAATAGAGACGAGGTTTCACCATATTGGCCAGGCTGGTCTTGAACTCCTGACCTCAGGTGATCTGCCCGCCTTAACCTCCCAAAGTGCTGGGATTACAGGCATGAGCCACCACGCCCGGCCCTGACAGGGCTTTTGTAATGCTCAAATAATATGATCCAAGGGTCAGAGTTGAGTAAACTACAGAACACAGTCCTTGCATTCCACCCCAGGGGCCCAATAACGAGGTCTTTCTCTAAATCTCAGAAAACACTAAGCTAAGGGAGGTAAGTTCTGCAGATGGGTTTTCTCTTGTGTGTGTGTGTGTGTGTGTGTGTGTGTGTGTATACACACATATATATATATATATTTAAACCTTTGGTGCTCTACTTGTCTGCTACCAAGATTGTAGGCAGATGACTGAAAAATGTAATATACAGAATGACCCGCATAGAAACCTGGCTTTTGGAGGTCACATGACTCAGTTTCCTCGACTGTAAAGTGGTGGCTCACTGTGCAGACACTCAGTAAGCACCCAGCAAATGAACACCTTCCAGGGGTTCTGGATTGGAGTCAGCTGTATAGAATGAAAACAAATGACAAAAGGGGAAACACAGAGTTTATTATTCTCTCCCATAAAAAAGGCCGGAGGTGACAGTCCAAGCTGCGATGGCCTCTCCTCCAGGCACTGTCTCTCTACTTTGCCCCCCTGCGGCACCTTGTTCAACTGGCATGTCAGCATTCCAAGTAGCATGAAGGAGGAAGGACAAATGGACTCTCCCCATCTCTCTGCCCACCCCCACCCCCACCCACACCGTTTAAAAAATAGACATATAGGCCAGGCACGGTGGCTCACGCCTGTAATCCTAGCACTTTGGGAGGCCAAGGCAGGCAGATCACGAGGTCAGGAGTTTGAGGCCAGCCTGGCCAGCATGGTAAAACTCCGTCTCTCCTAAAAATATAAAAATTAGCTGGGCATGGTGGCGCGCGGCTGTAGTCCCAGCTACTCAGGAGGCTGAGGCAGGAGAATCACTTGAACCCGGGAGGCGGAGGCTGCAGTGAGTCGAGATCATACCACTGCACTCCAGCTTGAGTGACAGAGTGAGACTCCGTCTCAAAAAAAAAAAAAAAGAAAAAAGACATGGGGTCTTGCTATGTTGCCCAGGCTGGCCTCAAACTCCTTTCCTTGAGCGATCCTCCCACCTTGGCTCCCCAAAGTGCTGGGATTTATAGGAGTGAAACACAGTGCCCAGCCTCTCTACGTTTTTTTATTTGTTTGTTTGTTTGTTTGTTTGTTTTTTGAGACAGAATCTCACTCAGTCCCTCAGGCTGAAGTGCAGTGGCGTGATCTCAGCTCACTGCAATCTCCACCTCCCAGGTTCAATTGATTCTGCCTCAGCCTCCCAAGTAGCTGGGACTATAGGTGCATGTCACCCGCCTGTCTAATTTTTGAATTTTTAGTAGAGACAAGGTTTCGTCATGTTGGCCAGGCTGGTCTCAAACTCCTGACCTCAAATGATCCACCCGCCTCAGCCTCCTAAAGTGCTGGCATTACAGGTATGAGCCATTGTGCCCAACCCTCCCTGCCCTGTTTCAAGGAGGGTCCTGTTCAACAATTACTCTATAGACCAATTGCCCAGAACTATATACTTGGCAGTGAGGAACTGCTGGGGAGGCTGGGAGATTCAGGCTATAGGCACCTTGGTGGCCCTGATAACTCTTTTATCTTCTTCTTTTTCTTCCCCATCGGAACCTGTTCTCATGGAAAAGAGCTAAGGTAGGGCTGCCAGATAAAATGCAGGGTGCCCAGGTAAGTCTGTTTCAGGAAATATTTGGGACATAGACTAAAACGTTGTTTGTTTATCTGAAACTCAAATTTAACTGAGTGTCTTTTTTCCCCCTAAATCTGGCAATCCTAATCCAAGGCTAAACTCATTTTCAGGACACAGAAGGCTCTGGCCTTACCTTTTGAGTCAGGACGTTGCACTTTGACAGAAGGCTCTGGAAGGAAACTTTAAAGGGAGCCTTCCAGAGGGAAATGTGGTGTTGGGTAGGTCTGCCTTTGGTTATGGGCTTTCTGGCTGCTAGAGGAGCCCAGGGTCCCCCAGGAAAGCCTTCTGTGGAGGTCTTTTGAGAGAGACAAAGCAGAGGGGTGGAGGAAGGGCGGCCCAGGTGGAAGGAGTGAGGACAAAGGTGAGTGCCCCTGGGCAGGAAGTGCTGAAAGAGAGAAGGAGGGAGGCCACCAGGCCTGGGCCTGGAGCCAGCCTGGGAGACTCCCAGCCGCCCACTTCTCGGGGCCTCCCTTTTCCAGCCCCTTGCTTTCGAGGCAGCAGTGCCATTATTTGGGGAAACCAGCTAACCAGATAGGACAGCAAACCGGGGATTTATGTGGTGTGGGAACAGCTCAGGTTTCCCTCGCTGTTTACCCAGCAGTATTTTTTAAAACAGAAATCAGCGTGCGGGTAACCGCAGCTGTGAGTTACTAGCTCTGGCTGGGAGGGCTGAGGTGGGGGGAGTCTCTTCAGAGCCTTCTGCCCACTGACCTGGGAGCTGCTGAAGGAATGTGCCTCTCCCCAGCCCAAGCCAGGTGGAGAAGGTGGCCCTGGGGAAGGTCCCAGATCACTGCCCACCTCGCCCTTCCCCTCGCAATGAAGGCCAGCATCTCTGGGGCAGGTGTGATGATGGTTCAAGGTCTAAAGCTTTAGAGATCAGTCGGTTTAGGGGTCAGAACCCATGGAGCCAGGCAAGTAAACACAGGTTCCCCAAGCCAGCTGGGAGGGAGACACCTGGGTGCCTTTGATGGGAGAAAGAGGGGGCCGACAGCTACTTGGCACCGGCCAATTTTCCCTTGCATGAACATGGGCCCAGTGTAACCAACCATATCTGTCCATTTGTCAAAAAAAGCCGTATTTCCAGATTTTTTATAGGCAACCTGTCAACTTTTACATGTTGGCAATGAATTTAAAACACTGCCGTTCCATTAAAAGCAGCCCAGAACCAGCCCAGTGGCACGACTGGTTCTTGGAATGCCAATCTGCAATCTCTGATGTTGTCCAACTCTCTCTGCTCCCCATTTTACAGATCAGGAAGCTGAGGCCCAGAGAGGCCTCGGGACTTAGCCATGGCTGCGTCAGTTGTTATTGGGAATGCCATGAGGCCAGGACGCCTGCTATGTGTTCTTTGCCCAGCCTAGCAGTTTGGCTGGCTTGGCTACGCCAGGGGTCTCACCAAGCAGTTCTCAAGTGCTTCCTGAGCGTCTCTCATTTGCATAGACATGACATTTACAAACACATCCATCATCTACTTGATTCTGGCAATGACCCTGAGGGAGCAGAACTGGCATTAATCCATTTTTTTTAAACTGGTGAGAACACTGAGGTTTGGAGAGGCTGGTGACCTGCCAAAGTCACAGTCCTAGAAAGGGCTGGAGCCAGGGCCTCCAATTACAGATCAAGGGTTTTTCCACCCCCAAACTCAGTCATCTCATAAAAATGTCAGGCTCCTTGGGGAATACAGCTTGAGATGGATAATCAACTCCTCCTAAAAGGGAACCATAAATGGATGAGATACTTGGGTAAACTGAATATTCTTTGTAACTTAAAGTTAATTGAAAATCCATAGGTTATCAATTTTCCAAGCAGGAGAATAAAATAGAAGGTATTTCAAAGAGCAATTATAGTAGGCATGGCTTAATCTTTCTTTGATGATTCTGAAGGCATTTCAGGGGAATGTAATGCCTTAGGGCATCATTATGAACACCAATAATTACTGTGTAGGGCTGTGACGCAAATTCTCATCAATCCCCTCCTGGCTGTCGGGGTGTTTTGAGAGAGGATCACACAGGGAGTGTGAGCGTGTGCCTGTCTGTGTTCCTCGCTGCTCTCTCTGCCTTTGTCTATTTCAGGGTGCTGTTGTGGAAAATGCAGTGTCCCTGGAAGGGGGAGGTCGCTTGACCTCAATGAGCTTCTGCTTCTTTAGTAAAATGGGGATAATGCCGACTCCTATACTCACTGTCAAGGTTTTGTGGGGCTCAGATGTCAGTGTCAGAGCAGGAAGAAATTTTAGATCACGATGTGCACCAGCTTCATTCTGCCATGGAAAAATCTGAGGCCCAGAGAGGTTAGGGGCCTCGTCCAAGGTCACCCAGTGAGGGAGGGGGTGCTAGAACCTGGGTTTTCTGCTTCCTAACCTCTTTCCTGAATACAGCACTGGGGAAGAAAAAGATCTGGAGGAACGGAAAGATGAACACATGATTACATGCAAACAATACTGGGGTCTCTCCGGTCAGAGAAGAAAAGGTCTGATCTTCCAGCCTTGGGAGAGGGGCCATCCAAGTCCTGGAGGAGGTGAACCCCTTAGTTCAGGGCTGGGAGGAGCCTGGGGGCAGCAGAGACCCCGCTGTGAGGTTTATAGTTTCATGAATGTCAGAGCTTTTTAAAATGTGGTAATTTTAAGTGTGCAGCCTCCCAGGGTCTTTCTTCTTTTAATTGAAGAAATAAACCATCTCCCTTAAGGCATGCTTGGCCAAGGAGAAAGGCAGGTGCAGGGCCCACAGAGGAGAGCAGCAGCCTAGAAGGGCTCTGTGTCATGGAGAAGTAAAACATCCCAGAAACAGAGAGCAGAAGGCCTTGGCTGAGTCCCAGGAGAGGCAGGACACCAGGGATGCACACCCATAACCACACACGTACACATATGTATGTCTCCTCCCTGGAGGTTGAGAGTCCCTAAATACAGCAGGTGCCTGTGGGCCACACATCACACAAAATTGAATACAGGCAGGCTCAGAGCACCAGCACACACGTATGTCCTTGACAGATGCCCTTAGAGATGCTACTAAGCATGTGTGTACCTTCTCACCCATATGGCAGAGCCCCTGGATCTGGGCAGAAATGCCAAAGCAGGGGCAGGCGCGTGCACACACACACGCACACACACACTAGCACAGCCACAAAAGCTCAGTCCACATCCAGCATTCCTAACACACACACACAGCTAGACACACTAGGAGACACATCAGGACAATGTTTCCACTCCCGCTCCTATACACATATGCATGTCCACATTCAACAGTGGGGTAGAGTCTCATCAGTCCAGACTCGCAGACAGCTGGACACAGAGGTGATCTCTGAAACCCAATGTCTACACACTCTGGTCTTTGTTACACACACACACACACATTGAACTGATGTCCTCAGCCTTTGGTTATTTTTGGTTTCTTCTGAGCTGGAGTTTCACTCTTGTTGCCTAGCTAGAGTGCAGTGGCATGATCTCAGCTCACTGCAGCCTCCACCTCCTGGGTTCAAGTGATTCTCCTGCTTCAGCCTCCCAAGTGGTTAGGACTACAGGCGCCCACCACCATACCCTACTAATTTTTGCATTTTTAGTGGAGACGGGGTTTCACCATGTTGGTCAGGCTGGCCTTGAACTCCTGACCTCAGATGATCCTCCCACCTTGGCCTCCCAAAGTGCTGGGATTACAAGCGTGAGCCACCACACCAGGCCAAGCCTTTGGTTATTTTGAAAGCTGAATGTGTGGTTACATTTTCTTTTTTTTTTTTCTTTTTCCTTTTCTTTTTTTTTTGAGACGGAGTCTCTCTCTGTTGCCAGGCTGGAGTGCAGTGGTACGATCCTGGCTCACTGCAACCTCTGACTCCCCAGTTCAAGTGATTCTCCTGCCTCAGCCACCTGAGTAGCTAGGATTACAGGCATGCGCCACCACGTCCAGCTGATTTTTGTATTTTTAGTAGAGCCGGAGTTTCACCATGTTGGCCAGGATGGTCTCGATCTCCTTAAATCGTGATCCGTCCGCCTTGGCCTCCCAAAGTGCTGGGATTACAGGTGTGAGCCACCGCGCCCGGCCTACATTTTCAAACAGCAATAGCATTCACCTCCTCTGTCAGTTTAACCCACATCACAACTCCCACTTTTGGCACCTAAACAGTTAATTTCCCAGTTTATGGGCCTTCAAAGTCCTGCTCTAGTCTCTGGAGGAACTTTCGCCTACAGAGGAAGGTGTAAGGGAAACTAGTTCATGGATTTAGGTAGAAACATTTGCGGTGTAGCTTTCACATAAAGAGGAATGAGAAAAAAAACTGATTCATGGATTTAGATGGAAACATTGTAGTATGAACCCGACAGAGGGTCTGGCATCGCCATCTGGTGGTGAGAATTAGAACTGCAGCACTTTCTGCAATGTGCCCTGGCCAGAAAGCTCTACCTTCCCATAGGACCCACTTCTAACCCTAGAATGGGAGAACTGATGGAGGTGTCAAGCCACTGTGGTCCCACAGCTGCATGCAGGCACAGGGGATAGGAAGAGAGCTACCTACAGGTTACTAAACCATTCCCTTGTAAAACAGCACCAGGTTTATCTCTACTCTGTGCTATCATTTTCTAGGTTTTAAGTAGAAGATATGTGAGTACCCAGTGGGCTGTCCAGGCTGTCTCTGCTACAAGTCTGTGATGTCTCCGTCCAGTGGCAGAGCTGGAAGGCAGATGCTGTCGGGGCTGCATCTGCTTTGTTCACCAGCATAGGCCTAAAACCATGGAGGAGGTGCTTCGGCTTAGATCCCCACTTGGCCTGTGTGTGCAAGAGGCTCTCAGGCACCTTTGGTTGGTTTCCAACCAAACCTCCTGATGATTCTTTCAGGTTCTCTGTTTCCAGGTAGATTCACTTCTGTAGATTTATTTATTTACTTATTTATTTTTGAGACAGGGTCTGGCTCTGTCTCCCAGGCTGGAGTACAGTGTTGAAATCTCGGCTCACTGCAGCCTTGACCTCAACTTCAAGTGATTCTCCAATCTCAGCCTCCCAGTATCAGGGACCACAGGTGTGCACCATCACACCCGGCTAATTTTTGTACTTTTTGTAGAGACGGGGTCTCACCATGTTACCCAGCTGGTCTCAAACTCCTAGGCTCAAGCAATCCACCAACTTTGGCCTCTGAAGTGCTGGGATTCCAGGTGTGAACCACCATGCCCAGACCCTGACTTCTGTAGAAGTTTGTATTGTTTACATCTACTGTATGCAATGTACAAGATGCAGTCAGGTGTCTGGATGCACCGGGGGTTCTGGCATCTTATAGACTTGGGTTTGAACCCCAACTGAGCCATTGACTGGCTGGGTGACTTTGGGTGAGTTCCTAGACCTCTCTGATCCTTAAGGTGGTAACAGTATCACCAGTGAAGTTGGTGCACACAGCAGGGCCCACACTGACATCTCACAGCACCCAGCAGGTCACTGTGGGCATGATACGATGATGGTTCACTGTGCCAGCCCTGAAGGAGTTCAAGTCCAGAGAGGAGAAGGTGGTGGGCCCAGACAGAGATTCTGAGTCGCTACTGAGACTGGGTGAGGGTAGTGGGTGCATGGGAGGACATATCGCCTGGCAGCCCAGGGCTGGAGTCCACACTCAGGATGGGGCAGCCTGGTCTGCCTCTCCTGCAGGAGGCTTCCAGGCAGGCTTGTCCCTCAAGAATGCACGAATCAAGTCCTCTCAGGACCAATCTCATTTTCCTTGTGCTGCGGGAGCAGGCTACTCCCAGAAGATGTCGTTGCAAATGTAAGAATCACATGTCAATCCACAAACCAGCATTGAGCGGCTACCTAGTAGATCAAAGAAACTCTTACCTCGGGAGCTCCTGCCAGGGCTCTTTGGGAGGTCTGGCCAGCTCTGGAGGAAGAGAATGAACTTGGGGAGGGCATGGAACAGATGAGGACGCAGGCACTGCGGTTCAGAGAGGAGACCCTGTCCGGTCTCCAGACAGGGCTGGCCTGGGCAGGCCCAGGGAGGGTGGGGCTGGAGCAGGGACTTGAAAAAGGGAGAGGGCTCAGGAGACCCAGAGGAGGAGAAAAGTGTGTGAGCAGTAAGCAGGGTGTCTCTGTCTGTGTGTGTGTGTGTGTTTGAGTGTGTGCATGCATGCCTGTGTAGGGCTGGGAAAGAACAAAGCAAGAGAGTACCCAAGGCATCCTGAAGCCAGGGCAATGCAGAACAGGAACAAAGCAGTTTGGCTCAAGGGGAGAGTTCTGATGGAAAGCAAGGAGAGAGAATGTTAGAAGGGCTGAGAGCCAGAATGCCCGGTATGGGGTACAGAGGGCAACAGAGGGGCTGATGTTGGTGGCGGGGTGGGGAGGAGTGTTTCATGGGGAACTGGGCAGCTCCAAGGATGGGCTGGAGGAGGGAAGGTCCTAGAGGGTGTTGTGGGAGACAGGCAGTTAGGGATGGGGGCCGGGGTGGGGGGAAAGAAATGCTCTGAGGGGGGCTGCTGCAGGCGGGGAGGGGCAGGCAGCAGGAGGCAGAGGGTTGAGCCTGCAGAAGCCTGGAGCAATCTGTAGCTTTCTAATGCTTCCTAGGGAATTCTGCTGCTAAGTAGCCATGGGTTCAACAGGTCTCTAAGATTTGCCTTGAAATACTGCTCTGAGGCCCCCGAGGTCTGGGGTCTCATAAATTCAGTGGGGAAGGCACACCTGTGTCTGAGTCCGAGCAGCCCAGAGCCCCCAGTATTGTCACTGAACAGCTCACTGAACTTACAAAGCAATCAAATCCCAGGGCAGAAGAAAGAGCAGGAGGGCAGGGTGGCCCCCAGCTTCCTCCCATCCCGGGGCTGGGGAGAGACACCTCTGGCCTGAAACTCCTCGTGGCCTCTAACAAGTTTTGCTCTCTCTCTCTCTTTTAATTACTGTCTCCCTCCCTCCCTCCCTCCCTTCCTTCCTTCCTTCTTTCTTTCTTTCTTTCTTTGGAATCAGAAAAGAAACCTCAATGCCTGGCTTTGCCCCTCCCTGGCTATGGTCAAACCATGTGACATTTAGACATTTCAGAGCCTGCTGACTCCTGAGGCTGGAGACAGCATGAAGCCAAATGGGCTTGGCAATCAGAAGAGAGGGGCAGTTAACATTCTCTGCAATGCTCTCTTACTTCTCCTGTTTGAACACCCCTCCTACTCGGACACACCCCCCCAACCCCTGTGCCATTGCGCTCACTCCCACCTTGGAGGGGTCAGGCTGTGGTGAAAGGTCAAGGTGAAAGGTCATGATGATCCTATTGCTGCCACCTCCCTGGGGTGAGCAAGATTCTGTGGTGGCTCCAGCTCTCATGGGAGACCCCATGGCAGTCCACACAGAGGCTGTTCCAGGTTCCAGAGAGGTCACTTGGTGTGACCTGGGAATCTGCATCTTTTCTCTGCCAAAGCAGGGCATTGTAGCAACTGCACCTGGGTCCCAGTCCTCAACAAAGTCCCTCCAGTTCCTGCCGCTGTCTGCAAGGTTTGGTCATCTGTCCCTGCACTGGGGAAGAGTTTGCATTGTGAATCTTGCCTCCACCAGGGAAGGCTGCCCTGGGGGCCCTCCTTGCTCCAGAGTGCATCTGGGGGTCAGACCTGTGGACCCTCACCCTTGAGCCTTATTTTGTTCCTCTTAGAACAAAGCCATTCCTGGTAAATAGGTTTGATGGGTTTGGCAGCAGGGAAGGCACAGAACCTTTCAGGATTAGCAGGCTCATGACAATTTCTCTTTAGGCAAGAGAGAAAGTTGAGGAGGAAAGACGGGCAGGGCTTGGAGAGCTGGAAAGGAAGAAAGGCCCTACAGGCCTGGGGATCCCATATCTGACCACCGACCCGAGCCCCCAACTCTCAGGGACTCTGATTTGATATTCTTATTACCAAAGAAGCTGCATGTATTTGTATATCAATTCCCTTTCCCATATCGACACGCAGGGAGGCTTCCTTAGTTTTGGATCAACCGGAGATCACCAGTGTCTGCAGGGTGCTCAACCCCTGGTACCTTGGTCACTCTAGGCAGCCTCCTAGATGTGCCCCTTAGGATAGGTTTTCTGAAATGGCAGAGGATGACGCCCCCACCCCCCACCATGCACTCAGGAGTCTGGGGCACACAAATCCTGCGATTTTACAGATGGGGAAACAGAGGCACGGAGAAAGTCTCAGCTTTCCCATGGCCCACTGGGGCCAGAACCCAGGTCGCAGGACAGGGACAATCACCTCCTTTTTCTCTCCTGGCAACCAGCCTGAGCTCGTTCAGCGGGTGTGGGCTGCTGCTATCCAGAGCACCCTGTTTCTGGATGCAAAAGAAAGGCCCAGGCAGTGTTTGGCCCTCATCTGCCCACAGACTTTGGCTCCAGGGCAGCCTCCGAGAGAGAAGCCTTAGGTCCCAATGGTCCGAGCTCTGCGTGCTGAGAGTCTAGAGGCTGCAGTCTCTAAGCCAAAACCAGCCCAGGCCACACAGCCAGCCGCCTTCCAGTTGGTCTCTCACTGCCTTGGCGGGGCGCTGGCGCCCTCTGCTGGCCAAGTCTCGCTCTACGTGCAAACGCCCGAGAAATCAGCCGGAAGCTCCCTGGGACCCCACAGGAGTGAGGACCTACCAGGATTCACTTTGTCATTTTTTAGCTGCATGACCTTGAGAAAGCTAATGAACCTCAGAGCCCTACCTGTGAAGTGGAAATAATAGCACCTACATTTCAGGGTCGGTGTAAGGATTGCATAGAATACCACATAGAAAACACCCAGCGCATTGTAGGTATTTTTAATGGTAGCGATTTATTTTTATTATTATTATTTTTTTGAGACGGAGTCTCGCTCTGTCGCCCAGGCTGGAGTGCAGTGGCGCGATCTCGGCTCACTGCAAGCTCCGACTCCCGGGTTCAAGCCATTCTCCTGCCTCAGCCTCCCCAGTAGCTGGGACTACAGACACCTGCCACCACACCTGGCTAATTTTTTGCATTTTCAGTAGAGACAGGTTTCACCGTGTTAGCCAGGATGGTCTCGATCTCCTGATCTCATGATCCGCCCGCCTCGGCCTTCCAAAGTGCTGGGATTACAGGCATAAGCCACTGCGCCCGGCCGGTAGCCATTATTAATAATGCCCAACTCACATGGTGAGATGAGATCTGAGAAGCCTCCTTATAAAGGTAAATGATAACCAAGTCTTGTTGCAAGACAGCTGGTGTGTTACTAATACATCCCAAGGTGGTAGGCCCTCTGGGGACTGTCAGGAGACAGCCTCTGTTTTATTAGGAAATAAAACAGAATCTGGTGTGCTTCCGTTTTCTTCCTTTTATTTACTGCATTAGAAAACTTTCATTTTATTTATTGCCTATTCTGGGGGTTGAGGGTGAGGGGAAGGCATGACTCCAGCCAGGTAGGATACAAAAGTATCTCACCTCCCAGGAAGGGTTTGAGGACCTGCCTTCTGGCTTTTAGAGAAGGGCAGCTGGCTTCTGTTGCTAATGATTTGGATTTGGCTTTTAACAGAACATCCAGGTGAAAGTGAAAGGAGCTTTTCACTCTTTGGAGAGTCAAGAGGGTGTGGGGTGGGACCTCCGGGAGAATGAGGAGTGAGCGAGGCTGCTGGTGGGATCCCAGACCTAGGAATCAGATCTGGGGAAGGGGTCTGCCGGGCCCCTCCATGAGTCAAGAAAAGCCGGTGGGTGGACAGTGAGAAGGACCAGTGAAGACACTGTTTGCTGGAGTTGTCCCAGCCAGTGGCTATGACTTAGACTGTCCCATGGCGTGTTCCCAGGGTCCTGCCATTGGATGATGGGACTTTTTTTTTTTTTTTTTTGAGACAGAGTTTTACTCTGTCATCCAGCACTGGAGTGCAGTGGCACAATTTCAACTCACTGCAGCCTCCACCTCCTGGGTTCAAGCAATTATCCTGCCTCAGCCTTCCAAGTAGCCGGGATTACAGGCGTGGGCTACCACACCTGGCTAATTTTTGTATTTTTAGTAGAGACGGAGTTTCTACTCCATTGGGCTGATTTCCAACTTCTGGCCTCAAGTGATCCGCTGCCTCAGCCTCCTAAAGTGCTGGGATTACAGACGTGAATCACTGTGCCTGTCTGGATGGAACATTCTGCTCTTTCTGCATCCACTGCCTACCCATGATGTCTTGGGACTCCTAGAGCCCTAAAGGAAGACCCTGGATACGCCGGAAGGTGTGGAGAGGAGTTCTCACACTTGCACTTGGGGGGAGAGCTCAGGAGAAACAGAGGCTGGCAACACCCCTCACGCACTGGTCCTCTGGAGGGTCTTATTCAAGGACTGAGTCCACAGAGAGGAAAGGGTCCTGTCTTCATCTGAACTGCCCAGCAAGCAGTCCCACCCCAGGGGGGGTCCTGTGAGGTAAGGGAGGGGCAGCTAGCTAGGGGAGGGGCTGAGAGAGTGGGGAGGGGGTAGAGGGAAGAAGAGAGCGAGAGGGAGAGGGAGGGACTGAGCCAATTCTCAGCTCCTTGACCGGTTGCTGAGCTCTGTCTGAGTGGACGGATGGTCCCAAGTCAGGCCACACCAGAGTGGCCTTTCTGCTCCCCCACACCCTGCATTCCTCAACATCGCTGGCCCCAGAGAGACTTTCCTTCAGAGAAGCAAACGGCTGGCGAATGGTGAAAGACGCTGCGGAAAAAAGAGAGCACAGCTTGCTGCCCTGGGAATTAACATGATTTAGGAGACCTGCAGGTCACCCCCTCATGACTAAAAGCCATCCTGGAATGAAGGTCTGTGGCTATTTCTAGGCAAAACTGTCTGATAAGATGAAATAGCTCAAGTCCTGACCATTAAGTCATGAAGGCCATGGCCATCGTAAATCTCATCTTTCCAGCCCTCTGGCCTGCATGCAGTGCAGCCCAGCCAGTCGGTGGCAGCCACCTTGGTAGGAAGGGCCCTCATCCTCCTGGCTGTGCCCCAAGGACTGGGCAGGCTTCAGTGCCAAGGGTAGTGTGAACACTTGAAAGCCGCCCTGTATGTTTATTGTTTTCCCTGGGTGATCTAGAATTACTCCCGATCTCTACCAGCTCAAATCCTCCTCAACTTGCATCAGACAAGATGGCCCTGGCACATACCTGTCAGATCACTTTGGGCAGGTAAGTTCATTTTCCTGAATCTTTATTTCGACACCTTAAAATGTGAGCAATACTATCTCCCTGGCAAGATTGTTTGTGAGGGTAAAATGAAACTTCAATAATCACGGGTGCATCCTGGAGCTCTTTCTTACAAGGCATGCCCCCAAATCTGTCCCCTCTTCCTGAGGATGCCCTTCCCCTATTGTGTCCCTGGCCATTTCCTACCCATCCTCAAGGGCCATGTCCTCAGGGGGTTCTCCTGACTCACTCAGGCACATTGGATCTCCTGCTTACCCATACGACTGCACACAGGTGCAGGAAATGGCTGTTTGCTTTGCGTTTGAGGAAATCGGAAAAGGAGATGTGGTAGGGAAAGTAGTGGTTAGGGGCACTTTCAGACTGAAATATGTGGATTGGGGAATATGGGATTATTGGAGTTGATGACGCAGCTTCTCTCCTCTCTAGCAAATGGGAAAAAGACCCTTCTGGACACTAAGCCTGCAATTCCACTGGTGGCCACCAGGTGTCCGTCGTGTCCTGGGGCAGTTGTCATGAGAGCCAGAGCCCGTGAAACCAAAAGCATTGCTTTTTAAAATTCAGCACTCTTCAATCACTATTAATAAGGTTAGCAGCACAGTTCTTGCATCTCCTGTTCTGCCTCACCTTGTAATGATATTCATTGGCATTCCTTTCTTCCAAGAAACCACCTAGGAGGCCTTGCAGGAGATATCTCTGGTGCTGGCTGTTCCTGCAGTCTGAAAAGCCAGTTAAGATACAAACATGTGAGAGGAGGACACTGCTTGAATCTGCTTTCATTTTTAAAAAAGTTTAATGATTCACAGACTTTGCTTCTTTCTAACTAGTAATGTGACACCTGTGACGCAGTGCAAGATTTTGTGTGGTGACCTTGTAGTTGAGAAGCACTGAGCTAGCCATGCCAAGAAGGTTGCCCTCCTGGGACTAGCAAAAATTCCAGCCAGGAGGCCATCTCTGTCAGGCTTCTCCTGACTATCTTTTTGGAGAAGCAGCAGAGTGGAGTGGTTAAAAGCATGATTCTGGAGCCCAGCTACCTGGGAGCAAAGCTCGTCTTTACCACTTACCAGCTCTGAGAGCTTAGGCAAGTGACCTATTCTCTCTGTGCTTCTGAGTTTTCATCTGTGAAATGGGAGTAACGATAGTCCTGTCTCATAGGGTTGCTGGGAGGCTTGAATGAGTTAATATCCGTGGGGTGCTGAATCAGTGCCTGGCATACAGTGAAGTCCATGTGAGCAGTAAATCTTATTATTATTAGAAAAGGTTGGCTGGGCATGGTGGCTCACGCCTGTGATCCCAGCACTTTGGGAGGCTGCTGAGGCAGGCTGATCATGAGGTCAAGAGTTAGAGATCAGCTTGGCCAATGTGAAACCCCATTTCTTTAGTAGAGATGGGTTTTCACTGTGTTAGCCAGGATGGTCTCGATCTCCTGACCTCGTGATCTGCACACCTCGGCCTCCCAAAGTGCTGGAATTATAGGCGTAAGCAACCGCGCCTGGCTGATATTCTTAATTTATGAAGGAAGGGCCCCAAATTTTCATTCTACACGGGGCCCACAAATAACATAGCAGGTCCCACAAATTCATCTAGATTCAGAGGGCCCCTTGCCTTCCTCCTTTGCTCACACTGGTTCCCTTCTCCCATCACAGGCAGGTACCCTACCTTGGGGGATTTGCCCCAGACTAAGCCTTTTTAACCCTTCCAACATTTTAATGAAAAATTTCAAGTGTATAGCAATGTAGAAAGGATTTTACAGTGAGTATCCATACACCTGTCACCCAAAGTCTGCCATTAATGTCTTCTGGACTTACTTTTGCCGTCTTCTTCATACTCTCCCTGGACTCTGTCCTCAGCTACGGGAATCACATCTCTTGCCAACAGCTCTGAGGCTTCCAGTCCTGCTGTCTGGACCAAGAAAGGCTTCCTGGGCTCTGACTGTCAAATGACGGCCTTCAAGGAAGGGGAATGGTGGAAAAGGCTGGGGGGGGTCTTGGAGAAACAGCTAGGGAAACACTGGCACTAAAGTTCTACCAGCCCAGGCGATGGGGGTGCAAAACCGATAAGATGAGTTCTAGAAAAGCAAGGAAGGTTTCGTTCTGGAGTTTCTGGACTGAGGTTTCCATTTGTGACCAGGATTCTCATTGGTTCCTTATGTAGTTTCTTACACGCTGCATGGTCTTCTTAGCATTTCTCACAGACGTGGTCTGGGGGCAAACCCCGGCAGCCCTGTGAGGTGGCCAAAGAGGAGATTCTTCTCCCCGCTTCACATCTTATGAAACTGAGTCTCAGAGGTTCCTTCCCTGGCCTGCCCACAACTCCAGGGCTAAAAGAGGCAGACCAAGCCCAGGGCCTTGAACCCCAACAATGGGCCTCTTTCTTTTGATCCCATGACAGGGGTGCAAAAGCGTTGCATTCCCCTGGGTAATTTGAAGAAAAAACCCAAAAAACTCCAGCTTTATCTCCAGGAAAAAGAGGGTGTCTGGGCTGTGACTTGCCTCTGAGGGTATGGTTGCGCTGAGCGTGACCACATTTCAAAGGATTACATCTCATTTCTCTCCCTTTCTAGCTTGGGCCTAGGGCTCAGAAATGTGTAGATTCCCCCACAGCCCCTCCCAGCATCCCTGCCCCCTCCCAACTGCCTTGGGCAGGTGACACCTGTATTATTGCTAAGGGTTAAAAAGCTGCTGAATCAATAAAACCCATTAATGAGTGTTGGTACCTCGAAGGCTACAGATAAATCCCTTCTATCAGTGAGTTCAATCCCATAAAACAGCTCTCCCCTTTCAATCCTAGCATTCATTTGATAGAAAATGTGGAGAAATTTTAAAAAGGTGACTTACTAATTGCCTGTAAAATAAAAGGCAGATGGAAGCTTTATTACAGTTGAAGGAAGTCGGGAATATTAAGGTAAAATGTCAAATAACAATTGATTTTCCTTAGACATAAAGGGGCGATTTATGGCTTCCTAGTTACTACAAACGAGAAATTATTTGAAGTTCTAAAAAGTATGAGGAGAAATAAAGATTAAATAGAAGATGAAATCATAGGGATTTCTCTGGGAGGTGACTTCAATGCCCCTGGGGGCTAGAATTCATGTGGCCAGCAGCCTAGCCAGCTGGGGCTTGGCAGTTTCAAGATTTAGAGGCAAGATGTCTCTGAGGACTGGGGAAGCGGCTGTTTGCTTTGTGTCTGAGGAACTAGGAAAGAAAGATGAAGATAGGGAAAGTTGTGGTTAGGGCCAATTTCAGACTGAGGGATGTGGGATTAGGGGATTCTTGTGGATGGGCCTATAGCTCTGCTCCCTGACTAGCAGATATTGGGGATCTGGGGAAGGGAAGGGTGAGCTGCCTTCCCTGGTACTTTGATGGCATCCTTACAGTCAGGGGACACTGTCCTTGCTGGGTCCTGGACATCAGTGTCTACATACATACCCCTGCAAGCCACAGCACTACCCAGGCCCTGTGGTGGCTTTGCTTGGTCTGGGCCAACCTGGTCTCCACACTGACAGCCAAAGAGGAGAGGAAAAAACTCATGGCCAGATGTGGTGGCTCCTGCCTGTAATTCCAGCACTTTGAGAGGCCGAGGCGGGCAGATCCCTTGAGCCCAGGAGTTTGAGACAAGCCTGGGCAACATGGCGAAATCCCCTTCTCTACAAAAACTAAGGAAAAATTACCCAGGAATGGTGGTACACACCTATAGTCCCAGTGACTCTGGAGGCTGAGGTGGGAGGATGGCTTGAGCTCGGGAGGTTGAGGCTACAGTGAGCTGTGATTGTGCCACCGCACTTCAGCACGGGCAACAGAGTGAGATATTGTCTCCAAAAAAAAAAAAAAAAAAAAAGGCTCATTTCCAGGCTGCCAGGCTCATGTTAGCCTGAGGTCCTGCAGGAGCTGACCTGAGACAAGTACTCGAGGGCAAGTTGTTTGTCTGAGGGATGCTCACAGGAAGCTCCAGGAGGAGGGTAGGGAGGTGACCCAGGGAAGGAAGGCAGCTTATAGGGGCGTGTTGTCAGGAAGGGCACCCCAGTAGGTGACGGGAGCTTAATTTTGCCAGGAAACTCGGGAGCCAGCGTGGAACCCACACCTCAGAGTTATCCCACCGGAAGGATGAGGGAGTGGGTATTTATACACCAACTCCATCCCGTCCTTGGTTAAGGCTCCTGGATGGAGTGGATGGGACACTCATTCTTCAGCGCTCCCGGGGGCCCTCAGGCAGTCAGAAGTTAGGTCCATTGGGCTCCAGGATGAGGGGACCCCCAGAAGATGCAGGAGGGCGTCCGCAGCATCTGCCTCTGTGTTTTCCCTGTTTATGCGAATCCTCATAATTCCCGCCACATGCAGATCAGAGCCCCCAGCTTTATGGAAAAGAACACAGGCTTGTTGAAGATAAAGAGTGGCGTTCCCACAACTAGGAGGGGAAAGCTAGGAGTTCGGCCCAGAGCTCCCTGACTTCAAAGTCCATGCTCTTTCTACTTCCTGATTTTTTTTTTTTTTTGAGACAGAGTTTCACTCTGTTGTCTAGGCTGGAGTGCAGTGGCATAATCTCGGCTCACTGCAGTCTCTGCCTCCTGGGTTCAAGCAATTCTCCTGCCTCAGCCTCTTGAGGAGCTGGGACTACAGGCGCCCGCCACCATGCCTGGCTAATTTTTTGTATTTTTAGTAGAGATGGGGTTTCACCGTGTTGGCCAGGCTGGTCTCAAACTCCTGACCTCAAGTGATCCGCCCGCCTTGGTTTCCCAAAGTGCTGGGATTACAAGCCTGAGCCATTGCGCTTGGCCTACTTCCTGATTTTTGTGTGAGACACATCCCAGGAGCGTGGTAGACTGCAGACTCCTGGGCCCACCCTCAGAGATTCTGCTCTGGCAAGGACGTGTTTATCAGTGAGAGGGGTGTCCAGGAATACGTGCCTTTTTTTTTTTTTCTAGAGACAGGGTCTCATTGTTGTCCAAGCTGGAGTGCAGTGGTGCAATCACAGCTCACTGTAGTGTCAAACTTCTGGGTTCAAGCAATCCTCCTATCTCAGCCTCCTAAGTAGCTGGGACTACAGGTGCATGCCACCATGTCTGGCTAATTTTTAAATTTTTTCTGGAGTTGGGGTCTTGTGATGTTGCCCAGGCTGATCTTTAATTTCAGGTCTCAAGAGATCCTCCCACCTTGGCCTCCTGAATTTTTGTGATTACAGCCGTGAGCCACTATGCCCAACTAGAATATGCACTTTTTTTTTTTTTTTGAGACGGAGTTTCGCTCTTGTTGCCCAGGCTGGAGTGCAATGGTGGGATCTCAGCTCACCACAACCTACCCCTCCTGGGTTCAAGTGATTCTTCTGCCTCAGCCTCCCGAGTAGCTGGGATTACAGGCGGGCACCACCACGCCTGGTTGATTTTGTATTTTTAGTAGAGATGGGGTTTCTCCATGTTGGTCAGTCTGGTCTTGAACTCCTGACCTCAGGTGATCTGCCTGCTTTAGCCTCCTGAAGTGCTGGGATTACAGGCATGAGCCACCGAGCCTGACTTTTTTTTTTTTTTTTTTGAGATAGGATCTTGCTTGGTCGCCCAGGCTGGAGTGCAGTGGCCTGATTACAGCTCACTGCAGCCTCAACCTCCTGGACTCAAGCAATCCTCTCACCTCAGCCTCTTGAATAGCTGGGACCACAGGTGTGTGCCATCACACCCAGATACTTTTTGTGCTTTTTGTAGAGACAGGGTTCTGACATGTTGCCCAGGCTCAAATTCCTGGGCTCAAGTGATCCTCCTGCCTCAGCCTCCCGAAGTGCTGGGATTACAGGTATGTGCCATCGTCACCAGCCAGAATATGCATTTTTTTTTTTTTTTTCAGATAGGGTCTCACCCTGTTGCCCAGGCTGGAGTGCAGCGGTGTGATCTTGACTCACTGCAACCTCCACCTCCTGAGTTCAAGTGATTCTCCTGCCTCAGCCTCCCAAGCAGCTAGGATTACTGGTGTCTGCCACGACACCTGGCTAATTTTTGCATTTTTAGTAGAGATGGGGTTTCACCATGTTGGTCAGGCTGATCACAAACTCCTGACCTCAAGTGATCCACTCACCTCGGCCTCTCAAAGTGTTAGGATTACAGGCATGAGCCATTGCACCTGGCTGAATATGCACTTTTAATAAGCCATCAGCCAGGCTAGGCAGGCTGGGGACCAGGCTCAAGAACATTTGCACCACAGCCACTGGCTACCTGCCCATTTTTCCACAAGCTTCCACCACCGTCTCTTCCCTCCATCTGGGTCTTGTCCTCAAGTGCTTCCCTGGAAGCCCTCTGAGCCACATAACTGTCCCCAGGTGCTGAGAGATGGAGAGAGGAATCACCAGACTGGAGCAGGCCCCCAGAGCAGAGATGGGAAGGGAGGCTGGTGTTCTGAGACTCCCGAGGCAGTAAGAGGTGACCGAAGACAGTGGCTGAGAACCAAGGAGGGGCTGCAGGGAAAAGCCCTGGGTGCAGGTCGCTCTTTCCTTAGTGTCTTTGAGAGGAGGGATGGGGAAAGGTGAGGTACTAGGGAAAACCATTTGGAAGGGGGTCAGGCTGCAGAAAAGCTGCAGGAGTCTGGGGGACCAAGAAAACAGTGGAAGACCCCACTGCAGCCCAGCATGTGAGGGTGAGAACGTCATGAACGAGGGAAGAGCAGGCAGGAAGTGGTGGCCTTGTGGCCTCTGGAGAGGAGGAGCCGCATGACTCTGGGGTGATCTGAGGTGACCCTCAGGGTAGGGGTCGCTCCCTAGCACTGCATATGGAGGGAAGCCCACACTGCCAGGTGCAGTTTCCCTGAAAATGCTTCTCCCTCTAACACTATGTGAGTTTCCTAACGCTGCTGTAACAAATTGCCACAAACCAAGTGGCTTCAGAGAACACAGATTGTGACAATCGTGGAGGGAGGACGTTTGAAAAGCGGGTGCCGGCAAGCTGCAGCCCTTCTGCAGGCTCCAGGGAGAATCTGGCCCTTGCCTCTTCCAGCCTCTAGAGGCTGCCGCACTCCTCGGCTCATGGCCCCATGTCATTGTAGCCGGTGCTTCTGCTGTCACATCTCTTCCTCCGCCTCTCCTGCCTCCCTCTGTCCTTTATAAACACGCTTTTGATTATATTGGACCCATCTGGATAGTCCAGGATAAATCCCTCCATCCTCATATCCTTCATTTAATCACACCTGGAAGGTTCCTTTTGCCACATAAGGTAACATATTCACATGGGGACAGTTAGGGGATTAGGATGTGGACATCTTCTGAGGTGGGCAGAAGGACCTGGGGTTCTTTTAAAAATTTTTTTGAGACAGGATCTCTGTCACCCGGGCTGGAATGCAGTGGTGCGATCGAGACTTACTGCGGCAGCCTCAACCTCCTGGGCTCAAGTGACCCTCCCACCTCAGCTTCCTGAGTAGCTGGGACTGCAGGTATGCACCACCATGCCCAGCTGATGTTTGCATTATTTTAATATTTTGCACACATGGAGGTCTTGTAATGCTGCCCAGGCTGAACTCAAACTCCTGGGCTCAAGCAATACTCCTGTCTTAGCCTGGCAAAGTGCTGGGATTACAGGTGTGTGCCACCACACCCAGTCTGGACCTGGGGTTCTTGTCTCATGTCAGCCTTAGCAATCCGGGTGACTCTGGGCAAGTCCTGTCCCCTCTCTGGGCCTTGGTTTCTCCACCTGTGCAATGAGGCTGGCCCCTCTGGCTCCTTCACTCTGAGTTTTTCAGTTGGGAGAATATCTTGGCAGGGAGCAGAGGTGGGGGTGGTCATCATTCCATTTCAGAGCCTCTCAGAGTTCCGCCGTGGTATGCACTGTGCGTGTGTTTAATTTTCTACATTTGGATGTGATCCTAATCCAATAAATGCTTAGGAGATTTCTATAGAATAGATTAATTTTTACTAGAAAAAAACATAATTGGCTGATGTTAAGGCTACTGCCCTGACAAATCTGCCTTGGCCATATATCTGAGAAAGTAAAAGACCCGCTACGCTTGCACATAAATATGCCATCTTCCCCACAGGCCCCGGAGAAGCACCCTGGGGAGGTTTCCCTCGGTGATTTATTCTTCATTAATAAGCTCCATGCTATATTAGGATCAGATTTATGAGTCTGCCTTTCTAATATTTCTGACATTTCATCTGAAAAGAATTACAAATGAAATCTTGAAACTTTGCCTCTTCTCCCTGCTGGTGCTCTGGCACTCTGTGTCCAAGGGGAGCTGGTGGGCTGGGGAGACACCAAGAAGCTGGGACAGAGGCGCGTTTCTCAGGGAAAGGAGCAATCAGCTTGACTTTGGGAGGGCTTTATTCGGTTTGCAAGCAGCTTGGGGGAGGCGAGCGGTTCAGGCGAGAGGGCTGCAGACCACAACCCCAGCAGCAGCAGTGATGCCTGTAACATGTATTAGATGGTGCCAGGCACATTCATCCACTCAACAACTATTTGTTAAGCGCTTACTATGTGCCAAACACTGTGTTGCTTGGGATACAGGAAGGAATAAAAGTGAAGCAATGACGAAGATCTTGGCCTTCATGCACATGGTGTTCTAGCAGAGGTAGGGGAGTGTCAAGCACTAAAGCATGAAAATCCTGAATAGGTAAAATATATCATACGTTCACACATGGTAAGGGCTATGGCAAGACAGAAACAAACCCCTCACACAGGGAAAAGGGAAACAAGAGTGCTGGGTGGTCAAGTTGCAATGTTAATTAAGAAAGCACTTCAACTATCCACTCAGGGAACCGTATTATCCCCATTTTACAGATGAGGACAGAGGCTCGGGGTGGATTAGGAGCTACACAAAGAAATGAAGGGACCTTTGCACAACTTGTAAGTTTGCAAAGTGCCGTCTGAGCCATTAGTCTCCCTTCTCCCCACTGACTGCACTGCCACAATCACATGGGGACCACAAAAATACTGTCGCCTGGGTCCCGCTCCTCAGAGGGTTGCATTCAATCGGTTTGGATGCAGCCTGGGACTTGGCATGTGACTCTTGTGGTGCCAGGACTAAGAATCTTGTGGGAACTCCCAGCACAGCCTCTAAGGCCTCCGTTTTCTCACCTGCAAGATGTGGGTAAAAATATTCACCCTGCACTGCAAGAGGATGGCAGGAGTGAAGGCAGAAACACGGCACCAGCCCTCCAGGACCGCCAACCCCTCTCCCACCCCAGTCCTTTACCCCTGTTGTACCTTCTGACCCCAAAGTGGCTCTGATTATTTCATTCCCACAGGCCACTGGCTCAGAGGTACAGAGCTCACACGTGGCAGAGACATGCAGATCGGAGGCTTCTGATGCTGCCACACACAGCGGCGTCCCTCAAATTCCAGGCTCCTGGATGACATCTGGACTGTTCCTGCAGCATCAGAGCACAGTAGAGCCAGCCACCAGTCCCAGCCCTGCCTGCATCCCATCCATGCCTGGGTGCCTAATTCCGAGGATCCACTGACAGTATAATGTGGACCTGTCTTGGAGCGGTTACAGTTTACCCAGGGATATGCTGGCCACGGGGAGGAGCTGGAAACGAACCTTTGTGTCACTGTTTAGTGACAAGTGCCTTTGGAAGGCACAAGAGCCGGTGGTGATTTCTACCACTGCCCCCAGCACCCAAGGTGGCAGAGGGGCCCTGTCAGTCACCCCCATTCTCTTCATGGTCTCATGGTGGGCTCCACATGGGGGTGGCCGCCCTCTCCCCCACCCCACCCCATTCGACAGATAGGGCAATACAAATACAAATAACACCAAAAGATTGAGGTGCTGGGCAGAAAAGGGACCAAAGGCCAGTGTGTGTGTGAGGGGTGGGGGCAGGGCAGGAGAGGAGCAGCAAGAGACTGTGACCGCCTGGCTGAGCACTGGATGCTTACTGAAGGGCAGGGAGGCTTCCTGGAGAAGGAGGCCTGGCAGGGGCTGAGGGAGTGAGGCCAGGCATGGGGGTTTGGAGGGACCCCAGGCAGGGGTATGCCTCCATTCCTCCCCGTGTTACCCACTCTCTCTAGGGGGTGCTCTGTAGGGAAACAACTTGCATCCAAGCAGGGAGGAAGGGAGGATGAGAGGCAGAGAGGAGCCCAGCTGGGTTGGTGGAAAGGCTGGGAAATGTAGGAAATCCAGGAGGGGGAGAATGGTTCCAAGCTGTGGCCTGTGATGGGCCTTGAAGCCAGGTGTAGGCACTTGGACCTGATCGCTGGGGAGCCAGAGCCGCTTCCTGAGCAGCAGAAGGGCGGCAGGATGCGAATCAGACTGGGGCAGTGGGAGGAACTGAGAGGCCTCAGGTCACAGGAGAAAATGCACAGGGCCGGGAGGCAGAGACGCTCCTGTTTACTTGCTCTGGGGCTCAGGACGGTCAGTCACCCTGAGCCTCAGTCTCAGCTCACTCATTTTGCAGAGATCCTGACAGCGACACTTCAGGATGATCGGGAAGAGTCAATGAGGTAAAATATGTGAAATGTGCCTTGAAAACTACAAACTACAACATGTTGTGTTGTTGCTTCTGCTTGACGGACTCACTAAGCTGGTGGGGACAAGAGTTAGAGAAGCCCATGAGGAGGCCAGGGGGCGCCAAATAGACCCACTGAGGACCAGTGGGGACTGAGAGAAAGGATGAGTCAGAGAGAAATGACAGGAGCAGGAGGCAGGCCTTGTATGGAGGATGCAGGTGAAGATCATACACCATTAAGCTTGAGAAAGAGGCGGGAGGAGCTGCCATTTCTTGAGTCTACTGGATGCCAGCAGTAGTGCTGGTCAAGGGCTTAACAGGTGGGGAAATCAAGGCACACAGAGGTTAAGTAGCTTGCCTAAGATCACCCAGTTAGTAAGTAGCAGAGCCTGGCAGCTTAACTCCAAAGTATTTGTACTAAAGCCAGATTTTCCAAATTTGCCCAACTGTAAGAATCACCTGGGCCTGTAATCCCAGCACTTTGGGAGGCCGAGGCGGGTAGATCACCTGAGGTCAGGAGTTTGAGACCAGCCTGGTCAACATGGTGAAACCCTGTCTCTACTAAAAATACAAACTATTAGCCAGGCATGGTGGTGGGTACCTGTAATCCCAGCTACTTGGGAGGCTGAGGCAGGAGAATAGCTTGAACCCCAAAGGTGGAGGTTGCAGTGAGCCAAGATTGTGCCATTGCACTCCAGCCTGGGTAACAAGAGAGAAACTCCATCTCAAAAAAAAAAAAGCCCAGGAGTTTATTACAGATGCATACTCCCAGGCCCCTCCCACGGAGGTTTTGAGTTAGTGAGTCCGAGGCCTTCTGCCTCTACCCAATGTATTCATTATGCACCATCATTACTCTTGTTTAGATACAATGTGAGTGATAGCTTGTGCAGCAGCCACACCCAACCAATCCAGACCTCAGTCATGAGGGCACCAATCACAGCTAACATTTTTTTTTTTTTTTTTGAGATGGGGTCTTGCTCTGTCGCCCAGGCTGGAATGCAGCGGCGTGATCTTGGTTCACTGTAGCCTCTACCTCCCAGGTTCAAGCGATTCTCCTGCCTCAGCCTCCCGAGTAGCTGGGATTACAGGTGCCCACCACCATGCCAAGCTAATTTTTGTATTTTTTAGTAGAGATGGGGATTTCACCATGTTGGCCAGGCTGGTCCTGAACTCCTGATCTTGTGATCCACCTGCCTCGGCTTCCCAAAGTGCTGGGATTACAGGTGTGAGCCACTGTGCCTGGCCCACATAGCTAACATTTAATCAGCACATACAGGGCCATGCTCAGCAGTTTTTGTGCACAATGCCATTTAACCTTCACAACAGCCTGTGAGAAGGTGTGTTAGCCTCATTTTACAGAGGAAGAAACTAAGGCCCAGAGAAGTTATGCAACTTGCCCAAGGACACACAGCTTGAAGGAGCTGAGGTTTAACCCATTTCTACGGGGTCTGAATCCTCCTTACTACCCCTTTCTCCCCTGACTCCCAGGTTGTGTTTGGTGTACTTGGGTAGTGTCCAACCGACAAATGAGATTTTTTAGTTTCAGACAGTTTATGCCATGTAGAGATGCACCCAGGACTGTGCATATTAGGGAGATTTGCAAATGTGTCCGCATTCGATAATTTTTCTCAAAATGCCCCTCACTGCACTTCTGTCAAGCAGTGTGTACTGAGCTCCTGCCTCTTGCCAGGTCCTGGTAGAGAGGACGAAGAGGGCAGAGTCCCCACCCTCAGGGGACCTGAAAAATGGGAGTCATTTGTGCTCATGGAAGCAGGGCCTTGGGGCCTCAGCACTATGGACATTTGGGGCTGGGTAATTCTTTGTTGTGGGGGGCTGTCCTGTAGACTGTAGGATACTCTGCTGCATCCCTGGCCCCCGCCCTCTAGATGCCAGTAGCACCCTCCAGTTGTGACAGCCATAAAATGTCTCCAGACATTGCTCCCAGTTGAGAGCCACTTCATTAAAGAAAGGAAAAAAAAAAAAAAAAAGAACTTCTGTATCCTCTACACATGGACTGAATTTCACTGACATTTCTCTAAAATAACTGAATCTATTTCTATACTCATTTTTTTTTTTAACCAGCTGCCATTTTATTTATTTTTCTTTTTTTTTTTTTTTTTTTGAGACGGAGTCTTGCTCTGTCGCCCAGGCTGGAGTGCAGTGGCCGGATCTCAGCTCACTGCAAGCTCCGCCTTCCGGGTTCACGCCATTCTCCGGCCTCAGCCTCCCGAGTAGCTGGGACTACAGGCGCCCGCCACCTCGCCCGGCTAGTTTTTTATATTTCTTAATAGAGACGGGGTTTCACCGTGTTAGCCAGGATGGTCTCAATCTCCTGACCTTGTGATCCGCCCGTCTCGGCCTCCCAAAGTGCTGGGATTACAGGCTTGAGCCACCACGCCCGGCCCATTTTATTTATTTTTCTTTCTTTTTTTAAGAAACAGGGTCTCACTCTGTCACCCAGGCTGGAGTGCAGTGACGCAATTATGGCTCACTGCAGCCTCAACCTCCTGGGATCAAGCAATCCTCCCACCTCAGCCTCCCCAGTAGCTGGGACTACAGGTGCACACCACCGTGCCCGGCTATTAATTTTTTTTTTTTCGTGGAGACAGGGTCTCCCAATGTTGTTCAGGCTAGTCTCAAACTCCTGGGTTCAAGCAGTCCTTCTGCCTTCATTTCCCAGAGTGTTAGGATCACAGGCACGAGCCACTGCACCCAGCCATTTTATTTCTTAATAAAGCACAAATAAAAGGTACGGTGCAGTTAGATTTTCCTTTATAAATAATGTCTAATGGATTTCTTTCTGTCAGCTGCCTAGAACGTTCTGGTATCCCAGACAGAAGTGCAACACCAGGTGGAGGTGTTGCAGCTGAGAAGTTCTGACCAGCACACCAGCACCCCCTTAAAAGCTGTCTACACTTGTGGTTCTCAGCTAGGCTGCCACAGAATCGCCCAAGTCTTAATAAGACAGATCTCTGTCCTACTGCTGGAGATGCTGGTTCTCTAGGTCGGAGGCTCTGGCACCTGTGTGTTTTTAAAACTTAACAAATAATTTAAAAGAACCTTCAAGTCCGTAACAACAGAATATTTCCCTCCACTCCTCATTGTCCTGGAGTTCTCCCACAGTGCAGTTCTACAAATGGACACGAGATGTCGCTTTCCAGCCACAGTTCTCACTAAGAGGCCCCACAGGGCGGCAGGTGCCTTCTGCAAAGAGAGATGGCCTTGGCTGGTGGGCCAAGACCGGGCATCCTGGCTCCTCCTCTGCACAGACTCTTCACAAATGTGAACTCTCCCTACTCCCTATCTTCTCCTGCCCCCAAATGAAGCCTCTCAGCTGCCAAGAGCTGAGAGCTACCAAGTAAACCATTGCTAGTTTCCATTGTGTTTGGAACCACAAAAGGCAGAATTACTAAGGCTGTAAAGGACCTCAGAGCATCTGGTGCGGTGAGTTTCCAACTTGTAAAAATATGGTGTGATCTTGGACAAGTCACTTAACCCCCTGCCTCAATTTCTTCATCTGTAAAATAGGATAGGAATATATCTTGCCTGTCTGATTGTTATGAAGACAAAGAGAACAAATGCACATAAAGCCCGTGACCATGTGCTTTGTGAATGGAAGCTTTTATTTATTTATTTTTATTTATTTATTTTTGAGACATAGTCTCGCTCTGTCGCCCAGGCTGGAGTGCAATGGCGCGATCTCAGCTCACTGCAACCTCTACCTCCCGGGTTCAAACGATTCTCCTGCCTCAGCCTTCTGAGTAGCTGAGATTACAGGTGCCTGCCACCATGGCCAGCTAGTTTTTGTATTTTTAGTAGAGACGGGGTTTCACCATATTGGCCAGGGTGGTCTTGAACCCCTGACCTCATGATCTGCCCGCTTTGGCCTCCCAAAGGAAGCTTCTATTTTTATTATAGTTTTACATAAGGATAAATTCAGGCTTAGTGGAGGGAAGTGACTTGCCCAAGATTATACAGTGAGACTGCTGGATCTGCGGCTCTGCCTTGGCATTTTTTTTGAGACAGAATTTCACTCTGTTGCCCAGGCTGGAGTGCAGTGGCACAGTCTCGGCTCACTGCACCCCCACCTCCTGGGTTCAAACGATTCTCCTGGCTCAGCATCCCTGATAGCTGGGACTACAGGCTCCCACCACCATGCCTGGCTAATTTTTATATTTTGAGTAGAGACGGGGTTTCACCATGTTGGCCAGGCTGGTCTCAAACTGCTGACCTCAGGTGATCCACCTGCCTCGGCCTCCCAAGAGTGCTGAGATTACAGGTGTGAGCCACGACGCCAGGCCCTCAGACTTCTTAAGACCCAGTCTACTGCCATTGTCCATGATTTTTCCTGCAGGGAAAATCACAATCCCAGAAGATAAGACAAAGAACAATAAAAGGTGGCTTTTGAGGCAGTGAGTTCTACCCGAAAGTGGGAAAAGCCCAGAGTGTCTGGGGACAGAGTGTTGAATTCTACTCAAGCCTTCCTCTGGCTTTGTGGGTAAGGATGAGTTTCCACCCTGAAGCTCAGCCTGTTCAGCCATAAAATCAGGATAATGGTGGCTGTGCCTCCTTGGAGTGGAATGAGAATCAGAGCAGAACAGGAGAAAGCTGCAGGGACTTGTCAGGTGTCCACCTTCAGCATGATGGGAGAGCCATGGGACCCTTCTCCTATCCCTAAGAGAGCCGGCCCTCACAGCAGGCCTGGGATCCAATGCCCAGCACCCAACTGGGAGCCCAGGGACCTTGGCCAAAATCTGGTTCTGCTTCAACTTGGTGCTCGGCCTTTGTCAAATCACTTCCTCATTTGCAAACTGGGAGAGTTTGGATGAAACTATTGAATGAAATTATTTTGGGGGTTTCCTTCTGGCTGTCACAGTCCTCGCATGCTCACCATGTCCTCTTCAATTTCATTAGCACAGCCCAATAAAGGGTTAAGCAGTGGCAGTTCCTCTCGTTCTTTGGTTAGGACAGGAAGGTCAGGGGTGAGGCCAATACAAGAGGTAGCCGCGCAGCTGATGCTGGAAATGACAATATTTCCTTCCTAGACTCACGTTTGTCCCCCCTCCCTGAAGCTTTGCCTGCAGTGCCCTCGTAAAGAAGTTGGCAAGAGGCAGGAGAGAGGCTCAGCCTTTCTCTGAAATGGATACGCCGGTTGCTCCCCCTCATGGCTGGTCTCATTTGCCTTCTTCATTTTTAGACACATTCCAAACTTTTCAGCAAATTATAGTGTTTGCCAAGTGGCCGTCTGGGGCCCAGGAGAGATGCTATTTATAGCAGTGCTGGGACGCTGCCATCCCAGAGCAGCCTGGTAAGAAATGGGGCCAGAGTGCCTGGGAGTGGCGTCCTGCACCCTGGGGAGAGGCCAGGGCCCTGGAGCAGGGTGGCAAAGCTGGTGGCCCGTGGCAAGGACCACCGGCACATCCCCTGCCTGCCTGGGCCCTGGGGTCTGTGCCCGTACTCCACACAGGGAGCTGCCTCCGTGCTCCTTGAAGAGATGGTGGTGCTGCGGGGCCACTGAGCGCAGTCAAGGCTAAGACCCACCATAGATCAGACCTTGCTCATGCTGACTGTTGCCCCATTTCACTTCATTCTCTCACTCGCTCATTCCTCAGAATCTGCGTCCTGGTTTTGTCACTACCTGGAGGTGTCAAGATACCACCAAGCTCACCTTGTGGTGTGAGCCTTGATTTTCCCCATCTGTGTAAAGGGTGGATCTGAGCTCCAAAGTTCCTTCTAGTCATATGCAGAGTGCATAATAAATGTGTTCGTATTCCCACTGCGCTCAGTAGTGGGCACTGGGGCACGCAGAAGAGAAATTGGAATAAAGGTGGCCCTTGTCCTCCAGAGGCTCAGTACCAGACCGGAACCAGGACCCAGATGAGGGGCTTACCCAGGGAGGGCAACAGGCTCTCCCGTTTGTGTCAGGCGTTACCGTTTACAAAGGGCTTTAGGCTTTGAAGGTCCCCACAATACTGTGAGGAGGTGAAGTGTAGCAATGCCCGTTCACTCGGGAAAATACTGCATCTTAGAGACACCAGGGACTCGCTCAAGGTCATACAGATACAGCCAGTAAGTAGGGAAAGAGCTGGGGCCTCCGGGCTCCTTTTCCAGGGCTCTGGCCTCGGTTTTAAGCTGTTCTCCTAGACCTCTCAGTCTCTGGTCCTCCCCTCCGTGTCCCCCACCCCCACTTACCATCAAGAACTCAATTATCTTAAGTTCTATGTTCTCTTTTCCCCACCCCTAGAAATCTCTGCCTGCTTCCAGAAAAGGCTTTGATTCCGTCATTTTTGGCATTTCCCACCCAGGAATCAAGGCTGCCTCCTCTGCGAGGAAGGCGTGTGGAAGGCGGGCAGCTGAGGACACCTCTTTTTAAGAGAAGCTTCTCTATGTTCTCAGCCAGGTTATATAACTTCTTTTGCTTCTTTCTTTTCCACATTCTCCATATTTTTCACAATGAGGATGTGTCACTTCTATAGTTAAAAATGGAAATCTTCATTTAAAAGAACAATCAGATACAAGGCAAGGTATGCTTACCTGCCCAATGACCAAGGAGCAGGGAGACATTCGTCATGGAGGCCATAGGTGACCAGCCTTGAGGGAAGGGAAGGAAGGGGAGGTGCAGGGAGGCGCAGCAGAGGCACCCGAGTGTGCTCTATGAATGTAAGTCTGACAGCTGCCCCTCTGTGCCCAGCATCCTGGAAAGCGCCCGCACACAGTAGGCCCTCAGCAAGCTCGCACTGAGCAAAAGGCCCTGTGAGTAAGGACCTAGAAGCAGAGTGTGCTTGAGGCATGCGGTGGGAGGGCATCCAGCTTGGCTGGCGGTGGGAGCTGGTGCAAAGGTGAGCTGAGACCAGACGGTAGAAGACCCTCAGTGCTAGGCTGAGGAGGGTTCCTTCATCCCATAGAGAAGAGCTGCCATCCAAGACAGGAGGCTGGAGAGTGACATGTTGAAATCAGTATCTTAGGAAAATAAAGCCACTGGCTGGGCCACTGGCTCCCCTTTGTCTCTACAAAGACCTCGGGGTCTATGAAGCTCCCGAGGTTTCAGATAGTCCCTGAGAGCCCTTCCCCTGGTGATGGGCTTCGTTTGTGGCATGTCCAATGTGAAAGGAACACAGACAACCTGGGGGACAGGACCAAGCAGAGAGCTAGTGACAGAATGCCCAGGGCTCCAGAACAGGGCTGGAGAGGTGGGAGTGGTCCCCACCTTGAGGACCAAAGGGGCTGAGGGCTGAGGGTTGAGGGCTGAGAACCAGGAAGGTCCAGGGGAGCAAGAGGGGGAGCAGAGGAGGAGCTGGAGGTGTTGGGGCAGTGGGTAGAGAGCCAAGATAGGGAAGGGACAAGAGAGGGGAGAATCTCAAGGAAAAACAGGAGCATGAGACTGAGAGAAGGCCCCTGGAACACTGGCTTGAATGTGGCCGACATTGGCACTGCCAGTACTAATCCCAAACCAGGGAGCTCAGCCAGCGCCCTTTCTGCATGTCCGCTCTTTCATCAGACAACTAGGAACAAGTTATACGAGATGATGTAGATACATGTCCAAGTCCTTCCCACTGGATCTGGCCCCAACCTCCTCTCCGAACCATCTCCTATCACCCCACGCTACCCCTGCTGGGTCCTTCTGCTCCAGCCACACAGGCTTGCTCCGGGGCTCAGATTGTGCCTGCCTGCGGAGCTTCGCGCTTGCTGTTTCCTCCTCGAGAAATTCCTGCCCTGGATAACTCCTTCCCCCACTTCCTTCAGATCTCTGCTCCCTTATCAGGGGCCTTCCCCTGGCTGCCCTATCTATAACAGCACTCACCACACTTTTCCTCTTCTCCTGCTTTCTTTGTCTTGCTGTTCTTATCACTACCTGACATCACACATGTCTTAATTGGCTTGTTTATATTCTGTCTCCACCCGTCTTAGTCAGCCACTGCTGAAATGATGCTGTGTAACAAACCACCCTGATACTCAGAGGCTCCAAATGAGTGCTCATCTTTCTTATTTGTGAGTCTGTGTGTCAGCCCGAGCAGGGCAGCTCCAGGCTGTGGCTTGGGTTTGGGTGGACTCCATGTCTCTCTCCATTCTTCTTGGACAGGCAGCTCCCTGGGGCACATGCTTCTCTTGGAGAATGGCAGGAACTTAAAAGCCAAGCCAAACCTCACAGCACAGTTAAGGGCGATCAGGACACACCGCTAACATTCTAGTGGCCAAAGAAGTCTCATGGCCAAGTGTAATAGTGGAGTGGGCAAGTTTACTCTCTTACACCTGTTGTGAAGGGGAGCAGGAGTGAGTGGGGAATGACTGTTTTCACAACAATGCAAACTATCTCATCTCCCAATAGAACATAAACATCTTAAGGCTGGGACTGGGTCTGTATCCCCAGCACTTAAAATAGTTCTTGGCATACAGTAAGGGAGCAATAGACATTTGTTAAATAAATAGACAGACTAACCAATTAGCATAATACAGATGACAAAGCTGTCTCTCTTCTGCCAGCTTCTGTGCCTGAAATGTTGATGATCTCCTCCCTATCTTCCTAACATCCCTCCTGTCCTCACCTGTCCATGCCCAGGGTTTGGCTGCTGCGACAGAAGTGTGAGAGCCTCCTGCAGCCCTTGGGCTCCCAGTAAGAGCTTCCGTGCCTCTCTCCCTGCTCACCTGGGCTCCCATCCCTGGGAACAGCTTCCAGGCCTCCCAGAGCTTACTTAGCAGATTCTACATCTGGCTCCAGCTGTTATCCTAAGCTTGGCCTTGTTTTCTGACCTGACCACAGCTTCATCACTCCTACCTGACTGCGGGATTCTAGCCCCCAGTGGGATGAGGGACCAAGGGTGACAATTACCTGGGACCTTGACTATTGAAAGGCTAATTAGGCTTGATTGGGAAAAAAGAGTTGCTAAAAAGGATAGTATTGGATAATTGGTGAGATTTGAACATGGACTTTATATTAGTATTGTGTTATTACATTTTCTGATATTAGTCATTTTTTTTTTTTTTTTTTTTTTAGACAGAGACTTGCTCTGTCACCAGGCTGGAGTGCAATGGCGTGATCTCAGCTCACTGCAACCTCTGCCACCCAGGTTCAAGCGATTCCTCTGCTTCAGCCTCCTGAGTAGCTGGGACTACAGGCGTGCGCCACTACACCCAGCTAATTTTTGTACTTTTAGTAGAGACTGGGATTCAACATATTGGCCAGGATGGTCTCGATCTCTTGACCTCGTGATCTGCCTGCCTCAGCCTCCCAAAGTGCTGGGATTACAGGCATGAGCCACCACGCCTGGCCGTGAGTCATTCTTCTAGGTATGTAAGAAAATGTCCTTGACGTATTTAGCAAGGAAGGTCATGATCTCTGCAGCTTACTCACAAATGGTTCAACAGCATGGGACTAAGAAGAATAAGAAGACTAAGAATAGACTAATAAGAAAAGACTGAAGAATATAATTGTTAGGCCAGGTGCAGTGACTCACACCTGTAAATCCCAACATTTTGAGAAGCTGAGACAGGAGGATCACTTGAGGCCAGGAGTTCAAGACCAGCCTGGGCAACATAGTGAGACCCCCATCTCTAAAAAAAAAAAAAAAAGGTAAAAATTAGGTGGGCGTGGTGGTGCGCACCTGTGGTTCCAGCTTCTTGGGAGGCTGAAGTGGGATGATCAGAGGACCTCAGGAGTTCGAGGCTGCGGTGAGCTACGATTGAGGCACTGCCCTCCAGCTAGGGAGACAGACTGAGGCCCGGTCTCTGAAAAAAAAAAAAAAAGAATCCATGTGAGTCTATATATTCTTGCAACTTTTCTATAGGATCGAAACTCTTTAAAATAAGTTTAATAATAAAAACAAAAGCTGGTGGGTGAGACCTTTCATGTACTCTCCAGGGCAGTTGGGCGCCCCCACATTCCTGTCCTCTTTTTTTTTTTTTTTTTTTTTTGAGACGGAGTCTCGCTCTGTCGCCCAGGCTGGAGTGCAGTGGCGGGATCTCAGCTCACTGCAAGCTTGGCTCAGCCTCCGGAGTAGCTGGGACTACAGGCGCCCGCCACCGCGCCCGGCTAGTTTTTTTGTATTTTTTTTTTTTTTTAAGTACAGACGGGGTTTCACTGTGTTAGCCAGGATGGTCTCGATCTCCTGAGCTCGTGATCCGCCCGTCTCGGCCTCCCGAAGTGCTAGGATTACAGGCTTGAGCCACTGCGCCCGGCCTATTCCTGTCCTCTTGTTTACTCTCAAGCACCCCCTCCCCCACCCAAGGACCAGGGCTTTGTTTACTGAGCATCTCAGCGATGAGCTCTCACCCCCTGATTTCATCAATTATAAATGTGCTCGCTACTCACCACACGGCAATTTGTGACGGACTGTGGTTTGCGGTGAGAGTAGCACCATCCAAGTTCACCGCAGCCTCAAGTAGAGATGAGAGTTGGGGCCAGACACAGGGCTGTGGGGGCGGCAGGGGCACGCAGGCAGCCCTGCCACCTTCCTGTTTGTCAGCCAAGTGAGGCTTCCGAGGGCAGCAGGCAAGCAGGTCACTACTCAGGGCCAGCTACTGCGGCCAGGCCAGGCTAGTCAGGTCTGTGCAGCCAGAGCCAGAGACTTCACCAGGACGTGAGGTCTCCCAGCTCCTGGGAACTGAAGCAAACACTCTGACTACCCCTTCTTGAAGTGCCTTACGGTGTATAAATTCATTTAATCTGCACAACAAACCTAGGACCAGTTATTGTTACTGTCCCCATTTTGCAGATGAGGAAACGGAGGCAAAGAGAAGTTAAGTAACTCCTTCAAAGTCTGGTGACAGAACCAGATTTTACCCTCTTACTCACTGCCCATATTGCCAAGTAACTTACATTAATAGATACTATGCATGGTTTTTTTAGAGATGGGGGTCTCATTCTTTTTTCCTTTCTTTTTTTTTTTTTGAGATGGAGTCTGGCTCTGTCTCCCAGGCTGGAGTGCAGGGGCGCAATCTCGGCTCACTGCAAGCTCTGCCTCCATAGTTTACGCCATTCTCCTGCCTCAGCCTCCCGAGTAGCTGGGACTACAGGCGCCCGCCAAAACGCCTGGCTATTTTTTGTATATTTAGTAGAGTCGGGGTTTCACCGTGTTAGCCAGTATGGCCTCGATCTTCTGACGTCATGATCCATCCGCCTCGGCTTCCCAAAGTGCTGGGATTACAGGCGTGAGCCACCGCGGCCGGCCGTCATTCTTTCACTCAGACTGGAGTGCTGTGGTGCAGTCTCGGCTCACTGCTGCCTCAACCTCGGGGCTCAAGCAGTCCTCCCACCTCGGCCTCCCGAGGAGTTGGGACCACAGGCGGAGCCACCACACCCAGCTAATTTTTGCATTTTTTGTAGAGACCGGCTTTTGCCATGTTGCCCAGGCTGGTCTCCAACTCCTGAGCTCAGACAATCCACTTGCCTCGGCCTCCAAAAGTGCTGGGATTAGAGCACCACGACCAGCCGATACTATGCATGTTTAATTGACACCAAATGATTAGGCAGCAACAATTTCTTGGCAGCCTGATTCACCTTCCTGAACCCCAACATTGAAAATGTCTTTCCCCATGTGAAAGCATTTGTGGGCTCCTACTGCTAATCTATAAAGTAGAAATACTTCTGTGGTACAAAGCCCTCTTTCTTATCTAATTTCCCATTTCCCCTTTCTCCTTCCCCCTTTTGCTAAGAACTCTTCCCTACCCACATTATAAGTAGAGCGGGGGAGCTAACTCCACCTTGCTTACTCCAAATCAACCACGTGACCCAGGTCTGGCCAATCAGGTTCCAAATCCTCTAGCTATAGTGATTGGTTTAGGGAGGGACATGTGACCCACCTGAGCCAATGAGGATCTATTCTGGGACTTCTGTCTGAACACTTGGGAGAATAAACTCCGAATGTTGGGTGGTTGAGAGGATGAATGTGAGCTGGGAGCTGCCAACAGGCATCATGCTGTTCCCTTCAGCTTTCAAGTAGTGTTTTCACTGCTGCTAACAATTCCAAATCTTAAGTGTTCCTTGCATCTTCCTTTCACCAAAAATATCACAGCACTGGAGGGCTTACATGGTGTCTTAAATGTCTGGAGTTTAAATCTGCCTTGCAGCTTCCCTGGCCACAGTGAGTGTCTGAGCCCTGGCCGCTTTCTGCTGATCCTGGGGATAATTTAGCCTGCCTGCCCTTCCTCCCTGGTTCGTTCTCATGTACTCAGATCCCTGCCTCACTCTTCTCTCACACGGACTACAAAAGAGAGTCAGATTGTGGTCTTAAAGGCACAGGACTCTGAAGTTAGGACCAGAAGACCTTGGTTAGAGTCTAAACCTTGTCAGTTACCAAATATCATTAGGCACATTAGTTAATCTCTCTGAGGCTCATCTCCCCATCAGTAAAGTGGATACTGCTGAAGATGTGGTCTTTAGAAGCGTTCTCTAGACTGTAAGCCCTGTGCTTCCTGGTTATTGCCTAAACAGAGATAACATTGAGTTTCTCGTCACCTGGGTGTCATTGAGCTTCTGGTCATTGTGAGATGGGTGACCGAGCCAAGGGCATCAAACATCCCAACGAGGCTCAGTTTTCTGCATCTGCAGGGCTATCCCAGCGTTAACTACATATGGACCTTTAATCAGAGTTTGCAGAATAAGAGAGAATTGTGTCAGAGTACGAATGTAGATATTATCTTGTTTTAGTCATTGTTACTCTAAGAGACCATTCTTGCTACAGGAAAATTGCACAAAACCCAGAAATTCATTGACTCTTTCTCCTAACCAAGGCCTAAAGAGCTGGTGTTAGACATTATGTCAAGGCCAGCCAGAGGCCCAAAGCCTGTTTCCCAGGGTAGGACTGTCCTGGCCTCTCCCTCCTTCTCCCCAGGCTCCACCCCAGGGAGCTGAAGACCAGACTGGGTATAGCACTGCCGAGAAACTGAGGAAAAACCCACTGGGCTCCTCTCCCACTGCAGGCTGCCCACCCGGGAGGGGGAAAGCTTGTCACTAAATCAGGTTCAGTTTTGGTCACTCTCTTGGACTGGACATTCCAGCATCAGAATTGAGATGTTTCTTGTGACTTAAAGTGACTTCAGGACTCTATTCTACCTAGGATTGGGCAGAAAAGTTACGGGCCTGTGGGAGTTCCAATTCAGAAACAAGGGAGATCACTCTCTCACTGAAGAAAGTCTAAAGGAAGGTAGGAGACAAAAATAAAGTTGTGTTTTGATGATCCTAGGAGCTCTGCTTGTTTGACATGCCAGTTATACCTGCTGTCACCGTAGTTATGCGTTAGGGGACCCAGATGTCTGAAGTGATATCCAGAAGGCTTCTGAGGGGGGTCCCTTGGCTAAAAGTGTGAACTAAACCCTAAGAGCCTGCCCAGGCTATCAGTCCCAGTTTCTAGGTCCACTGTCCCTGAATCTCATTGCTTCTTCCTTAGGCTGCTGGGAGTCTGAACACTTCCCCTCGCTGACACCCCTCCCCCATGCCTCAACCGTGGGAAGGGGGGGCCCTTAAGCAGTAGGGCCAAGCCCTGTTCAGCCTGGAACCAAGTTCCCATCAACAAGGTGGTCTGGGCAGTGGCCAGCCAGAAAGCAGTAATTACTGTCGAGGTACAGGGACCCCAGGTGGGGCCCCCACCTCCCACCTCTGTGTGGACAGTGAATGGGCCTGCCCCTGGGTAAGACGGTGTCAGCAGGCGCCTGCCCACCCCTTGCTGGGTTCCCAGGCCCCTAGAGCCCTCTCGTAATAGGAGCCATTTGCCCTGTAACCAGTGGGTGACCAGATTTTTAATCTTGGAGACCCCTTGGATCCCAGGCGGGAAGTGGGATTTGTCAAATGGGGAGGGGAGGGGCTGTCTGGGAATGCCAGAGGGGGTTGTGCTGGGGAAATATATCTCCTTTCCATACAGTCCCCCTCCCATACCTCCAGCCTCCCCCTACCCCCCAAGTCAGCTCTGTAGCTCCTAGGAGGTGTCTCCAACATGCTTAGCTGTTGAAAGTAAATGAATGCCCGAAGTTGAAATCTGAATGGCTTGTTTGGCACTAACTCAGGTGCATGCCAAATAGGGGTGTCTCTTTGCTTGATCCTAATCCTTCCTCCTCTGAAATCCTTTCTGGCCTGCTGCCTGTCAGCAATTGCCCTGCAAAGACCCTCTAGCTGGCCGCGGGAGATGCTGTGTTCTTGGCTGTCAGGGGTGAGAACACTGCACGTTGCCTACTCTCTGCCACAACTCACTGTGTGATCTTGGACAAGTCACTTCCCTTCTTTCAGCCTCAGTTTCAGGAGACTTGGCACTTGCTGGGTGCCCAATGTGTGCCATGTTCTTGACATGTATGGTCCCACACAACCTTGCCAATGACCCTGTGACCTATGTCTTCCCGTTCCCAGTTTACAGGAGAGAAGATGCGGCCTGGGAGAGATGTAGCAGGTGTCTGAGGCCGCACAGCAAGTCACCCAGGGCCAGGATCTGAAGCTCGGTCTCTCCAGTTCCACTGCGTGGGTGCTTTCTCCTCCACAGTGACCTTCAGGTCATCATGAGGAACCTTTCAGACTAAAGCCAGAGAGCTGGGATTCCAACAGTTCAGCAACCCATGCCTTCTCCTGAGCAGCCGCTGCCTGACCACCTAGCGCCTTTCACTAAGGTCGCTCCTTCCCTCTCCTGAAGATTATCCTCCTGCCCCTCTCTCCCAAACATCTGTGGTGTGCGCCTGCTGCCCAGAGTTGAACTTTTTTTTTTGTTAGAGACAAGGTCTCACTGTGTCATCCAGGCTGGAGTGCACTGGTGTGTTCATAGCTCACTGCAGCCTCCAACTCCTGGGCCCAAGTGACCCTCTCACCTCAGCTTTCTGAGTAGCTGGGACTACAGGCATGCACCACCATGCCTGGCTAATTTTTAATTTTTTTGCAGAGACAGGGTCTAGCTATGTTGCCCAGGCTGGTCTTGAAATCCTGGGCTCAAGCAATCTGTCTACCTTGGTCTCCCAGTGCACTGGGATTATAGGCATGAATCACCATGCCCGGTCCTCCAAAGTTGAACTTTTGAGACTCAGTTTCCTTCTTGGTAAATTCAGGCTCCTAGGGTTGATAAGCTCAGGTGCCACCTCCTCAAAGATATCCTTCTTGGCCACATCACGTGACCTTTCCCAGGGGCCAGATTCTTTAACATATTCATTTGTCTTTTATCATGTTTCCCCGCTAGAAGTTCCATAAAGGGCAGGGGCTTCCTCTGTTTTGTTTGCTGTCATATCCTTAGCACCCAAAATTGTGCCTGGCACATATAGTACTCAGTATGTATTTGCTGGGTCAATGAGTGAGTGAATTTATACTAATAACAGCAGCTGCCATTTCTAGAGTGTTTACCACATGTTGAGCACTGTGTCAGTCTTAACCCACAGGGGAAGATCAATTATTACACCCATTGTACAGATCAGGAAACCGAGTCAGGTTAAGTAACTTGCCCTAAATCCTATAGTCTCACTTGGAACTTCTGACTCCAGTGCTCATCAGAATGCATTGGCAACCCGAAGGTCATTTCCAGCTCAGGTGGCTTCCATCGACAGAGCTCATCCTGGCCTTTCCAAGAGCCAGACCTCCGACATTGGTGGAGACCTGTGTGTAGCTGGCCTCTCCTGGGTGTCCTGTCCCAAGTACAGAGACCTGGATCCTTTCCCGCTCATGGGCAACAGCCCAAAATTAAAAACAAAAGCCATATTAAAAAACAAAACCAACTTTCTGCCTTAAAATATTGTGAGCCAGGGGGCAATTAGCAATTATGCTGTAGTTTATTATGAGAAGATAGAATTCTAATTGGACTGATTTGAATTCCACACACCTCCACAGATTGTTTTGGGAATTAAGGTATCAGTTGTATCGGTAATTATGGTTTACCATTCAATTACCCCCCCACAGAAAACTGTTAAATTGTCTGTGACGGGGTTTAAATTTAGCTCAGACCTATGTCCTATGAAGACTGCGCGAGTCAATACAAGCCATCCGGAAACCACCGGGTGCCCTGTGCCAGGCGGTAATTAGGGGTTGAGGTTTCCAAAGTTTTACCTGAGACAGCAGGGACAAGTGCCTGGGCTGGGAGTGCTCACGTGGGGGGCTTGGACACTCCCCCAGCACAGTGCTCTTGGCTCCTGCCCTGCATTGCTGGCGCAATAGCTGATCATCTGGAAGACAATGTGGTTTCAGCCGCAAGTGACATTTGGTGAGGTGCACCAGCATAGAAGCCCTGGGGCAGTGAGGAACCATGTAAAACTCAGGGACATTGTAATCAGACACATCTGGGATTAAATTCCCGCTCTTCCACTTAGGGAGTGAACTTGAAAGGGCCACTTAATATCTTTGAGCCTCTGTTTCCCCACCTGTCAAATGGGTACACCTCCTGCCTCACGCACGGGTTATTGTGAAGATGAGTGGAGAATAATAATGGTGACAACAACCATCTCTGGTGACCTTGTAATGTGCTGGTCTTTCATTTGTATTTAATTGCTACGACAAGCCTATGAATTGAGGAGGAGATCTGTATTGGGAGGATTGTTTGATTGGAACCCGTAGACCCTGACTCCAACCTGGGAATTTACTGGAAGGGTAAGGAGGTGCTCATAGAATGGAAGGGGAGGCTGGAGAAGGGGCTCAATACAAACAGGCTCCAGTGAGTACATGCAGGCCCCAGGAGCTTGACCATCATGTTCTCCCAGACACCCTCAATGAGACAAACGTGCTCTGAGAGTCTCTCCCATCCCCCGACCTCTCCACTCACAACCCTGGTTACATTACAGGCCTGCCCCTTGGCTCTACGATGGGGGTGGCAAAAGGAAGTTCTGTCCAAAGAAGAGGGACTTGGATTTTCTATTCTTCAAGACACTATGAACAGTGGCAAGAGGAAATTGGGGTGCTAGAGAATGGATACTGAGCATAATTTTTATTATACCCATCTATAAGGCCAGGAAATCAAGGGTCAGAGCTGGTAAGCCATTTGCCAGCAAGTGGCAGAGATGGGATTGAAATCCATACTTTAGGCTGGGCGTAGTGGCTCACGCCTGTAATCCCAGCACGTTGGAAGACTGAGGTGGGCAGATCACAAGGTCAGGAGTTCAAGACCAGCCTGGTCAACATGGTGAAACCCCGTTTCTACTAAAAATACAAAAAGTTAGCTGGGCGTGGTGGCAGGCGCCTGTAGTCCCAGCTACTCGGGAGGCTGAGGCAGGAGAATCGCTTGGACCTGGGAGACGGAGGTTGCAGTGAGCCAAGATCGCACCATTGCACTCCAGCCTGGGCGACAAAAGCAAAACTCTGCCTCCAAAAAGAAATTCACACTTGTAGAAATTATCTTCCTTCTTTCAGCCCCAATCTGGGCTTTTCCGGGTCAGAACAGAGGTTGTATTCTGGGGTCTCACACAGATGCCTGGCTCCAGGGCACCCAGACAGGGTGGAAAAGCCTCAGGATGGAGAAGCAGCTACCCTCACCCAGCTCCAAGAATGAGCCAAACAACGTAGGAACATCTCTGACCTTACTGTGTGCGAAATGCAGCTGTCAGAACGAGACGGCAGGGAAGGCTTGTTGCCATGACATTGAAGAGTTGTCGAAGTTGTCAGATGTTTGGGGCTGGTTCTGAGGCTGTGAAAGGGTTTCCCCCTTTCTTACATCCACACCTTGGCTTCTGCTGTTTCTTCCACCTGCAATGAGGTCTCCCTTATCAAGGTTTTTCAACTCTACACATTCTTGAAAGCTGGAATCAAAGTCCACTTTATCTAAGAAGCTTTCCTGAGTCCTGACCAGGGCAGGCATCTTCCTTCCTCTGGCCTTACATGGTTTGCTCTCCTGACCCTGGCTGCCTTCTGCATGGCTGGGAGCTTATTTTCCCACCTGCCACCACAGCACAATGCTGGGTCCAGACATCTGTGTTAATACAGGTCCTGTGTTAAATGGAACAAAACCCCCACCCCAAGAAATTGCATTTTTCTTTTTTCTTTTTCTTTTCTTTTTTGAGATGGAGTCTTGCTTTGTCACCCAGACTGGAGTGCAATGGCATGATCTCAGCTCACTGCAACCTTTGCCTCCCAGGTTCAAGCGATTCTCCCTCCTCAGCCTCCCCAGTAGCTGGAATTACAGGTACCCACCATCATGCCCGGCTAATTTTTGCATTTTTGTAGAGAGAGGGTTTCACCATGTTGGCCAGGCTGGTCTCGAACTCCTGACCTCAAGCAATCTGCCCACCTCAGCCTCCTAAAGTGCTAGGGTTACAGGCGTGAGCCACTGCGCCTGACCCAAATTGCATTTTTTTTTTTTTTTAGTGTTCACTGCATGCCAGATACCTTACAAGCATCTTCTCTAAACCTCCTAAGCCCTATGGGGCGGGCACTGTGGTTATTCTCTGTTTTATAGATGGGAAAACTGAGTCCCAGAGAGGTTAAATAACATGCCGAAAGTCCCATGACTATGAAATGGGGCAGCTGGGATCCAAACCCAGGTGACCTAGGGCCAAACCCTAAGCATGAAGCTGCTCTGCTGGGTGCCCTCTGCACCTGTCCCTCTAAATGGAAATGCCTAGAAATGACCCAGCCAAAAGCAGGAGACTGTGTTTTATCATTTCAACAATGCTCTCTGTCCATAAAAAGTTCTATGCAGCTTGGCCAGTTCCTTTTTCCTGAATACAAAACTACAAAACTAAAAATACAAAATTAGCCAGGTGTGGTGGCTGTAATACCAGCTACTCGGGTGGCTGAGGCAGGAGAATCGCTTGAACTCAGGGGGCGGAGGTTGCAGTGAGCCGAGATCATGCCACTGCACTCCAGCCTGGGCAACAGAGTGAGACTCCGTCTCAAAACAAAACAAAACAAAACAAAAACAAACAAACAATAAAAAACAAATTAGATGGATGTGGTCGTGCACAGGTGTAGTCCCAGCTACTCAGCAGGCTGAGGTGAAGGGATCACTTGACCCAGGAGATCGAGGCTATAGTAAGCTGTGATCACCCCACTGCACTCCAGCCTGGGTGACAAGAGTGAGATCTTGTCTCAAAAAAAAAACCAAACTTTTTTTTAAAGGATCAGGGTAGGGACAGGGACTCCTCCTGTTCCTTCTGGCACCATCAGTGGTTGAACACACAAGCTTTGGTTCAAATCCAGACTCTTCCAATTTGCTAGCTATGTGACCTTGAACAAGTTACTTAACCCCTCTTATCCTTAGTTTCCTCAACTTCAAAATAAAAATAGTGCTTGCCTGATGGGGGGAGATGATGGATATAAAGGGCCTCATAGAGGGCTTGGCATTTACCAAGTGTTTGAGAAATATTGGCTGTTTTTATTCAAAGCCTGCTCATTGCTAGCATGAGCTACCTGCAACAGCCACCTCTAGGCCTCTTTTGCTCCCTATATTCCAGCCACACCAAGAAACCATGATGGCCTGAACCCTCTGTGACTTTGTCGGGCCTCCATGCCTTTATCATGCTGTTCCTTCTGCCTGCAAGGCCTTTCTCTTTTTTCAACCTCCTTGAGTCCATGTTAGTCCCTGCTAGATGGTTACTTCTCTGTGATGCTGCTCTAACTCCTTAGCAGCCATGCTGCTCTCTTGACCATTCACTAGAGCCTTTAATTCAGCCCCAGCCACAGTAAGGATTAAATGGGATGATGTCTGAGAAAGCCCATGGGCAAGAACCTGGCATGGGGTGATGCCCCATAAGTGATGAATGGAGCTGGGGTTGCCTTCTCAGCCAGCTGCTTGGCAGGGGCCTGGCTTCCTCATCTTCACACATCAGTGCCTAGGGTAACACCTGGCATACAGTGAACACACTCTCAGTAGCTGTTAGACATTTGTCTTTTGAGGGGCTGCTCAGCCTCCCACACTGAGTGTGGGATTTTTTTTTTTCTTTTTGAGACAGAGTTTCACTCTGGTTGCCCAGGCTGGAGTGCAATGGCGCGATCTCGGCTCACTGCAACCTCCGCCTCCTGGGTTCAAATGATTCTCCTGCCTCAGCTTCCTGAGTAGCTGGGATTACAGGTGCCTGCCACCACGCCTGGCTAATGTTTTGTATTTTTAGTAGAGACGGGGTTTCACCATGTTGACCAGGCTGATCTTGAACTCCTGACCTCAGGTGATGCACCTGCCTCAGCTTCCCAAAGTGCTGGGATTACAGGCATGAGCCACCATGCCCGGCCTAGGGGTGTGGGGTCTTTTACTGAGTAGGCCTGGTGGGGGAAGTCAGGGACCCCACCACAAAAGCTGGAGAGGCCACATCCTCCTACCTCCATCTGGGGTTAGACATGTGACCCAGGCTTGGCCAATCGGATGTTCCTCCAACTTGCCCAGAATTCACACTGAGCAATGGTCTTCATGAGGGATGGTAGTGATGGCCAGCAGGAGCCAGGCTGGGCAGTCTCCCTAACCCACCTTCATGAGACTTGAAACTGGTTGGTGTCCTGTCCCCTGACCTCCCTTGCCCATTCCCATCCTGGTGCTCCTGCCTCCCTATGGACATCTTTTGCTCATAAATATCCTTCCAATTAATTGCTTTGCTGCTTCTTAGCTAGTGTTGGTTTCTGTCACTTGCAACCAAGAGCCTATTCAGGTGCAGGAAGGGTGGAATTAACAATGGAAATGGATCAGCACATGTTTCTGAGCATGTGCTGAGAGGCAGGCCCTGGGCTGGGTACCATGGCGTTCAAATGATGTGTAAGATGTGGGCAGTGCCCTGGGGGGATCCATGGGGAGACAGACCATGCATGACATCATGAACAAGACCACATTGTGAAGTGAGGCTTAGCTGGACCTTGCAGACACCCAGAGAAGATGACTTTGAGCCCTTATTGGATGGTGCCATTGCAAAGTACAAAATGAATTGGGTTGTAGGAACTGGAGGCACTGGGACAATATTCCAGATTAGGGATTGAGCTGAAGGGGTTGGAAATGGCTGAGTGAGGTGGTGGAAAGGAACGCCTGCTAGTAGTCAGTTGTCTTAGTCTGCTCTGTGCTGCTGTAACAGATTACCAGACTGGGTAATTTATAACAAACAGAAATTTATTTGGTTCATTGTTCTGAAGGATAGGAAATCCAAAATCAGGGAGCCGGCAGCTGGTGAGGGCCTTCTTGTTGCATCCTAACATGCCAGAGGGTGTCACATGGTGGAAGGGCAAAGAGAGGGAGAAAGGGAAAGAGAGGGAGTAGGAAAGGGCAAACCCACTCCCGTGATAATGAGCTCACCCATATCATGCGGCATTCATCCATCATGAGGGCAGGGTCCACCTCCCAATACCATCACAATGGCAACTAAACCTCAACATGACTTTTGGAGAGGACAAACATTCAAACCATGGCAGCAGCATTTGTGGGAAAACATAAGCCAAAGCAAGAAAAGACCAACCTAAGAGTGACTGGCTTGGCCCCTCATTCTACATTCATTTTCATCCAATGGGGCCCAAGGGCACATACCCATTACCCATCTGGGCAGTTCTCTTGAATGTGAATGTGGGCTTCTGTCTGCACGTGGAGCTAAGGAACTTCAGGGAAGAAACCATGAAGGACCTCTTGAGGCTGAGGGCTGGCACCAGCACCGAGATCTCCCGGCAGCTGGAACAGTGATGACTCCTCTGTCCTTGTAGGCAGGGCACCCAACAGGGTATGACTGTCACCTGAGGGGAGAAAGCCAGAGGCACAGGCCCAATGCTGGGCCTGAGGTTGGCGGTTTGGGTGGAGAGGTGATTTTGAGTGTGACACCCTCCAGTGATAAAGCAGGGGGCTTCCCAGCAGCCCCTGGGGAAGCAGGCTGCATCTCTGGAGACAGGAGATGTGTGGAGGCCTGAGGGGCAGTGGAAAGCCCTGTGTGTCTGGGTCAGGGCTCTCCTTGGCAGGTAATGGTTTGTCCCAGTAGTTTTCAGACTCCCCATCCTGCTCTGTCCTTCTCTTGTCTGATGCTCAAACCTGTCACTCTCAGGTCAGCCCCCACCTTACTGTCTACCCCTCAGAGTCCCTCCTGCCAAGGGCACCTTCTGTCCCACATCTCCATGGTACAGCCATGGGAGGAGGACTTAGGAGCATAAGAAACTTCACCAAGTTGGGGCCAGGCGTGGTGGCTCACGCCTGTAATTCCAGCACTTTGGGAGGCCGAGGCGGGTGGATCACAAGGTCAGCAGTTTGAGACCAGCCTGGCCAACATAGTGAAATCCCATCTCTACTAAAAATACAAAAAATTAGCTGGGCATGGTGGCAGGTGCCTGTAATCCCAGCTACTCAGGAGGCTGAGGCAGGAGAATCGCTTGAACCGAGAGGCGGAGGATGCAGTGAGCCAAGATCACACCATTGCACCCCAGCCTGGGCGACAGTGAAAGACTCGGTCTCAAAAAAAAACAAAAAACAAAAAACAAACAAACAAAAAACTCCACCAAGGGCTTTTGGGTCCTAGGGACATCAATGATGTGGCTGCTCTAGCCAGAACCTCAACTTGTCAGTAAAGTTGGAATCCATCTTCCCTAAGAGGTTTGTCCCAAGAACACACGAGTTGCTACAGCAGAGGAGAAATCAAGTGTGTTTTCTCTCTGGTCAATTGTCCCCTGAACGTGCTTTCTTCCTACAGTGTTGTCAGAAAAGTGAAAAAAAAAAAAAAAAAAAGTCCACGATGTCAGCTGGGGTGATACCAAAACAATTGTGGGAGGAACAACATCCGCAAATTGAATAGTGTGAAGAGTGTGGACAGAAGATGTTTTGTCTTTGGCCTCATCTCCCAGACTTGATCTTTGTAAATAAAGAAGGTTCCACCAGAGCCGAACCTGGCAATGACTTGAGGAGCAGCTGCAAGGAAGACAGCCTCTCCCGGGGTATCACCTGGGGGCACACACCAGCTTCCCTTCCTGAGCCTCATCAAGGGGTTAGTGCTGCCTCTCGGGAAAACACAAAGATGACAGAAGCCAAAGGTGCCAACAGTTCCCATTCAGTATGAAAGCTGGCTCAGCAAATCACGCTATTTCAGGGCCTAGGGTGGGCCAGTTCCCAGGCAGCCCTGGCAGGAAGGACTCTGAGAGGCGGACAGTAAGGTGGGGGCTTGGGAGTGATAGGTCTAAACATCCGATGGAAGCAAAAGAGAGGACAAGGGAGGAAGTCAAAAAGTCCAGGAAGCCTATCCTTCCAGAAAGTACCGACACCAGGGTGAGGTGGATCCCAGCACCCGCACCTCTGAATGCCCTTTCCCTCCCACCCCTATCCGGCCACCACTCAGAGCTGCCCCAAGCACCTGTTCCTCTGGGCCCCAAGGTGACGCCCTTTGTGTGTGTATAGGAAAGTACAGTGTACACATTGGGTTAGTTCCTTCTTTTACACCCATAAATTGTCAGAGACAACCCTTTTGGAAAGCAATTTGGCAATAATATCAAGTGACATAAAGATGTTCGTAGCCTTTGGCCCAATAATCTTCCTCCTGGGAATTAATCCTAAGAAAATAATTCACAAGGAAGAAAGGACCATTTTGTATCTACAAAGACATTTATTGGGGTGTTATTTACGATAGGGAAAAACTGGAGACACCCGCCCCAGCCAACATAGAGGGATGGTCCTATAAATTATGATACATCCATCCAATGAAATGTTACCCTGCCAGTAAAAATGGTAAATTGAAAATTGTGTAGCAACAGGAAAGAGTGTTTAGAAAATAAAAGCGTGTGAAAAAAAGGAGCACAGGATTGTCTATATGCTGTGATCATGGCAATGCTGACAAATGCATGTATGTGTAGATAGTTGTAATGTTACCTGTAAGGCACGGGAAGGCGGATGTAACCGTGCTTCAAATGTTCTTTTCCATGGCTGTGGAGTCCTTCTACCATGAAATCATTTTTGTAAAATCGCAATTTGTCACCAGGGGTTTTGACTTTCCTTATTGCCTTGAGGGAGGCGGCAGAGGCAGCACATCTCAGACCGAGCCTCGGTTCCTCCCCCTACCACCCACCGCTGCCCCTAAAGGAAGATGCTGCAGCCTCCCCAGTCTCCATGCCAGCGTCTCCCACTTTTCTCTGAGCTTTCGGTGGCAGACAGCGCCTTGGGCACTTTTTCATGCTCATAATTCAAATTACCTGTTTAAGTCGGTCAAATGAAAAAATAGCAGCTCCGCCCCCACGCGGGCCGGCCGGGGCGCCTGGAGCGCCAGGGCGGCTGCAGCGCGCTCTCCGCGGCAGTCGGCCCTGAGCTCATTTCCTGGGGCGCGCGCGCCGGGCTATTTCAGCCTGGCGCTGTGCAAACAGGACAATTTACTGCGGCCAAAAGGGGCCCAAATTACAATCGTATCACAGACAAATATCCGCCACGCCAGGTCTCCAGGGGCCAGGAGGGGCCTCTCTCCCAGCGCGGGGGGCGGGCGCGGGGTCAGGCGGGTCCGCGGGGCTCGGCTCGGCCTCGCAGTGCCCTGATCGGCGTTTGCCAGCGAGCTGTGCCTGCTCCCTGCAACAGGAAGGGGCCCAGCTCCCCTGGGCGACCATTCCTATCTGAGTTCTCGTGCAGAAAAACTTCATCTCTTCCTGGGGATTTTCTCTTGATTTGGGGTCCCCTTTTATTTGGTTGCTTTTCTGCATTTGGGATGAAAACACTCCTTCAACCACTTCAGGGCACAAAGTCATATCTCCTCGTTCAGAAACCTCATTGCCTGTCCATCACTCTTTGGGAAAAGTCAGAATCCTTAGTCTGATGGTCAAAGACCCGTCTTGGTCCAGTCCACCTGTCCAGAGCCAGCCCCTGTACCCAGATGCTCCAACCACGGAGAGCACATCAGACTTTCACAATTTTATCCTTGACAGTTGCCTTTTCATCCTGCCTGAGTGTTCCCTTGTTTTTTTCTGTCTAGTGAGCTCTTATTCCTTCTTCAAGACCCAGATACGTATCACCTCTCCATGAAGCTTTCCCTGACTTCCCCTTTCCCTGCCTGACATCTGCCTTCCAAGCAAAGTCGGCCCCTTTCCCTTCCTAGCACCGTGCAGAGGTAGATGGTACTTCTCGCATCCTGTAATTATTTGCTTGCATGCCTATGGTACATCGTACCATTGCTCACAAATATTTCCTCTTCCTCTCTGGAGAAGGATTCCACTTCCCTGACCCATTGGCCTCACTCAGGCTTGGCCACTTGACTGGTGCTGGCCATTGAAGTGGGACATGTGAGTTACTGGGGAGCAGAAACTTTCAAAGCCAAGCATGGCTCACCTTGTTCTCTTCCCTCTGCTGCAAGGATGGCACCGCCCCAGCCAGAAACCATGCTGCCAGCCTGGTATAGGAGTGGAGTAGGACACACATAAGTGAGAGAGAAATGAACTTGACCTCAGTGCTCCAGGCCCCTGGGACCATGGACTCATTTGTTACTGCAGCATAAACTAGCTGATCTTGACTTCAGCTTCTGCCTCTCTTTCCTGCCTTTACCTTCACAAAATCAAGAATCTGATCTTACTGATAGTATACAGCTGGTCTTCAGCCATGCTCTCTCTCTTTTTTTTTTTTTTTTGAGACAGAGTTTCGCTCTTGTAGCCCAGGCTGGAGTGCAATGGTGCGATCCAGGCTTACTGAAACCTGTGTCTCCCTGGCTCAAGCGATTCTCCTGCCTCAGCCTCCCGAATGGCTGGGATTACAGATGTCTGCCACCACGCCTGGCTAATTTTTGTATTTTTAGTAGAGACGGGATTTCACCATGTTGGCCAGGCTGTCTTGAACTCCTGACCTCAGGAGATCTGCCTGCTTCAGCCTCCCAAAGTGCTGGGATTACAGGCAGGAGCCACTGCGCCCGGCCCCGAAGACAGATCTTAATCATCTGATTTCCCATCCATTAATTCAGTCTTTCACCAAGGATGTATTGAGTGCCAATCATGTGCCAGGCACCATCTGATGTGCTGGGGACAGAGAAATAAAACAGATAAAAATCCCTGCTGTTAATTCTAGCCTATGGTGACAAGAGGCAGATCCGTGGCTGCCTGGGGTGAGTGTGGGGGGGGGGGAAATGGGAGAAATGGGGATGACTACTACTTTGGGGGCAGTGGAAAATGTTCAGTATCATGGTAGTGGTGGTGGCTGTACAGGTATATATATATCCGTATACATCCCACAGTTCAGAACTGTACACTTTCAATGGTAAATGGATACAGTTTATTATATGTAAATGATCCCTCAATTAAGTTGATTTAAAAGAACCTGGCCGGCCCAGTGGCTCATGCCTGTACTCCCAGCACTTTGGGAGGCCAAGGTGGGAGGATCACTAGGTCAGGAGATAGAGACCATCCTGGCTAACATGGTGAAACACGGTCTCTACTAAAAATACAAAAACAAAAAATTAGCCGGGCGTGGTGGTGGGCGCCTATAGTCCCAGGTACTCGAGAGGCTGAGGCAGGAGAATGGCCTGAACCTGGGGGGTGGAGCTGGCAGTGAGCCGAGATTGCACCACTGCACTCCAGCCTGGGCAACAGAGCGAGACTCTGTCTCAAAAAGAAAAAAAACAAAAACAAAAAAACCCTGCCCTTGTGGAGAAGCATTCTACTGGGGAAAACAGACAATAAACACATAGATAAATAAAACATATGTCAGAAAGGGGTAAGTGGTGCTCAGAAAAATAGGACAAAGGATCAAAAGTGCTGGTCGTTGCAATTTAAAATAATGGGGTCTGGAACCTCCTATATACTTCCGTTTGCGGCATGGCTTCTTTCTTTCTTCCTGTGCCGATATCGCTCTCGCAAGCATGGTTAACGTCCCTAAAACCCGCCGGACTTTCTGTAAGAAGTGTGGCAAGCACCAACTCCACAAAGTGACACAGTACAAGAGGGGCAAGGATTCTCTGTATGCCCAGGGAAAGCAGCGTTATGACAGGAAGCAGAGTGGCTATGGTGGGCAAACTAAGCCGATTTTCTGGAAAAAGGCTAAAACTACAAAGAAGATTGTGCTAAGGCTTGAGTGCGTTGAGCCCAAATGCAGATCTAAGAGAATGCTGGCTATTAAAAGATGTAAGCATTTTGAACTGGGAGGAGATAAGAAGAGAAAGGGCCAAGTGATCCAGTTCTAAGTGTCATCTTTTATTATGAAGACAATAAAATCTTGAGTTTATGTTCTCATAATAATAATAATAATAATAATAATGGAGTCTGGAAAACCACCCTGAGAAGGGCCAGTGGAGCTCTGCCCAGCCTGTGGTATCCTTCCTCAGGCAGGGGACTATACCCCCAGCTTACAAGCCTTTTCAAGGCACCTTCAGGGTTTGAGCCCAAAATGCATTGCACATTAAGTGTTATTGATGGGTTTGTGGAAATCTGCTCCGTCAGGCTCTGATGAAACTTTTCTAACAGGAGACTGAACTCAGGACTGGGCATGGCTCCCTGCACATAGCAAGTCACAGCAAATGTGTGTGGGGTGAATACTGTCTTCTTTATCCTCCCTTTTTCTACTCCAGTCCAGGTAGACTGTGTATCTACCCACCCAATTTTGCTGTTTCTGGCACCCTTAGTGGGTCTTGCCTGCTCCTCCTGCTTGAAATCATTACCCAGAGGTCTGTGTGTCAGCTCCAGAGAGATGTGCCTGGGGCTCCTTTATCTCAATACAATTCCCCCACCCCCAGGCTCCAGGGGAAATCCCGAGCTAACTTTGGTCTTTCCTAAACTCCACACTTCCCTTTGGGCACCTCTTTCCCCATCCTCTTTCCCCATTGCAGGGCTCTCTTTCAGAATTTGCTTTTTGTTGTTGTTTTTTGGCAGATGTGCACTAATCATGCTTTATTTAAAAACAAAAAAATTGGCCGGGGGCAGTGGCTCATGCCTGTAATCCTAGCCCTTTGGGAGGCCAAAGTGGGCCGATCACGAGGTCAGGAGTTCGAGACCAGCCTGACCAACACGGTGAAACCCAGTCTCTACTAAAAATACAAAAAATAAAATAAAATAAAATTAGCCAGGCGTGGCACGTGCCTGTAATTCCAGCTACTCAGGAGGCTGAGGCAGGAGAATCGCTTGAACCTGGGAGGCAGAGGTTGCAGTGAGCTGAGATTGCACCACTGCACTCCAGCCTGGGTGACAGAGTGAGACTCCATCTCAAAAAAAAAAAAAAAAAAAACTTAAAAATAAATAAATAAATAAAAAACAGTCCATGTTGAAATTGATGAGTGTAAGTTAAATGGTGGTTTTTAGGCTGGACCCATGATTTAAGCTGTACCCATCCAGCTCAAACTGAAAAAAAAAAAAATCATTTGAATGTTAAAGCAATTGTTCAGTGTCTTGAAGAAAAAACCAGGCAGGAAAATGCCAATAATGATGATTGGCAAAATCAAAATCAAAAACAAAGAAACTGTTTATCAAGCTGCCAACAGACAAAGAAATCTTGCAGGGAGACTACAAGTCTGGAGTTTCTGGGATGAAATTGTACAGGAATGTCAGTCTACAGTTTCTTCAACCGCTGTGAAGACAGAGCTGTCACTGGATCTGACAGAGCCCTGCACTCCCCAGTCTGCCCACCCTTCCTGTAATCTGGTCTTCACTGCAGCCCGAGGAACTGTTTCAACCTGCTCCTTTCTTACCTTCTTTGACACAACCTCAGTAGACTTCTCTGATTCAGAACGAGTTCTAATTGATCTTCTCTGTTGCTTCTTTTCTACTGAGCCTGTAGAACCAGATGTTGCTTCAAGAGATGATATATTCTGCACTGGCTTTTCATTTCTCTGGTTTGGTCTAGAAATTATAAGCCTGTCTTGCCCCCTGACACTTATTTCTGTTTTGTTACCAATTCCCTTTGTTGAATAAACAAGTTGATTAATTTCCCATCCTCTGTAGCATTCTGAAGAGCAAACACTTGTTCAATTTTCACAGCTGGAGACATGTTACACTTCTGCAAATCCAGACTCCCTTTGTGCATTGTAATGGAAGCTGGTAGGATTTCCTTGCTGCCACAGTTTTCCAGGCTATTTTAACAGGAGGTGGCTCTTCCTCCTCTACACTTGTGTGCTGCCTCTGGCTGTGTCTTCGAATGTCAGTACTTGAGAGTGAGGAGGCCATCTCCCCTGCATTGGTCTATTCTGGCTGAGTACAAAGCACAGATCTCGGTCATCAGGTTTTTTTTTAACTTCGGCTTTGGAGACAACATTCTTTTTTTTTTTTTTTTTTTGAGAGGGAGTCTCTCTCTGTTGCCCAAGCTGGAGTGCAGTGGTGCGATCTCCGCTCACTGTAAGCTCTGCCTCCTGGGTTCATGCCATTCTCCTGCCTCAGCCTCCCGAGTAGCTGGGACTACAGGCGCACGCCACTAGGTCTGGCTAATTTTTTTGCATTTTTTTTTTTAGTAGAGACGGGGTTTCACTGTGTTAGTTACGATCTCCTGACGTCATGATCCACCCTCCTTGGCCTCCCAAAGTGCTGGGATTACCGGCGTGAGCCACTGCACCCGGCCCCAACATTCTTTTTTGCTTGGGATAAACCCTCTTCAGGTTGTTTATCAATATAGATAAAAGTATGCTGTTCTATTCTTTCTTCTCAAGTCATTTCCAATGCTTTCTCTGCATGGGCAACGCCAAAATCCCATTGAGCATGTTCTCTCTGAGGTCAGGGTTTCCGAATCTTTTGTTTCTCAGAGTGATTGCTGGCTCGTTTGGTTGCCTCAGCCAGTAATTCTTCATACTGCTTATGATCTTTATACTCCTGTACGCATTTTTCATGAACCCACGCCCTCTCTGGCTGTTTGCTAAAACACTGGACATGATATTCTCGGGCACCTCTTGTGTTAATTTTGAAATGAACCTCAAGCTGGGGATCACTTGAATCCATACAAGGTCACCACGGATAGGTTCTCACCTTGGACCACACAAGATCACCAACCTGAAATTTAACACCAGTAGACACTTCTGTTGTTGGAACAGAAGATAGTATTGGCTGAACTGGGGCTTCCTCTTTTAGTACTGGATCTTCCCTTGGTTTTTCTGATATGGTGTCAACCCTCTCATTTGGTCTATTTTGTTCCTCTGGTTCTAATTTGGGGATTTTGTGTGACTTGCACTCTTCAGATCTTGATGAGTCATGCTTTTTGGTTTTTTTTCTCTTTTCTGCTTTCATGCTTTGACTTCTCGTGTGCTCACTTGCCTGTACTTCATTTAAAAGGTCTCCACAAAGGGAAGATTTGAACAATTCCCTGCCATTCTGGATAGTTCTGGTTATTTTTAGTTTAACTTCAGGTGAGCCAGTCTTCTTTGGAATCACAGTTTGTGGTACTGAAGGAGGGGAGTGATGGCTGTGGAGGGGAAGGTTTTTCTAGAATTTCATGTGGTCTTGTGTTTAGAATTTCTGAATGATAATAGTCAGTGGGGCTAAAAGTTTGTAACTGCACCAAAGCCATTGGCTGACCCATTAGGATATCGATTATACGACTGGTATTTGGTTTGAGTTTCATACATGCTGATTGATGGTAGCCATTTGTGAGTGAAGGAAGATGTGTTGTAGGTGAGTACTGAAAGCTTTGCTGCAAGGTAGCTTCATATGGTGTCTGGCCACCATTTTCAGCAATGTCACTGTTGTTATCAAAGGCATCCTCCTGATGGATGCTGGTTGAGTCAATGAGTTGAGGTGGTCGTTGAACTGTGTTTCCCGTGATCCCTTGCATGAAAGAGAAAGAGAAATCCATTGTTCTGCTCCAGCATTCTTAACTTTCCCTTCCTCTCATCAGGCCTTCAGTTTGTCCCGTTCTAACGCCCCGGTCGTGTCAATGCAATCACAGGAGGGACACGGAGATCTAGGACGGCCACAGCCGGGTCAGGCCAGGCGTGCTGCGGCAGGAGGAAGGCTCGGGAGGTGGGGCGGGAAGGGGAGGCCGAGAGACGGGGGTCGCCGCGCCCCCGCTGCCGCCAGAGAGGAGCCTACGTCTGGCAGCCCGGCCTGGGGAGCAGGGTCCTCGACGCTCGACTGGGAAATCGCATGCCTCTCCGCGGCGACCTGTGCACAGCCCCTGGACCTCCGCCTCCGTGCTGGCAGCCGTCGCAGCGCACAAAGCCCCCTCGCCCGGACTCTCGGGGTGCCGCCGCCAAATCCTCAGCCCTTCATTAGCCGCGGCGCCTGCCGGGAAGCACAGTCCCGGGTTCGGGGCGATGGGGCCCAGGAGGAAGCGGCGAGTCAGCGGGGCGGAGGAAGCAGGGGCGCGAACCACGAACGCCGGCGGCCACGAGGGTCTGGAGGACAAAGGAGAGACTAGGCGAGAGGGCTTATTGTTTGTTATTTATTTATTTATTTATTTATTTATTTATTTATTTATTTTTAAGACGGAGTCTCGCACTGTCGCCCAGGCTGGAGTGCAATGGCGCGATTTCGGCTCACTGCAACCTCCGCCTCCCGGGTTCAAGCGATTCTCCTGGCTCAGCCTCCGAGTAGCTGGGATTACAGGCGCGCACCACCACGCCCAGCTAATTTTTTTGTATTTTTAGTAGAGATGGGGTTTCACCATGTTGGCCAGGCTGGTATCGAACTCCTGACCTCTTGATCCACCCACCTTGGTGTTGCTCTTTTATAACTCTTTTTACCCTCGCACCAAACTAGCATTTAGGGGAAAAAAAGAAAAATCAACAAAAACAAAACAACAACAACAAAAAAACCTGTATCAGTTATTTACACGTTAGTTGGAAATAATTTAGACCAGTGTGTCTCTTCTTTGCAGAACACATTCAGTCCTCTCTGATTATTAGAAGGAAGGTTCCCCTTTTGATCTTGGTTAAAGAAATTTCAGGCTAAATTTCTGGGGAGGGGATGTATTTCAGGTTCCAGGATCCCAGAATTGCTCTGCACGAGTCACAGCCATCCTTCTTCCCTGCAGCCTCTGTTGGCTGCACTGTGTCTGCTGTTCCTTTAAGAGTGGTTTTGGCAGAGGCCAGGCTGAGCTCTTACTAGCTCCTTACAACAGAACAAGCGAATGTGAAAAGTCTTAAACATTCAGCCTTCTGGTCAGAGGAAATCCCAAAATCAGCATGGCTCAGGATTTTAAGTGCCCCATAGAGTGTCCAAGAGAAGAAACCTAGGAGTCTAGGGTCTTTCAAAACCCCAAAGTTGAAATCTTTCATTAACCCTTCCTGGCTTGGGATTTTAGGCAGCCTTTTGGAGGCCTCCCTTGCCTGGGGCACACTTGGCCATAAACCCATTCATTCAGCCCTACTGATTTAGTGCCCATTATGTACCAGGCAGAGGAAAAGTAGAAATGGTACAATCTATCTTCAAGGGGCTCAAAGTCTGCAGGAAACAGGATCTGTTAACAAATTAGAGCACAAGGGTGTGCTGAGTGTTATAATAGCAGTCTGGTTTGCTGTTGAGAAAATACAGAGGAGGGTACCACCAGGGAGCTTCTATGAGTTGAGCTGAGCCTTGAAGGTTGAAGAGGCATTCCTCACATAGAGAAGACAAAATAGTGCCCTGAATACATACTACGAATGAAAACACCAAGTACTTACCAAGCTCAGATTGGTACATACATGAATAGAGTAGGTGAGTAAAGTAGCAGGGATTGTTGGCAGTGGTGGGAAAGTGGAAGGCCCTCGTCCTGCCTACAGGGCTTCTGCTGGAAAGACAGCCTGGCCTAGATTCAGCCTCCATTTGCCCCTTCTGCTAGGTGCTTTTGTGCAGTGCACAACTCACACAACCTCACATGGCTGCCCTGCCCGGCCATCAGCTGCTTGTTGCCATACTGAAAAAGAGGGTTTGGTTTTGCCTCACTTTGCTTTTTCAATAGAAGCCAGAAACTTGAATTTTTATGTAAAAATTTCCAATTTGTCAAATGCCATTGAAGTGAAACAAAAATCCAGCCTCAGGCTGGATCCACCATAGAGTTTCAGTTTGCAGCGCTGATGGGAACCAGTCCCCTGGGCACATGCTGCTCTCTCTCCTCCATACCACACAACATAGTCCTTTGCTGAGATTTGACAAGGGAGACACAATCATAGATGAAACCCCCTACAGCTGCTGCAAAGCCCTTCAGAAAGATGAGACTGGCCTCTGAACCAGAGGAAAGCAACGTGGGGCTGTACAACAGCAGTCAGCCTGTGAGACTGATGGGTAAAGCTTTAATTTATCGGTGCACCTTGTTCGGAGAAAGCTTCCCTGCCCTCTTGGCTGCCCCCCGTCCAACCCCTCCTGTTTTGCTAATGATAAATGACAAGCAGTGGACATTTATTAATTAAACCACCCGCTGTAGCCAGTGGTAAAACCCAAGGCCACATGCAGGGGAAGCATTCAAAGCATTCCTGCTGCCCCTGCCCAGGGCGCAGGCCCCAGGGTTATCCTTTGCTGGCGAGAGCAGGCCACGGCGGCCACAGCCTCACACAACGGGCCTTCCTAGGATCTGTCTGGGTTCTGGCTGATAAATGGAAATCACCTCCATGGGCCACACAGTAATTAAACTCCTGGCATTCTTTTGACAAAAAAAAAAATGTTCCTCATGGGACATTCCCACAAGCTGCTGAAGGTCTGGGACCTGCAAGCGTCCAGCTGATTACCAAGGAGTTTTTGAAGTTGGCCTTGACTGAGGATCAAAGGAGGATGGGAGTTCAGGGAATGAGGGTGGGGGTGGGAAATGCCTTAGAATTAAGTTGATCATGGGCTGTTGCGGTGGCTTACGCCTCTAATCTCAGTGCTTTGGGAGGCTGAGGTGGGAAAATCACTTGAGCCCAGGAGTTTGAGACCAGCATAGGCAACATGGTGAGACCTTTTCTTAACAAAAAATTTAAAAATCAGCCTGGTGTGGTGGCACATGCCTGTGACCCCATCTACATGGGAGGCTGAGGTGCAAGGATTGCTTGAGTCCAGGAGGTTGAGGATGCAGTGAGCTGTGTTTGCACCACTGCACTTCAGCCTGGACAACAGGAGACCCTGTCTCAAAAAAAAGGTGATCATTTGGTGTTTTAGCCTGAAGCACCCACATTTATTTTCCCAGGACTGAGATGGGCAGAGAGATAAAAGCAGGCCTTGAAGGCTCATTTATTTATATTTCTATTGTTTATTTGTTCACTGATGCACCCCAGATACCTAAAACAGAGCCTGGCACATAGTAGGTGCTCAGTAAATATTTGTTGACTGATTAGCTGGAGATGTGTTCATGTCAATTCTTAACAAAAGCAGTAATCAGGAGAAATTCCTAATTAAGGTCCTAGAACCAGTGGCTTCTAATTGTTTGTTGCCACAGGATTGTAAACACGTTGAAGATGAGGCCAGTGTCTTACTCAATTGACTGTCCCCAGAAGCAGGCACGATGCCCAGCCTAGGGCCTACACGCCGTGGTTTCTCAACATTATCAATTGTCTGAATGACTCAGGGGTAAACCATTTTTCAGTGCTGGGTCAGGCAGAACCCCACTGGGACGTGACCTGCACACACTCTGGCAGTCCCCTGGGTTGCAGTGGTAGCAGCAGCAGAGTCATAAAGCCTGGGGATCAGAGCCACAGTGGATGTCACAGCTGGAAAGGCCTGAGATCTCAGCCAGTCCCTTGCTAAGCAGAAAGAAGAAATGAATTAGCTACAAATCTTGGGGTCTCTAAAAATGCAGCTTCATTTTTCTCTGTTTCTCCTAGAGACTCCCCATTCTGTCCAACTGCCAAAACCATTTATTTATAATCAATGTCAGCTGAAGTCAGTCGTGTCAGACTTAAATTCAATCTATTCCAAATTGCCTCAACTTACCTTGTCAGGGCATCTACTTAGTTCTGGTGGCTTCTGTGCCATAGGAGGGGAGCTAGAGGAGGGGGAGAGCTGAGCCATGGTCATCAGTATCTGTCTTCACTAGCCTCTTGGGCATGGTCACCCCATTTTGTTGGTGTCTGCTATATCTACATCTTTTTTTTTTCTGTAGTAATTAGCCCACACACTTCGTGTGCTCCTGACTCTGCACCTGAGGCCCTCTCAGCCCAGCAGGCCCTACCCAGCACCTTCTATTGGAAGCATTGGAAAACTAGCTGGACCCTCATACTGTAGGGACCCAGGAAGGCTCTGATTGACCTTGAGTGCCATGATAGAACAGAGTTTCACCCACTCAGGGTTCCTGATGGACAGTGGACACAGTCTCCTTTGCACTCGTATTTTCCCAACCGGTTGGGAGGATTCTGTTGGTGCCCACCCCCAACCCCATTGTGATCTTTGTCTCCCTGGTGAGCTATGTATGTGCATGATGGGGAGGGTCTCCAGCAACAAGGAAAGAAGTTACATTTGTCCATTTTCACACTGCTCTAAAGGAATACCCGAGACTGGGTAATTTATAAAGAAAAGAGGTTTAATTGACTCATAGTTCCGCATGGCTGGGGAGGCCTCAGGAAACTTACAGTCATGGTGGAAGGGGAAAAGGCATGTCTTACATGGTGGCAGGTGAGAGAGAGTGTGTAGGAAGTGAAGGGGAAAGAGCCCCTTATAAAACCATCAGATCTCATGAGAACTCACTCCCTATCACCAGAACAGCATGGGGGAACCACCCTCATGATCCAGTCACCATCAGCAGCTCTCTCCCTCAACACCTGGAAATTACAATTCAAGATTAGACTTGGGTGGGGACACAAAGCCTGACCATATCAGAGGTTGATCTTGCAGCATTTTATTCTCTGAATGTCACATGGGGAAATGGAGGTCAAGAAGGTGGAAAAGACTCGCCTAAGGCCACACAGCATGAGTGAGTGGCAACATTGGGCCAAGAGCCTGGGACTTGGCAAACCTCCCCTGAGCCCTCCTCCTGAACCAGGACCTGTCTCGGGTTCTAGCACATGCAACTGCAACCAGCAGGGTATGTGTGATAGTCTTAAAACATGGCCACAAATTCTTTGATGGTCTTCCCATTGAGCTGTAGGGTCTGTCTCTCTCTTTTCTTTGAATATTGGCAGGTTTATTCTGCCAAAAGGCTGCTTCAATTAATTGAGTACCGAGAAGTGATGCTATATGACTTCCAAGCCTAAGTCATCTCAGGCCATCAGCTTCTGCCTTTGTTAATGGAACACTTGCCTTTGGAGTCCTGAGCCTCTGGGTAAAAAGTTCAGCTATCCCAAGGCCACCATACTGTGAGGAAGCCCAAACTACATAGAGGGGCCATGTGAAGGCACTCTGGTTGACAGTCCCCACTGAGACGTCTCAGTCCAGGCACCAGGCATGTGAGGGAAGAAGCCCCCAGGTGATTTCAGCCCTCAGCCTTTCCAGCCACCTCCAGCCATTTGAGTCTTCACAACCCAGGCCCTAGACATTGGAGAGCAGAGAGAGACCACCCTGTTGGGCCCTAGTCAAATTTTTAAACCTCTGAATCTGTGAGCCTAATAAAATGGTTGTTGTTTTATGCCACCAACTTTGGGGTGGCTTGCTACCCAGCCATCTTAACCTGCTGGATTGGTACCCCTTAAGTCTCTGATATCCATGCTTCTGCCCGGCCACTAATGAAGCCACATCTGTTCCCACCAGAAGACCACTGAGAAGGCCAGTGAATGTGTGGTGGGTACCCTTGTTTGAAGGAAGTTGGGTGAAGGAAGTTGCTGACATGCATGACTGGTAACAAAAGAATGTACATCTGCGGAGGTTGTTCTGGAAGTATTTTAGGGAAGTAAAGGAAGGGAATTAAGACTCATTGACAACAGACTCCATTCCTCGCCCGGCCCGTCCTTATTCATTTATTCAACAAGGGGTCTATGAGCAACTACGAGTTGCCAGGCCCTGTGTTAAGATTCTGGGACCTGGACGCAGGCCTGGCCCTGGTGGTTCTCTTAGTCCAGCTAGAGACAAACATTAAACAGTGATTAATGTACATACTTTGAATGAAAAACTTAGGGCGTTCTGAGAGTGGGTAGAGACCTATTTAATCCTCATAATATCCTTCTGAGGTGGGCACCATCCTTTCTATTTTGCAGGATAATACTAAGGCTCAGAGGGGTTAAGTGACCTTCCCAAGGTCACCCAGCAGGGGAGACACCAGATTGCAAAGAAGCAGTCCCTACGTACCCAGTGCAGCCAGAAAAGCAGAGGCATAAATGGCCAGCTGAGCAGGAGACTCCTCAGGCCAACAGGGGCACGGTGGGGTCAGCACCCTCAGACTGGCAACCTCTGAGGGAACAGCATTAACCCCTGGCTTCCCAGGGGTTTGTTAACCCAGCAAGGCTTGTTAACAAGCTTGTTAATCCAGCAAACCTGCACTTCTCAAGAAAAAATGGCCCTCTACTGGGAGGGGATGATTGAGCTCCAATCACCTAGCAGTCCCTGGGCAGCCACACTCACCATCTATAAAATGAGGGCAGACATAGAGGGTGGGAGGTATGGTAACCATGAAGAGGCAGTGGCTGGGACTCCTAACCCATTCCTTGATTCTGAGTCCCCAAGGGCCAGTGGAGGGGCATCAGGAGGTGAGACAGGACATGCAGACACCCCCCCTCCAAGAGATGTCACAGAGAAGTGGGTTTCAGACCTTGGGGTGTGGAAGCACCTGGAGAATAGGTGAAAATGCTGATGCTTGGCCCCACCCTGAGGGATTTGGGTTCATCTGGTCTGGAGTGAAGCCCAGGCATCTATGGGATTTTTTTTTTTTTTTTTTTTGAGACAGAGTCTTGCTCTATTGCCCAGGCTGGAGTGCAGTGGCGTGATCTCAGCTCACTGCAAACTCTGCCTCCTGGGTTCAAGCGATTCTCCTGCCTCAGCCTCCTAAGTAGCTAGGATTACAGGCACCTGCTACCACAGCTGACTAATTTTTGTATTTTGAGTAGAGACGGGGTTTCACTATGTTGGCCAGGCTGGTCTGGAACTCCGAGACTTAAGTGATCCGCCCCCATCGGCCTCCCAAAGTGCTGGTACAGGCCTGAGCCACCGTACTCGGCCAAAAATGTATATCTTTAGATGAGCTTTTAATAGAGTTCTTCAGATACCCAAAAGAGTAGGGAAAACTAGGATGCTGAAGATGAAATAAGTGACTAGGCAAATAAATCATTAGGGAAATTGGCTTCAGGCTCATGGTATTGTTCCCCACAGTGCTGGGCAAGTTACTTGTCCATTCCCAGTTTCAGTTTCCCCCACTTGAAAAATGGAGCTAATAAAATTGATTTTGCCTGGCATGGTGGCTCATGCCTGTAATCCTAGCCTTTGGGAGGCTGAGGTGGGTGGATCACATGAGGTCAAGAGTTTGAGACCAGCCTGGCCAATGTGGTGAAACCTCATTTCTACTAAAAAAAATACAAAAAATTAGCTGGGCGTGGTGGCGCATGCCTGTAGTCCCAGCTACTGCGGAGGCTGAGGCAGGAGAATTGCTTGAACTTGGGAGGCGGAGGTTGCAGTGAGCCAAGATCGCACCACTGCACTGAGCCTGGGTGAGTGCAGAGTGAGTGAGACTGCCTTAAAAAAAAAAAAAAAAAAAGATTTCACAGTGTAGTCGTGAGGACGTTGTAAGAGGGTGTGAGCTATGTGCCAGGTGGGTGGTAAACGTTCAATAGATGCTACTTTCCTTCCTTCCTGAGCATTTGGACCACACAGAGACCTCCCTGCTCTTGGCTTTGGCTTTAAGGAGCTTGTGGTCACTGAAAGGATTTCGCACTGGAAGTACATGCATTCGAAATGGATACCTAAGTGTATATTTTCTGGTGTAAACTATATGTCGACTCTAACTTTAGCCCGGGGGAGCTTTATTATTTGTCTCCCTTTCATGAAAGCTATAATAGAGGAAGAGAAAACCCTGCCTCTCACATTCCGATTCCTAAATACATAATTTATAATTTTCTGGGATATTATTTAAGTTTATTTTAGTTCTGGATACACACCATCCCCGTGGGGTGCTTATTTAAGTTTCGGGTGGGCTCTGGAAAGGCCTGGAATGCCTCAAAAGGAGGGAAGAAGATTCTTTCCATTCATTAAACAGCAGGGCCTGAGGTCTTTGCAGGTTCTAGGGCTTAGAAGTTTCCTCAACACCAACTGAGGAGTCCCAGGGCAGGGGCTGAACTCACACCAAGCTCTACTTCACATGTCCTGAAGGTTTGACAGTTGGGCCTCCTTCTGGCTTTTGCATCCTCTGCTCATACTAAGGCCAACAGAGGGACAGGTTGGACCACGGTCTGTCCGGGGGCTCCAGCTTCCTCTTTTCCTCTCAGTAGGCATCAGGCCAGCTGCCCATACCTGGTGCCCGGGTATGAGAAGAGACCTTTGGCTTTCACCAGGTTCTTGAGCAGGTCAGGGACCTCCAAAAGGATAAATGCCATTGGTCAGATAGTCACTGTCTACCTCCCTCCCATCCATTTCCTGCCTTCAACCCCCGTTCTTGGGACAAGTCCTTCGCTAGCATTCAATGGCAGATCCCCGAGGAAGACCCCAGGCTTGCTGAACATCCTTCAAGGAAGACTTCACCTCCTGGCCCTGCAGTGAGTGTTGTTAGCAGCAGAGGGGCTGAGCGAGGCAGTGCAGTGAGTGTGTTGTTAGCAGCAGAGGGGCTGAGCGAGGCAGTGCAGTGAGTGTTGTTAGCAGCGGAGGGGCTGAGCGAGGCAGTGCAGTGAGTGTTGTTAGCAGCGGAGGGGCTGAGCGAGGCAGTGGGATGGGGCTCTTCTTTTTTGTTCTGGTTGCAAATTATAAACTCCCAAATGCTGGAGCTCCAGACTGAGGTTCACAAACTTTAGTGTGAAGAACAGTCAAGTGTGCTTTGAAAAGCACCCCAGGAGATGCTGATGCAGGTGGACACTTAAAGAAATACTGGTTGATAAAGTTTCTTTCTTTCTTTCTTTCTTTTTTTTTTTTCTGAGACGGGGTCTCGCTCTGTGGCCCAGACTGGAGTGCAGTGGTGCCATCTCACTTAACCGCAACCTCCACCTCTGGGGTTCAAGCAATTCTCCTGCCTCAGCCTCCTGAGCTGCTGGGATTATAGGTGTGTGCCACCATGACCAGCTAATTTTTGTATTTTTAGTAGAGATGGGGTTTCGCCATGTTGGTCGGGCTGGTCTCAAACTCCTGACCTCAGGTGATCCGCCCGTCTCGGCCTCCCAAAGTGCTGGGATTACAGGCGTGAACCACCACACCCGGCAGTGGTTGATAGTTTCTAGAAAGCTGTTCCAAGTTACTGGCTGTTTTTGAACTGTTCGAGCTTAAAAAAAAGTAGGCACCCTTTAGGAAGGCCAATTGTGAAGCAAAAGTCCCATTCCCAAGGAGGGCAGGCCTGTGAGCACGTTAATGGCAGCAGTGGCAGCTAGCAACCACTTTTGTAGCCCTACTGTGCACCAGACAGTGTTCTAAGCACTCATAAACATTAATCTAAACCTCCCAACAGCCTCACATGCCAGGATACCCATACCTCTATTTCAGGAAAGGCCATCTGGACCCTGCAGGAGGGCAACAGGGAGAGAACAAAGAGAGCCCCGTAGGTGAAAAGGAGGAATGAGAGGCTGGAGAGGAATGGGGAGCATTAGAGATCATAAAATGTGGTAGACAGAATAATGGTCCGCAGGTGTTCACATCCACATCCCTGAAACCTGTGAATGTTACCTTATCTTACCTTATGTGGCAAAAGGGACTTTGCAGGTGTGATTACATTAAGAATCCTGAGATGTGAAGATCATTCTGAATTATCCAGAATAATCCAGGTGGATTAGGGGAACCCAATGTCATCACATTTAAGGGTCCTTAGATGTGGAAGAGAGGGGTAGAAGGGTGAGTCAAGGGGGTGCCATGAGAGAAGATGGAAGGGGTCACGAGCCAAGGAATGCAGGCCACTTCTAGGATCCACAAAAGGCGAGGATACATGGTCTCTCCAGATAGGAGCACAGCCCTGCTGGAACCTGGATTTTAGCCCCGTGAGACCCATTTTACACTTGTGACCTTTAGAGTTGTAAGGTCATTAATTTGTGTTGCTTTAAGCCTCTAAGTTTGTGGTAATTTGTTGCAGCAGCCATAGAAAACTAGTGGAAGGAAGAAAAAGAGCATTAAGAGAGATTTCTCACTTTGCTTTGAAAAGTGGCTGGAAATAGATGGGGCAACAGGGAGAAGATGGCCTAGAGCAGAACGGGGGAGAAAGTCTTCTTCTGTGACTAAGGAAGAATGAGGCTTCTAAATGGCCCTCAGGAAAAAGTTTGTGCCATGATGCTTTTCAAGAGAGAGTAGAGATCAATCAATCTCTGTGCTGTGTTCTTACATGAAATATTTGGGAGGGAAGGGTTGTGGTGAGTCACTTGTAATTTTTTTTTTTAAATACCTGCCACTCCCAGTTTTCCAGATAGCTGAGGAAAGGCTGGGGTTCAAATCCTGTAAAAGCCAACATTATTCAATTGGTACATTCTCTAAAATGTACATAAAACATCTAGGAGGACTTCATAACGAATAAGAGCAATCAACTGCTAATGCACTGAGTGCTTATTTTTTCCAGGCACTGTATCAGGCATGCTGCTTCATTTAAATTTTGCAGGGACTTTTGAAGTAGGTCCTACCTTGATTTCCATTTTGCAGGTGAAAATCATCACATTGAGATGTGGCCCTTCAGCCTTCGCCCTTTGATATGGTTTGGCTTTGTGTCTCCACCCAAATCTCTTCTTGAATTGTACTCCCATAATCCCCATGTGTTGTGAGAGGGACCTGGTGGGAGATAATTGAATCATGGGGGCAGTTTCCCCCATACTGTTCTCGTGATAGTGAATAAGTCTCACGAGATCTTATGGTTTTATCAGGGGTTTCCACTTTTGCGTCTTCCTCATTCTCACTTTGCCTGCTGCCATCCATGTGAGACAGGACTTTCTCCTCCTTGCCTTCTGCCATGATTATGAGGCTCCCCCAGCCACGTGGAACTGTAAGTCCAATTAAATCTCTTTCTTTTGTAAATTGCCCAATGTCAGGTATGTCTTTATCAGCAACGTGAAAATGGACTAATACACCCTTCTTCCTCTTTGCTAAAATACCCTTTTGATGGTGATCACGAATTGGCCTTTGTGTGCAGGGAGTTTTGACTGGTCTGCCAATGCCTTTCCTTTCCTTTCCAGCTATGAATGGTTTTAAAAAATATCAATGCCAAGGCCCCACCTCATAACCATTAAATACAAAGCTCTGGTAGGGGCCCAGGTGTTTCTTTTCTTTCTTTCTTTCTTTCTTTTTTTGAGATGGAGTCTCTCTCTGTTGCCAGGCTGGAGTGCAGTGGTGCAATCTCAGCCTCCCAGATTCAAGAGATTCTCCTGCCTCAGCTTCCCGAGTAGCTGGGACTACAGCACGTGCCACCACGCCTGGTTAATTTTTTGTATTGTTAGTAGAGACAGGGTTTCGCCGTGTTAGCCAGGATGGTCTTGATCTCCTGACCTCATAATCTGCCCGCCTCGGCCTCCCAAAGTGCTGGGATTACAGGTGTGAGCCACCGCTCCCGGCTGGACCCAGGTGTTTCTTAAAAGCTCTCAGGTGATTCTAATGTTACAGTCGGGGATGAGACCATTTCTAAGGCAATCTTAATGACTCCTTTCCCCTTAGCTAGGGGTTTGCCTGTAAACTATTCTGACCAAGGAGGCATGAAGTTTTCTGTTTCTGGATGTTGTCATCTGCAAATGACAGGAAGGAACCTAGGATCTGAGCATGCTGCTGAGCTGCCTGAGTAGCTCACCTGAATCCACCCTATTTCTAGACTTCTTGTTATATGATGAATAAATGTCCTCCTGGTTTAAGACAGGGGTTGGCAAACTATGACCCAAGAGCCAAATCTGGCCCACTGCTTGATTTTGTAAATAAAGTTTTATTGGAATACAGCCATGCCCATTTTTTTATGTATTGTCTACATATTGTTTAGTGCTACAGTGGCAGGGACAAGTAGTCATGACAGAGACCTTATGGCCTGCAAAGCCTCAAATATTTACTCTCTGGCCCTTGGCCCTTTACAGAAAAAGTTTGCCAACTTCTGGTCTAAGGGTCTTTTTGTGAGCCTTTCTATTACTTGCAGTCAAGGGTATCTGTTAGTTTGGGAGTTTAGCTTCCCCAAAGTGGCATTGTTAGTGATGGCAAGTTTTGCCCTCTTTAAGCCATTTTTTATGAGAGAATAATTACAGAATGATCTTTCAGGGATTCCAATAATATCAGCCAATCCTACTGCCCAAGGGATATGGGATCACACAGGCTGGGGCTTCAGATAGGCCTGGATTTATGCCCTGGTTTTATCATATAGAACCAATTGTCTTTGAAAAGTGACTTAATCTTCTAGTCCTCAACTTTCTCATCTAATATGAGGACAGTTATATCTACACAAAGGATGGGTACCCTCATGGAAGCAATTCCAGACAAAGGAATCCGTGCAAGCAAAGGAAGCAAGGTGAGAAGTCTCCAGGTACACATGGAGAGCAGGAAGCTGCTCTGCCTGACCTAAGCCAAGAGCATAGAAAAGGGGTCATGGGGCACACTGTGGTGAAGATAGGCTGGCATTTGTTTCATAATAATTTCTCCAGTTGTCTTGGGTTTCTGAGAGGGAGCTTCTAAACCCTTGGAATTTCCCAAGTGATAGGAATGTCTTTGTTATTCATAGTGAGCCACTGGGACCATGCCTGAGTTTATACTAACAAGGTGACTCATGGTGGGCCCCTAGATAGTTTCAAGATGGGAACTAGTCATTAGGAACCAACCAAATGATTAGAGGGTTGGAGTTTTGAGCCAGATGATATCAGCCTGACCTCCAGGGAGGGAAGGAGGTTAGAGATTGAGTTCAATTACATGACCAATTATTTGATCAATCATGCCTCGTGATGAAACACCAATAAAAACTCTGGACAACAAAGCTCAGTTGAGCCTCCTGGTGGGTGAACACCAATGTGCTAGGAGGGTAATGCATCCTGACTCCATGGGGAAAAGATATGGAAGCTCTGTGTTTGGGATCCTCCCAGACCTCACCCTATGGATCTCTTCATTTGGCTGGTCCTGATTTGTACCCTTTATAATAAAACTGTAATGGTAAGTATAGCACTTTGCTGAGTTATGTGAGTCATTGTAGCAAATTATCAAATATGAGGGGGTTGTGGGAACCCCCAAATTTGTAGCCAGTTGGTCAGAAGTGCAGATGGCCTGAGAAACCCCGTATTATGTAGGGTCTCTGAAGTGAGGGCAGTCTTGTTGAAGACTATGTCCTTAACCTGTGGAGTCTGTACTAACTCCAGGTAGTTGACACTGCAAAAGTATATACTGCTGTATTGCAGAGCTGGATTCATGAATGCCTGTTTCCAGACTTGGATTTAATTTGGTTGGTGATGGGGAGACATAGAAGGTTTATGAGCAGATGAATGACAGGATTGGTAACTGAGATTCTGGAAGAATAATTGGGCAGCAATAAAGGCTATGTAGAGCTCTCCCTGAGTCACAGGATCCCTTGGTTATGCACTCTCAACTTTGACACGTGATACTGGTCACCAAAGATGCTTCTTTTCAAAAATAAACAGCAGCTATAAAGGAACTCACATATATTGGTAGGGCTGGAGCCATCCCAGGGCAGGCCAGGCCCAGGAGCTACAGGAAATCCTCACTTCTGGAAGCAGAAGGTCAGTTGCTTCTTCCTGGACCACACCCTCTGCAGACATGGGCTCATGGAGGAGTCCTGGAGGCATACACAGCCCAAGCCTTTGCTTTCCACCATAAGGGGATGGCAGCAGAATCTGGGTACAGCTTCCTCTTGGAGGTTTGGGGAACCTGGTGACATTCAGGAGCCCCCCTTTTTAAACCTTGTGTTCCCTCCAGCTTGCTTCTTTCCAGCAACAGCTAGCCACTGGGGCGTTGTATTTCAGTCTTTCTGGGGCATCCCCTACAAGATACGCACTGGCACTGCTTGCTCTCTCTCCCTGGATCTGATTTAGCCTTCACTGAAACCCTGCCGAAGGTGATGACTTAATCTCTGGGCTGAGTGAATGCAGCCAGTATGTTCAGATGGATTCTGCAAGACAAAAGCTCAAATCTGTTTTGTGGCTGCAGATACACATTCGGCCTTAACCACATCCATGGTCATTCCAGTCACAAACACAAAGGGTGCTATGAATTCTTTCCATGAAAAATAATTTCCATTGTATTGTTTCTGTCATCATTCATTTCATGATAAGTCAGTTAAAACAGCCAGTCCGAGTCTGTCATTGATCCCAAGAGCCCCATAGTCGTGTCCTTAACTTACTGATGGTTTTAGGTCTTAATTGTTAGCAGCAAAGTTTCTTTTCAGGAATTCTGTTTTCTCACTGACGTTGATGAGAAAGAAAATTTAGAGAGATGCTAGCGAAAAAATTTCATTGCCCTCAAAGAAGTAGCAGTCTTTTTTCTTTAATATACATTGTGCATCAAGCAAAATCATTTTCTGAGAACTAGTTCCAGATTGCATCCAATGTCACGGGTTGTGTGTTTTATTTATTTATTTTCATATTGAGATATAATTCACATACTGTAAAATTCACCATTTTAAAGTATACAATTCAGTGGTTTTAGTATATTCAAAAGACAGTACAACCATCACCACTAATTCCAGAACATTTTCATGACACAAAAAAGAAAATTCGTCCTCATTAGCAGTCACTCTCCACTTCTGCTCTCTTACATTCCCTGATAACAACTAACCTCTCTTCCATCTCTACGTACTTGCCTGTTCTGGACATTTCATGTAAGTGGAGGCATATAATATGTGGCCTTTTGGTCTGGCTTCTTTTACTTAGCATGTTTTCAAGGTTCATCCATGTCGTGAGATAGATCAGTGCTTCATTTCACTTCAGAGTTACATAATACTCTATTGTATGTGATGCAGGGTGGGTGAGCCCTAAATTGGGACTTAGCCCATGAGGGTTTTTGGCTTTGCCCAGGAAAGAATTCAAGGGCAAGCCAGAGGTAGAAAACAGCTTTATTGAAGTAGCAGTGTTAGAGCTCTGTGACTACTCCTGCAGAACAGGGCTACCCCACAGGCGGAGAGTAGCAGCTCAGGGCATTTTGCAGTCATATTTATACCTACTTTTAATTATATATAGATTAAGGGGTGGTTTATGCAGAAATTTCTAGGGAAGGGGTGGTCACTTTTGGGTCAGCGGGTAATTGCCATGGAAAGAAGTGGTAACTCCTGGGTGTTGTCATGGCAATGGTAAACTGACATGGCACACTGGTAGGCATATCTTATGGAAAGCTGGTTCTGCCCCTTCCTTGTTTTAGCTAGTCCTCAGTTTGGTGTCTGACCTTCATCTCTGGAGTTGAGTCTCACTTCCTACCTCATATGGATATACCATAATGTGTATATCCATTCGTCAATTGATGGATATTGTATTGTTTCCAATTTTTGTCTATTATGAATAGTGCTGCTATGAACATTCATGTGCAAGTTTCTGTACTGACATATATTTTCACATCTCTTGGCTATATACGTAGGAGTGGAATTGACGTGTCATATAGTAAACTCTATGTTTAACCTCCTGAATTAGAGTATCTGGGACTAGGGCCCAGCAATCTGTTTTAACAGCTCTCCAGGTGATTCTATGATCACCACAATTTGAGAGGCACTGCCCTAGAGTAAGGGGCAGTAAACAGCTAGGTAGTAAATATTGGGGTCTGCAGGCCAAGAGTCAAAACTGAGGATGTTAGGTAGGCACTTATTTGATAAGAGTGTAAACAAATTTCCAAAAATTTTTATTGACAAATTGAAAAATATGATCATAATAATTGGTAACAGGGTTGTTTCTGTTTGTTGGTTTTTGGTTTTTTGAGACAGGGTCTCGCTCTTTCTCCCAGGCTTGAATGCATAGCTCACTGCCACCTTGACCTCCTGGGCTCAAGTGATCCTCCTAAGTAACTTGGAGCTACAGGCATGCACCAGCACACTGGCTACTTTTAAAATTTTTTTGTAGAGATGAGGTCTCCCTATGTTGCCCAGGCTGGTCTCAAACTCCTGGGCTCATGTGATCCTCCCACTTCAGCTTCCCAAAGTGCTGGGATTATAGGCTTGAGTCACTGTGCCCTGCCAGGAACAGTTTTTTGTAATGCAGGTTTACTAATGAGAAGAATGTGTTTGGTTTTTTGTTTTGCTTTGTTTTGTTTTTTTGCAGGGTTGGGAGGGCAACATTTTACTTAATTGGGATTCATAGTTGGTGTTCCCCGTCGTCAAATCAATTGCAGATATTCATCTGTAAAAACCATTCTTCTGGCCGGCACGGTGGCTCATGCCTGTAATCCCAGCACTTTGGGAGGCCAAGGCGGGCGGATCACCTAAGGCAGAGAGTTCGAGACCAGCCTGACCAACAAGGAGAAACCTGTTTCTACTAAAATACAAAATTAGCTGGGCATTGTGGTGCATGCCTGTAATCCCAGCTACTCGGGAGCTGAGGCAGGAGAATCGTTTGAACCCGGGAGGCAGAGGTTGCAGTGAGCTGAGATTGTGACATTGCACTCCAGCCTGGGCAACAAGAACAAAACTCCGTCCCAAAACAACAACAACAACAAAAACCATTCTTCCCTCATGGGCTGTAAAGTAATAAGCCGTGGGCCAGATTTGGCCTGTGACTCTATGGTGTCAACTAGTTCTGGTGCATAGCAGCCCCCAAAGTTTTAGCAGCATGGTTAGTGGAGAGCTGTGGCTTTTGCCTCCATCTCAATTTTTCTTTGAGCAAATTACCTCTCCTGACAGTCTGGTTGGGGGTGTCAGTTGTGGGGTTCTGGCACCTCCCATCCCGGCCCCAGCTAGAGCAGACGGGCCCACAGGAATTTGAATCTGGAGGGAGTTATCAGTGGTGGCGAGTAGAGGCTGCAGGAATCTTCATATAAGCGGAGTCATATAATATGTGGTCTTTTGGTCTGGCTTCTTTCACTTAGCATGTTTTCAAGGTTCATCCATGTCTTGGGATATATTAGTGCTTCATTTCACTTCTGATGGCAGGGCCCTGAATTAAGTCCTGCCCTGAGGATTACACTATTACTTCTAAGCCTTGTGGGATTCCTGAGAATTGCATCCTATCTGCCCCTGCTCTAAAATCTACACAGCCTTTGCCATATCCATTTATCGATCTGGCTCAGCAACATCGACTAATGATGCTTAAATCCTGGGCAGGTATACTTGAAGTGGCCCCAGAGGTTAAAGATCTGGATGTTCTCCCTCCAGCAACAGCTCCACTGCCCCACAGCCTGGGGATTTTCTGTTCTGTTTGTTATTAATCACTTACTTATTGCATACTTATATGTGCCCAAAATGGGATCCTCTCTTGCCCTATTTGGCTCATGAAATTGTAAAGTGGTACCCATCTTCTAGAAAGCAATCCAGCAATATATGAGAAGAGCCACAGAAATGTCCCCCCTTGGGGAAAAGAAATAATCCTAAGTAGAGAAAAATGTATTTGAGCAAAGTTGTTCATGGCTGCATTCTGCCCTTCCATGTCCAGAAATGGATAAAAGCTGAATCTACTGCCAGCAAGTACCACCACCTCCACCCATTCAGGATGCAGAGGGTCCCCACCATTGGGTTGCCCGACCATTGGGTTGCCTTCCAGAAAACAGCTTCCATGATGCCCAGTAATCTCTGTTTCCCTTAATCTCTCGCTTCTCCTTCCTTGTCTAAGTTTCTTCTCTTAGAAAAGGAGCTACATCCCTTTTGGTCAGTAGCCAGCAAATCTGGATTGCTCCCCATGGCCCTTGTGCACAAGGTAGATAGAACCACCTGCTCCACATCCTCCCATCCTCTGAGTGGAGGGACCTTGAGATAATCTATTTCTCTCACAGTGGATTCTTGATGTATCACTCTAATGATTTATGAGGTTAAAAGGCTCCCTTCTCAGTAGGGGTGAGGTTAAAAGATTCCCTCCTCAGTAGGGATGAGCATAGAGAGGGAAAATAGGCTGATAGGGCCAGAGAATCCCACCCACCACATTTACGATAGTGAAAATATTAGAAGCCATCAGATGTTCCAAACACCTCTTGTACCAGCCAAGGGGGCTGACCCAAGGCAGGATCCCAGGAGCTAGGGTTGAGTGGGTGGGGGAGGCACTCCAGGCAACAAAGCATCAGATCTGAGTATGGGTGCCAGACTCAGCCTAAGAAGGTAGGCCAAAGCCCAGTTCTAGAGAAGCAGCCTGGATAAGCTGTTTTATTTTGTTTTTAATTGGTTGTAGACACAAGGGGAATATGGAGAGCCATTGGCTCAGGTCTCAATGGGTCTCAAATTTAGACTTCTGCTATTTTTTTCTTCAAGTGCAATTGCATATTTAGTCCCAGAGAGTGACTCTGACAAGACCCAAAGAGAACATTTGTCATTTGGCCTTGACCTTGTCTCCACCTCTGGAGAGTTGGTATCACCTGTGGTACCTTATTTGTACATTTCTCGTGAGTTTCATAACAATGTTATACCACATTACTGGTGAAAGGAATATTAATTTGTTCAGTGTAAACATTGAAATAGCTGACAATCTTTTATTTTTAATTTTAATCTATTTATTTGTTTTGAGACTGGGTTATGAGACTGGCTAATATTTGTATTTTGGGTAGAGATGGGATTTTACCATGTTGCCAAGGTTGGTCCTGATCTCTTGGGCTCAAGAAATTGGACGGGCACGGTGGCTCACATCTGTAATCCCAGCACTTTGGGAGGCCGAGGCGGGCAAATCACGAGGTCAGGAGATCGAGACCATCCTGGCTAACACGGTGAAACCCCATCTCTACTAAAAATACAAAAAATTAGCCAGGCAAAGTGGTGGGTGCCTGTAGTCCCAGTTACTCGGGAGGCTGAGGCAGGAGGATGGCGTGAACCCAGGAGGCAGAGCTTGCAGTGAGACAAGATCGCGCCACTGCACTCCAGCCTGGACAACAGAGCGAGACTCTGTCTCAAAAAAAAAAAAAAAAATTAAAAAAAAAAGAAATCTACTCCCCTTGGCCTCCCAAAGTTCTGGGATTACAGGTGTGAGCCACCACACCCAGCCTAAAATAGTTGACAATCTTTATAACCCTCTTTAGGCATATTTACATTTTATAGTATACTAGGAACCTCAAAAATTGATGGCAATTCAGGTTTTTCCAGTATTCGAGAAGGCATTATCTAAGTTGTCAGATCTAGGGTGGTGGTGAGTGTGATATATAAATTGGGAGGTAAATGGAAAAGTCTGGAGCAGGCAGAAGAATGTAGGAAGAGGTCAGGGAGTGAGGGACTGGATTGAGAGGGCCAAGATTTGGGGTCTGAAGAGGGCTGACTTTAGGGAGCAGGAGTCTGGCCCCAAGTAAAACTTAGTGTTATTGTGTGGGTCAGAGGACAACAGAGGATCCTTAAGGAAACTATGGCCCATCATCTCAGTAGACCAGGCAGCCTTTGGGAATGATGGTCACAAAGACTCTGTAGCAACATAGAAAATGCTAATGGTGTCATACAGAATACAGAACTTTATGGACCTATGGTACAAACACACACATGCATGTACCTGCACACACACACATACACACACACACACAGAGGAAACAAGACTGGAAGGGGTTACACCTAAATATAAGCAGTGCTTGTGTTCAGGGGTGGAGCGATGTTGTGGGTTTATTTCCTCTGTATTTTTAAATAAAACAATGGCTCAACTCAGAAGACAACTGAGTCAGCATCTCATCCAGCAGCCCCCGGGGCCCCTGGGAGAAGCCACCTCCCACCACCTGGCCAAGAAGATCTAGAGAGGCTGAGAGGCTCCCTCTCCCTCTTCTGGGGTCCCAAGCCACAAATCTAAAGCCACATTCCCTGGGTGACCAGGCAGGGACTGGGGGCAGATGTCAAAATTGGCAAGGACCCGCTTTGTGGTACTGAGCCTGCTGTGGCTCCTGTCCTAGTGCCAGCACCTGTGCTGTCATCCCGTTCCCACCCCACTCATCCCCACCTCTCCAGCCAATTGGGCCCAAGGTGCCCTCACTGATATGTTGGGGGAATAATCTGCTTCTCTCCATCTCCTCAGGAGACCTGCGTGGGAGGTCCCGTGTCACGGGCTACTGTGGCACATGCTCTGAGTCCCCTCCCGTGGGCCTGAGCCCACCCACTGTGGCTTAGCTCTTCCCACCCAGGACCTCCTCAGGGCTTCTCAGCATTCCAGAAAGACAAGGAGATTTTCTTGGGGACAAGGCATTGCTGGGTCTCTCTGTCCTGGCCAGGCCCTCGGCAGGCTCCATGCCTCAACTCTACTGCCTTCTCTCTGGTCCTCTCTGTCACCCTTCAGAGACGTTTAAATCCCATAGTCCGGGCTTCAGGGCCTCCAATAAAAGCAGAATATGACCTATAGAGACTTAATAGAGCTTTTATCTATAAAAAAGACAGACCGTCTAATCTAACTAGAAACTAAGGTAAAAAAAATGAAAAGAGTTAGACTTAAACTCTTAAAAAAAAAAAGTAAAAAAGATTCAGTACTGTCAGAGTCAGCCTGATGTGGTAGACGAATTGCTCATGAATTACTCATGGTGTTTGCTAAAAACTGCAGGTTCCTGGGAGTCTCTGAGCCTACTCTGGCTCGAGAGGCTGCCCAATTTAAAAAAAAAAAAAAAACAAGTTCCTGAGCCTAGCTCCAGAACTACCAAATCAAAATCTTGGGGAGGTGAGGACTGGGAATCTGAATGTGTAACATGTTCCCTAGGTGATTCTGAAGCACACTGCACCAGTGGTTTAGTGGTTTCCATGCCAGGAGAGCATTGCCCCCTCCCTGGGAACCCTGCCTCCCTAGCACTAGCTGCTGGGAGGCCGGCCAGCACAGACACAGTCCTCCTCCCCAAGAGATTACTAGACCTGGTGAGGAAGAAGACTCGATGGGTAACAGGAGTTGCAATATGGATTTGTACCCAGTCCTCGAGGAGCATGGAGGAGAGGGGAGTTCTTGGAGAGGGAAGATGTCTTAGGGAATGAGTCTCTGGGGCTAGATCCTGAGGGCTCACTGTAGCGTTGACTAGCTAAAGAAGAGAGCAAAGGTATCCAAAATTGAGGGCATAGCATGGGCAGAGGCACAAGGGGGAGCTGTAAAGAGTTTAGCGCCCAGGCACAGGTAGGGAGTAGAGGGGAGGAGGCCAGAGAGATGAGTGGGGCTGGTCCTCCTGCTGTTTTGTGTTTTGTCCATTTGGCTAATCTGGGAATAATACCTCCCAGAATCCCCTTCTCCAGAGAGGTCTAGGGTAGAGTTGGCCTGTGTTCTGGCCAACTGGCCTTGCTGAGCCACAGCTGCCTGCAGACCTGTCCACTGGCTCCCTTCATGGCCTCACTCAGGCAGCAAATGTGCTTGGTTTCTTGGGCTTCCCTGCAAACTCTGACTTGTCACCTGTATTAGGCCATTCTTGCATTGCTATAAAGAAATATCTGAGGCCAGGTGTGGTGGTGGCTCATGCCTGTGATCCCAGCAGTTTGGGAACCCAAATCAGGAGGATCACTTAAGCCTAGGAGGAGGAAGTTGCAGTGAGCCAAGATTGCACTACTACACTCCAGCCTGGGAAACAGAGCAAAACTCTGTCTCAAAATAAAAAAATTTTAAAAAAGGAAGGAAGGAAGGAAGGAAGGCTGACTGACCTGAGTCTGGGTAATTTATAAAGAAAAGAGGTTAAATTGGCTTGTGATCCTGCAGGCAGTAGAGGAAGCATGGTGCTGGGCATCTGCTGGGTTTCTGGGGAGGCCTCAGGAAGCTTCCAATCATGTCAAAAGGCGAAGGGGGAAGCCAGCACCTCACATGGAGAGGGGAGCAAGGGAGAGAATGGGGAAGAGGAGGGAGGTGCTACACGCTTTTTTTTCTTAGACAGGGTCTTACTCTGTCACCCAGGCTGGGGTGCAGTGGTGCAACCACAGCTCACTGCAGCCTTGACCTCCCAGGCTCAGGTGATCCTCCCACCTCAGCCTCCCTAGTAGCTGGCACTACAGGTGCACACCACCATTCCTGGCTAATTTTTTTGTGTGTTTTTTGCCACGTTGCTTGGGCTGGTCTTGAACTCCTGGGCTAAAATGATTCACCTGACTCAGCCTCCTAAAGTATTGGGATTACAGGCATGAGCCATCACGCCCAGAAAGGAGTCCCCCCTTTTTTTTCCTTTTAGACAGAGTTTCACTCTTGTTGCCCCGGCTGGAGGGCAGTGGCACAATCTCGGCTCACCACAACCTCCGCCTCCTGGGTTCAAGTAATTCTCCTGCCTCAGCCTCTGGAGTAGCTGGGATTACAGGCATGTGCCACCATGCCCGGCTAATTTTTGTGTTTTTATTAGAGACAGGGTTTCTCCATGTTGGTCAGGCTGGTCTCGAATTCCTGACCTCAGGTCATCCACCTGTCTCGGCCTCTTAAAGTGCTGGGATTACAGGCATGAGCCATCGCACTCAGCAGGAGTCCCTTTTTAAGAGCAGGAAAAATATTTTCCATAAGCAGCTCCTCCAACACACACACACACGCGCGCGCACGTGCGCGCACACACACACACACACACACACACTCACAGTCCCTCTATGGCTCATCAGGGGTACCTTTTAATGTCCAGGGCTGGAGAAGGACAATCCCTTCACACTTGAATGCTGTGAGGGCCGTGCCCTTGTCCAGGGCACCTGCCAGGAGGAGTAGGTAGTGGGTCCAGTCTTTCAGTGGAGGGCTTCTGCAGCTTCACATCCTCTCTAGGAGTCTGGAGGTCTATTTTATGGCTTGTATTTCTGGAACCCAGTCATGCCTGCTTGAAGATAAGAGGATCAAACAACAGGATGCTGTGGCTTCTCCTGTCCCAGGGGCCTCAAGGGCAAATCAGTTCCCTTCCTGGGGGACCAGATCCTCCTGGCTGGGATCTTCAGGCCAAGTTGATTCAATTTATATCCTTCATGTCTGGCTTCTCCTGCATGTTCAAGTCACAGGAACTTTAAGTCAGGATTTTCTCTGCATCCCTGAGTATGACAGCCAGCCCCTGCCCTCATGAAACTCCCAGTCTAAGGGAAGAAATAATAAATTGGTAGCTGGGCATGGCAGCTCACGCCTATAATCCCAGCACTTTGGGAGGCCGAGGTGGGCAGAACACTTGAAGTCAGGAGTTCGAGACCAGCCTGGACAACATGGTGAAACCCTATCACTACTAACAATACAAAAATTAGCCAGGTGTGGTGGCATGTGCCTGTAGTCCCAGCTACTCAGGAGGTTGAGGCAGGAGAATCGCTGGAACCTGGGAGGCAGAGGTTGCAGTGAGCCGAGATCGCGCCACTGCCCTCCAGCCTGGGCGACAGAGCAAGACCGAGATTATTATCATCTCAAAATAATAATAATAATAAATTGGCAATTAGAGGGCACTTTGCCAAGGCAATATGAGGGAAATTACAGTCTGTCAGGAAAACACAGGGGAAGGCCCTAACTGGCCTGGAGGCTCAGCGGGACATCCAGGAGGATGTATGAGAGCCGAGGCAGGAGTAGCAGGTGGCACAGGAAAAGCACTTGGCTGAAAGACCCGCTGCCCAAAGGCCGGAGGTGGGAGAGAGTGCGGGACTTGCAGGAACTAAGGAGGAGCCCAGAGAGGCATCTGCGAAGAGAAGGGCCTGGAGAGCTGGGAGCATCAGATCGGTTTTAGCCTGGGGGCCTGGCTGAGGTGAGTGCTCTCCATCCTGAGACCACAGGAAGCAGAGGAGGGACAGGATCAGATTCTGTGCCCAGAGGAAGACTGGCTTAGAGGAGGTGAGTCCAGAGGCCAGGAGAGCATCAGAGGCTGGGACAAGGGAGACAGCGGCCAAACCAGGGAAGTGGCACTGGAGAGAAATGGGTGGATTCAAGAGACATTAGGCAGATGGACAGAAAACAGAAACTGTGCACGTGGTGGTTGGTGAGTTGAATGCATGCAGGAGATAGGGGAGCAAGGGAGAACCATGGGGGTTGATTCCAGGGGCCTGGTGGAGCCCCTGAGGGGTTGGAGACACCCAGCTGGTCAGCCACGCAGAAGCTAGGCAGTGTGAATGGGTCCTGTACCGACTTCAAAGTGTGCACCTCTGTCTCCCCAGACAGCAATGGAAGGACCAGGGAAAATTCAAAAGGGAGTCTATGAATGATAATGTAATATAAAATCTCTAATGAAGATGTGACTATTAGAAAAAAGGGAAATAAAGTGATTGAGGAAAGGAAAACATCTTGCGCATAAAGAAGCAAAGAACAAGCAACCGAAAAGCTCAAAACATTTTTCCAGGCCTGGGGGATGAAGTGGAGAGAGTCTGTTACTCCCACTCCAGGAGGACTGCCTGGGACTAAAGCTGGTGTTTGTGATCCGATATTTAAATGACATTGTTAGCGGTGGTGGTAGTGATAGCAGAGCAAGTGTGCCAGGGCCCACCGGCCCCTTGCTGGTTCACTCACTTGCCAACATATACGAAGCACCTGCTGCAGGCCAGGCTCTGTGGTCTCCAATCTCAAGAACCAGCCAGCTCTGTCCCTGCCTAATAGAGCTTACAACTGGGCAGCGGAGGCAGACCTGCCATGACACAAATATAAAATGACAACTTGTGACAAGGGTTAGGAAAAAAAATAGTGGGATCCTGTTTTAGATGGGATGGTCAGGGAAGGCCTCTGAGGAGGTGACATTTGAGCCGACATCGGATGGATGGCAGAGAATGCAAGAAGAGTGTCCCTGGCAGAGGGAACAGTGTCGTCACAATCGGGAGCCGGTGCTTTCGAGGAACTAACAGATAGGCAGGGTGGGTGGAGGGTGGGAGCCAGGGCCGGGCTGGGGGTGTGAGGACACTGACAAAAGACCAGCTGGAGAGGGGGGCGGGGGCTGACCATGCAGGAATTGGGACATTTCAGTAAAGGCCAGACCAAATGATTCTTCAGGGTCCTTGTTCCCCCAGGTTTCAATGGCACCTGAAAGGTGCTGTCATAAAAGGCTGGGGAGTCTGTTTCTACCCCCCATCTCATTTAAGAAGGGGGGCATCCAGGCCATCATGGAACAGATGACCTGGAAGATGTTCCTTGGTCCAGTTTCTGCAAACTGCCCCGCAGCATTTTTAGAAAGTGTTCCCTTTTAGATTCGATTTGTCTTAGCCAAATTGACCAGGGAAAATAAGTGCCTACAAATAGCGATCACTGGCAAACATGGAGAGTTATTATCTTAAATTGAGGCTGGTTTCTAAGAAAAAAAACAACAACAACACTAAATGCCACTGGGCCACCCCCCACAAGCCCCAATCCCCAGTGCATACGTGAGGACGATGGCTCCACCACCCTCCCTGTAAGTACCAGGCTCAATGCTGGGCTCTGTGCAAAGGGAAGGAAACAGACAGGAAGGAAGGCAAGAGATTAGAGAAGCTGACAGATGTAAATAACCTCAGAGGGGCCACACTGTCCCAGCATTTCTCCCCCGGGAGCCTTTTGTACCAAGGAATCTGGTTGCCTGAATGAAAAATGATATCATTTATTTCTTTAGTCAGAGCTGAGCTGTTTTCTTCAGACATAGAAATAACATCACAACACCAAATTGTTGGCCAAATGACAGAGATATCTGTAATGTGGGCACTTAATGATGTCCAGGGTAAACAACCATGGACTTGGTTTCTTGGGAAGGGCCCTGTTCCCCGCTATGGTTGCAAAGCTACAGAGGGACTTGAATGAAAGAAATGCTTTGGAAAAGTTGTCCAAAGCTCTTGCCTGCTGCTGAGCTGGGAGGAAGCTGGGCTTTTCATTCCTGCTGCTCAAATCATGCTCCAGCAGCCAAACATCCATTAATTCAACAAATATTTATGGAGCCCAGATTCTGGCCAAGCCCTGTGCAAAAGCACTGAGGCTACAAATGTGCAAAGCCCGGGTCCTGTCCTCAGTAGCCTCATAGTCCAGAGGGAGACAGCCAAGTTCAGCCTGTGTGGCAATCTTGTAACACAGCGTGGATGTGGTGTGGTCAGCTCTGTGGAGGAGGCAGTCTCCTCAAAAGGAGACTTGAAGGGGAATTTCCAGGCCAGAGGAGTTGGAGGATTGGATCCTAGGCAGACTAAGGAGAATGTGCAAAAGCAGAGGCTTAAAACCTTCTGGGCGATTTAGAAATTAAGAGAAATACAATATTGCAGGGAACAAAGTGCTAAGGAAGTCAGCAGTCAAATGTGTGGCTGGACAGGTAGGCAGATACCAGATCATGTACTCGTAAGCTAAGGAGTTTAGAGTTGACCTTTTAGGTAATAAATTCCATGGAGGAATTTGAGCAGGGAAATGGCATGATTAGATTTTTGTATTAGAACACTCACTCCTCTCTGTCCTGAGGAAACTCTAGCATATGTCACATCAGGAGACAAATTCAGGCATCTTCCTTAGTGCATTGGTTTTGATAGTGAAAACACTGGAAACAAACTAAATCAGTAGAAAAATAGATAAGCAGGCTAGGCGCGGTGGCTCATGCCTGTAATCTCAGCACTTTGGGAGGCCGAGGCAGGCAGATCACTTGAGGCCAGGAGTTCGAGACCAGCCTGGCCAACATGGTGAAACCCCGTTTCTACTAAAAATACAAAAAATTAACTGGGCATGGTGGCACACGCCTGTAGTTCCAGCTACTCGGGAGGCTGAGGCAGAAGAATTGCTTGAACTTAGGAGACAGAAGTTGCAGTGAGCTGACATCGCGCCATTGCATTCCAGCCTGGGTGACAGAGCGAGACTGTCTCAAAAAAAAAAAAAAAAAGAAAAGAAAAATAGATAAGCAAATAGTGGTATAGTCATAAAATATAATACCATTCAAGATTTTAAAATAATCCAACATGGCTAGATCTTAAAAGCATAATTTTGAGTAAAAAAAAAAAGGTGAGTTTCAGAATATGTATGATATGATAAAATGCATGTGAAATTTAAAAACACACATTTGTATATTGATTATAAATAATATATGTAGGACTGTATGGAAACATGGATTGTTGCCTTTGGAGCTCAGGAGTTCAAGACCAGCCTAGGAAACATAGTGAGCCCTCGCCTCGAATAAAAATAAAAAAACATTAGCTAGGTGTAGTGGTGCACACCTGTAGTCTCAGCTTCTTGGGAGGCTGAGGTGGGAGGATCACTTGAGCCCAGGAGATAGAGACTGCAGTGAGCTATGATTGTGCCACTGCGCTGCAGTCTGGGCAACAGAGTGAAACCCTGTGTAAAATATAAAGAAATACTGTAGATGGAGCTAAAATGCTAACATATTCAATTTCCTATGTTTAAAATATTTTTTGAACTTTGCTTTCTTAAAAAACAGAAAGCAAAGTCCATCTGGCAGTGGCATAGCAGATGGAAGGGAGGGGATTGGGGAATGGGACCCCAAGCCAGTCTCTGTCTCCACACAGCTCCTCCTGGGTGGAGGACAGCTGGAGGCCAATCTTGGGGGACCTGGGAGTAATGCATACAGAGAACACCTCATCTTCTTGGGCTGCTTTTGGCCTCTGGGCAGAGTGGAGGTGTGGTCCTGGCATCTTGTCTGGTGTCCCTGGAAGATATGGGGCTCTGTCTTGATCGGAACTGGCCACCATTCTGACCTGGGATGTCAGCACCATTTTTGGACACCTGCCAACCAAGGGACAGAAACAGGAGGATTTTAGAATACCTAGGAAAGCTTGACATTGTATATTCAGAGTAAAGATGGTGTGAATGTGTGTGTGTGCACATGTAAGCGAATGTGCAAATCCAGAAGCACGGTGAAAGCAAGTCTTCCCCAAGGGGGTTTGCAGTGACTGCTGTGACGAATACATTCACCGATGAGGATGCTCTTACAGTTCAGACAAGTAAGAATGAATCATGAATCTTTCCAGAAGGAATTCATTTCTAGACTCCTTCTTACCCTTCAGATCTCCATCACCTGACCTAGAGTCTCAGCTGAGTAGCATAAACCTGTATCCATCCACATATATTTATACATCTGGCTTAGAGCCACAGCAGGGAAGAATTCACAGCAGGAAAGTGCTTGCACTTTCCCAGGCCAAGATAATCCCTTGCCTCCAGCCCAGCCTGGATCTTATAGGCATCCGTTAATGAAAACTTCAGGCATTTCTGCAACTAAATATGAATTGTATCACATCTGCATGTGCTAGAAGGAGTTCAAGGGCATCAATATTCCTATTGTAATACATCTGCCTAGTGCTAGCAGCATTACTTAAGCAAACCTATCAAGAGCCTAAAGAATAAAGATGTGGCCGGGCGCGGTGGCTCACACCTGTAATCCCAGCACTTTGGGAGGCCAAGGCGGGGGAATCACGAGGTTAGGAGACTGAGACCATCCTGGCTAACACAGTGAAACCCTGTCTCTACTAAAAATACAAAAACAAATTAGTCGGGTGTGGTGGCACATGCCTATAATCCCAGCTACTCAAGAGGCTGAGGCAGGAGAGTCACTTGAAGCCAGGAGACGGAGGTTGCAGTGAGCCGAGATTGTGCCACGGCACTCCAGCCTGGGCGACAGAGTGAGACTCTGTCTCAAAAAAAAAAAAAAAGAATATAGATGTGCACCAGCTTGGACAACAAGGTGAAGCCCCGTCTCTACAAAAAATACAAAACTTAGCCGGATGTGGTGGCAACTGCTTATAGCCCAGCTACTCAGGAGGGTGAGAGAGGAAGATGGCTTGAGCCTGGGAGGCAGAGGCTGCAGTGAGCCATGATCGCTGCCACTGTACTCCAGTCTGGGTGACAAAGCAAGACTTTGTCTCAAAAGAAAAATGTGTATAGCTACATAATTAATAATATGCAAATATTCTTCTTTAGGGTCACTGGTCTTCAACATATGGAGCCAAGAGAATGTACAGAGGCTCATTCTCTCTCTCTTTCAATCACGCACACACACACGCACACACACACGCACACACACGCACACACACACCCCTCTCCACTATAATTATAATTACTATGTTGGTTTCCAGATCAGGGGTTAGAGCCTTGGCATGGAGACGCCTGAAAGGCACCCAAGGCAATTAGTGGTGTCCCTTCTCCACCCCCTACATACCTTCAGGCCCTTTGCACTTGCTGCTCCCCCTCCCAGTGCACACCCCCCCAGATCCTTGTGTGGCTCCCTCTCCCATCACGTTTTGGTCTTAGTTCAAATGCCACCTCCTCAGAAATGCCTGGCTGGGCTGCCTTCAGGGCTGTCTATATGCTCACCAACTTTATTTTTCTTTGGAAAACTTTCCATTCCCGGGCATTGTACTAAACATTTATTTGTTATCCGTCCATTATCCGTCTCCTTACAGCACTCACTGTGAGCTCCATGAGGCTCCAAGATCACAACCACATGCCCAGAGCTAGGGTGGTGCCTGGCTCACAGCTGGCATCCAGTCAAGTAGCAATGGAATGAATGAATGATCACCCTCTCTTCTTCTCCATCCCCACCCTCTCCTTTTTCACTTCCTCTCCCGCCGCATCTCCCCTGCCTCCGCCTTAAATCTTCTGGCAGGACCAGCCCTCAAGAAGTTGTCAGGCAGGGGAGGTGTGTGCTCTGCACCCCTCTCCTTCCATCTCTCTTTCCCGCCTCCCTCATGGGTACCTATCTCTCCTACCTGCAGCTGCTCACTGCCAGCTCTGGCTCTCTTGGTGGGCAGAAGCTTAGGCACCTCAGACAATTGTAGGGAAATTGGGCATTGGAGGGTGGCGATAAGAAAGGATTCAGTATATGCCGAGGAATGATGAATTGAGTGTCTCACCCATGAACAGGCATGCACTTGCAGGGCTCGGGTTTAGTCTCTAAAGCAGAAGGTCATTCAGGGCACCCTTCAGTACCCATGACCCAGTGTCTCGCCTTTCCTGCAGGAGTTGGTGCTGCCACTATGGGGACTCAGCCCCTCTCTTCTCCTGATTCGTTCCTGGGTTCTTCCTGCAGTGATTGACAGTATCTTTTTTTTTTTTTTTTTTTTGAGATGAAGTCTTGCTCTGTTGCCAGGGCTGGAGGGTAGTGGCATGATCTTGTCTCACTCCAACCTCTGCCTCCTGGGTTCAAGCCATTCTCCTGTCTCAGCCTCCCAAGTGCCTGGGATTACAGGTGCATGCCACCATGCCCTGCTAATTTTTGTGTTTTTAGTAAAGATGGGGTTTTGCCATGCTGGCCAGGCTGGTCTCTAACTCCTGACCTCAGGTGATCCACCCGCCTTGGCCTCCCAAAGTACTAGGATTACAGGTATGAGCCACCGCGCCCAGCAAGTTGCAGCTCTTAATAGCATGGGCACCATATAATTTACTGCCCGAATCAGGTCATTTTTTAGAGTAAAAGTGGGAGCTGTTAATAATTACACTCGGCCTACAGGTGTAAACGAGACCACCCTGGGCAAACCAGGCATGTGGTTGCATGGATTAAGAGGAATATTCCCCTGCCTCCTGCATCTCCAGCCACAAAAGGAACCTCAGCTGTTGGTCAAAGCTGCCCAATAACCGAGCCCTTGCCTGCCCTTGGACAAGGGAGAAGACAGAGGGCACGTTCCAAGAATGGGGTGGGGGTGTGGCAGGAAGGACGATGCAGGCCCCAGAGCTATAATCAATGATCTTGGAACCAGGTTGTGGAGCACAGAGCTGTGTCAAGGAGCAGGTGGGAGGTGGGCGGGTGTGGGACATGGCACCAGCATCTGGTGTCTGTGACTCTGAACTTGGCTTACTCACAGGTGGCTTCTGCAGGCTCTCCACCCTCCCAGCTGCATAAGTCCTGCCTGACTCAAGGAAAACAGGGAATTTTGGGGTCCTGTGGCTTCTTCAAGTTTCTTTTCCTTTACCTCCTTGTGTAAACGTGGCCTGATTTGTACTTGGAGCCTAAGTAGACCCCTACAGAGCCTGTGTGTGTGTGTGTGTGTGTGTGAGAGAGAGAGAGAGTGACGTATTTCCTTCTATCCCTCTGTCTGTCTTACTCTCAGGCTATTAATACAAGCCCTGAGTCTGGCTGTACCCCCAGAACATGTGCCCCGCCCCCTACAACAAAATGCTGCCCCTCCCAGCTAGGTCTGTTGTTTGTTCCTCTGATTGGCGCCAGGCTCATAGACCCCATGTAGGTAGAATATAACTTTCCATAAATAACCTCTAACCCGACCTACAATTTAGGCTTCAGGTTTTTTTTTTTTCCCCTCGTGGTAATGGGATTGCAGCCTGGGCTGATCCATCCTGTATCTTCAGGTCCCAGAAAGCAGACCCTAGGTTTGGGCATTGCTTGGAATTCCTGGTATCCCCATGTTGCCTTGCACATGGCAAGGACTCAGTACATGTTGAGGAATGGTGGATTCTCTTCTACCCATGAGCAGCCATGTACTCGCAATCTTTGCTTAGGCTATGCCTTCTGCCTAGAAGCCCCCTTCTCCACCCGGAATATCTCTAAGCAGCACCCACTCTGTGAAGCCTTCCCTAACCCCTATCCCTCATCCCCTCCACAGAGCAAATTACTCCTATCTTGGGTTCCTATAACACTTGGTACAGAACAGTGTGACCTGATTATTGCCCATGTGCCCACCAGGCTCTGAGCAGCTCAAGTGAGGGGTAGGGCCAGGAACTGAGCTCAGTATGGCTGTGGGCAAAACATTTAACCCCTTGGTGCTTCAGTCTCCTCAGATTCAAACACCAACCTGGGGCTGGGCGCAGTGGCTCACGCCTGTAATCCCAGCACTTTGGAAGGCCAAGGCGGGCAGATCACTTGAGGTCAGGAGTTCAAGACTAGTCTGGCCAACACGGTGAAACCCTGTCTCTACTAAAAATACAAAAATTAGCCAGGCGTGGTGGTGTGCACCTGTAATCCCAGCTACTCTGGAGGCTGAGGCAGGAGAATCACTTGAACCCGGGAAGGCAGAAGTTGCAGTGAGCCAAGATCGTGACACTGCACTCCAGCCTGGGCAACAGAGCGAGATTCTGTCTCAAAACAAACAAACAAACAAACCAAAAACACAAACCTGGCCCAGAGCCCATATCCCCACCCACTGGACCACACTGCCTCTCAGGGATGGAGGACATCTCTGTTTCCTACCTGCTCGCATATTCTGGGCCCTGAGACACTCATGAAGCATGGGTTTTCTGCGGGGGCTCACTGAGGCCTCCTCAGGGGCTGGAGCCACAGGAAGGACCAGCCACTGATACGCACTCACACTTATCACACTTGATGATAATGATTAATTCAAGTGAGTTATTGGTAGTTAAACTGACAAGTCATCAGGAGGGACCTCAGCTTTCTTTGTGGGGTTGGGTTCCCGCAAGGTAGGCTGGACTTAATTTAAAGCTTTCCAGTTGACCATCACACCTTGGGGCCACTGAAGAGTAACTTTAGGGTTACTCTTCATCTGAAGATGCTAACTCAGCTAGCATCCAGCACTATTAGACATCCCGGGGAGGTGAAACTTTGAGAAAAGTGCAGGAGGCTGGCCCGCTTTTGAAGATCCTATATTTCTACCTGGGAGACATAAAATTCCCACTTCGAAGAAGACGAAGTTTCCTGTGAACTGGTCCTGACTTGTACTTGGCTTTGTGTTGTCTATGCCAGTACTAAGCAGAGCTTGGCCAGGCTGGTCCTCCATGAATGACTGTCAAATGGAAAACAGAATTAGGAACCAAAGTAGAGGTGTGGACTAAAGGGGCTGGAACCTCAGAGGAGAGAGGGATTATGGGAGATTGGAACATCTCTGGAAGGTTGGGGGAAGAGGTGACAAGTAACGTGAATCCTAAAGAAAGAAGGTAAGTTATTGGATGGGCTAAGTGTGGATGGCAAACTAACGAAGCAGGGATCTGTGTGACCATTTGGAGTCAGTAGGAAGCTTGGCGGAGTGGGAGGTGGGAGTCAAGCAGAGAAGCCCTCCCATGTCAGATTGGGAAACCTGTACTTGATCCTGGGCAAGGGGGAGCTATGGAAGGCTCTTGAGCAGGTGAGTGATACAATGAGAACAGTGTTTTTGGAAGCCAGCATGGAGAGGAGGCTGCTAAAAGGATACAGGGTTGAGGTTATTACTATGCCCTGGGTGAAGAATGTGGTCTGGGTTTGGAAAGGAAGGAACAGACATGACTTTTCAAAGGAAGACATAATTGCTGCAAGGGCCACCAGAGAGCACTCAAAGGTGTGTTCAAGGTTTGAACTCTAGTGACCAAGAGAAGGGTGTCAACTTTGACAGAAATGACATCGTGTGTGGTTGACAAAATGAGACCACATCCTTTCGGTCATGATTCATTGTCTTTATTAACAATGTCTCTGGACTCCAGAAGAACAGACTGTTAATTCATAAAGCAATATTAACATTGTCATTCTCTACAAGAAAAACTTTTGCATAAATAACTTAAGTGAGAAAATAAATATGTAACTTAACTCTTTAAAAACCAGTACTTTCATTCTTGTGGACAAGTCCCACGTGGAAGGATTGCAAAAAAACGACCAGTCCTGCAGGCTTTCATATGGCATGTGCTTCTGTTTAAAACATTTTTTTTTTTAACAATTAAAAACTACACAGAAAGTAAGAGGTTGTCTGGAAAAGATTTTCAAAAAGATTTTTGGATGGCAGCTATTATGCTCTGCAGCTTCTCAGCATATGTACAGCACTTGTCGTTTTCCCCCCAATAATATTCTTTTAGTGTAAGATATGCCATCACATGTAAGAGCAGTAAGAAGCTATTTTCTAGGCAGAAATGTGTCTGTGAGTGGTGGGCAGAAGGCGGTGTCTCAAAAGGGATGTGCTGGTCTGTGAGTTCGTGATGGCTGCTCCCTTGAGCCTGGTGTCCTGGGACTTTGCACTTCTCTTCGGAAGGTGACTTTAACATATGGCTATGGGTTGGGGTAGGGATGCTGCTCTTTGGGAAGTTGGGGTGGATGTAATTTCTCCCTCCCACCACCCTTGGACCCTCTCCTTTTCTGCCCCAATGGGTGATGTTATTTCTTTGAGATGGAGGGGTGGAGGTAGCCAGACATCTGGGGAAGCCAGGCTGGAAAGCAGCATAGCTTCTCCCAGGAGTTTGTCAGCCATAAACATGTCAGCCATAAATAGACTGTTTACTTTTTTTTTTTTTTTCCTGTTTGTTTTTCATCTTTGGCTGTCAGATGAGAGCATCACAACTCTGAATTCTGGAAGGGACCTTGGCACTGAGTCAATGCAACCTCATTCATTCTCTCTCTCTCTCTCTCTGTCTCTTTCTCTCTCACACACACTTCTGCCCATTCAAAAGGCACTGGAGTCCTTGGAATCATATGCCAGTAGTCTCCTCGAGATCCTATTCCCACATCCACCCTCATTTTACAAAGTGGAAATTGAGATCCCGAAAGAGAATTGTGCAGTTCAAGGTTACACAGCAAGTTAGTGGCAGAACCAGGCCTAGAAACCACATCTACAGATGCCCCCAGTCTTGTGCTCTGGGCACGCCGCAGGCTTTCTGATGGGCAGTGAGGTGCAAGGGGGAATCTTATCCAGCTTTCTTAACCAGTCCCTGGACTTTTCACACTCCCATACCGCTCCCTTAAAACCCCAGGGCGGTGAAAATGCTTCCATTTCTGCCTCCTCTGAAGTGGGACCAGCAAAGGTCGGCGGCCCTAGAGGTGGGGCTGCGTGGCTCAGTGTGTGTGACTCTCAACTCCCTCCCCTGCCCCGCGGGACCCCTCAGCTGGCGGACTGAGGGGGGCCTTCCCGGCGCCCGGGATTCCTCAGGGCCTGGAAGGTCTCAGACCCCTGCCCTGGGTTGCAGGCATTTACAATGAAATATAAACAATCAAACCACGCGCAGAGGACAGAAACGTGGGGCACGGGGCCGGGGCCAGGGCCGGGTCGCCCGCCGGTGGGGAGGGGCGCGGGCGGGCTCTAGTAGGCGTTCTCCAGCTCAGCCTGATTGGCTTTGGCCCCGCGGGCGCGGGGTCGCGGCTTCCGGCCCTTCTGCGGCCGAGCGGCCTCGGGACCGAAGTCCTTGAGCTCCGACTGATTGTGGAAGCGGGTGAGGCGCTTGCACTTGCACGAGGCCACCAGGCGCACCTTGCGCGCGCGCGGCGCGGCACCACCGGGACACAGCAGCTGCACACGCTGCGCGCGGTAGCGGTCGGGGATGCAGCGGAAGTCGGGCCCACTCGGGCGCCACCACTTGCCGCGGCCGATGGCGTTGGGCAGCAGGCGTGCCGGGCCGCACTGGCCGGAGCACACCAACTCGGTGACTGGCTTGGCGCTGCGGCACTGCCCGTCGGTCACGTAGCGGGTGAAGTGCAGCTCTCGGCAGCTGTACTCGGACACGTCTGAGGAGAGAGGCGCGCGTGAGGGTGGCCGCCCGCCTGGCCACCCCTGCCCTGGCCCGGCCCGACTCCCTCCACCCCAGCCCTGCTTTTGCCAAGCCTGTCTCCAGAGGCTTTTTCCCCTGAACACCTATTGCAGGAAGGTCCCAGATGCTCTAGAGCTCGTGGAAAGCTCTCCTGCGCACCCTATCCCCTCGGAGCCAAATGACTGTTGGGGTTCAAACACCAGGGCTCCATCGCTCACTGCTGGTGTCATCTTGGGCAAGTTCCTTAATCTCTCTCTTCTTCCAGTCTGTAAAATGGGCCGCCCCAAGCACTGTGAGTTAATCCATTCCACACGCAATGCAGAGAATACCATTTGGCAGATATAGCTGAAAGCGTCGGCTGTTATGTATTACTATTATAATTTCTCTCCTGGGGTCCTCTTATGATTTAAGCCACACTTGTGCCGCAGGGTCCCTGGCCTGGGCAGGGTAAGTGCTTGGCATACCTTCTGCCTGGCTCTGGCTTCTCCCAAATTCCTTTTCCAGCCACTTGGGAGGGGTGGACAGGAGATGGAGAAAGGAGTAGAGGTTAATTGAAGGTAATAAATCAGGGCAGCTGCTGTGGTGGCGAGGGACCGAAGGGGAGGTGATCAGGACAGGAATTCATTAGACTTGAAAGGAATCAAAGGCAGTGTGTCCAACCCCCTCATTATCAATGAGAATACTGAGGCCCGGCCAGAGAAAAGAACTTGCCCAAAAGACTGGGCTGCATCTCCAGACTCCACTTCCCTGGGGTCCCAGCACCTTTTGGCTCCCACAAGAGTGGAGGCTCTGTGTTCGAGCACCCATGGGAGGCTGGGCTGGGGGATGGAGCTGAGGGCTGTTTTTCACTCTAGTTACTTTCCTACCATAGGGGGACTGAGCTCTGACCCAAAACCTACAGGTTCAGCTGCCACAAACATTTACCTGGCTCTCTGCTGGGCCCATTTCTTGTTCTGTGTTATCTGAATGGGCGCCTCATGGTGATACTCCCTGGGCAGGCAGAGATGGGGCTCCCAGGCCTGGCCTGATCCCCTGCACACACCTTGACCATGTCTCCTATGGTGGACTTAGATGGGTGGGAGCTTTTTAAATAGCTGGTCGTGTGAGTACCAGTCCACCCCCCAAAGGTTTCATGGGGATAGTTCCAATGTGACACGAAAGAATGAAAAATAGTCTTAAGACCAAACCAGAGAGGGGACAGTGAAGGCCGCTCCCCACCCCCACTCTGGAGAGCAAGCACAGCAGGAGAGATGTGGCCACTGTCATTGTCTGGGCTGCTTTCTGGTTTGTGGTCTGGTTCGCATCCTCACCTCTGCAGGGCTGGGGTGTGTGTGTGGTCGGGGGGACATTTGCCCAGGGAAGGGGGCATTTTGGGGCTTTCCAAGAATAGTGCCCCAAGTCAGGCACTTCCTCTGCAGCCTGTGACTTTGTTTTGAGCACGTGGCTTCCTCGGGGGCTGTGGCCTCTCATGGGAGTCCAGCAGGGTGGACATTTTGTGTTTGGGTTCCTTACAGCCCTTGAGGCGGTCACGGGAGCCCAGCTGACCTTGCCTAGAAGGGGAGCTGTGGGAGGAGGCACCCTTGTCCTCCATTTGGAAGACACAGGGTCCTGGCTGGCCTCCCATACAGTTGCCCTTTTTAGCACCCCATAGCCCCAACAGGTTATGAGGCAGGGAGCGCTGGGGTCCAGGAGCCTGGGCAGTGGACTTCTCTGCCACCTGGATAATGGCCAGAGGGCAGGGAAGCCCTTAGTCTGAAGTGTCATTCCAGCCCCCACCCACGGCCTCATGATTCCTGCCAACCATAAAGCCAGATGCACACTGTCACCTGGGCTTCTCTGTGCAGGCCTGACCAGGAACCCAGGGTCCCTCTTCCTTCTCCCTCCCCTGGAATGAGGCAAGGCTGGGAATGGGGTGGCCGCTGAGGACGGATGTGCCTACTCCTGCGCAGAGGATGCTGTCTTCCCCTCCAGGGCCTGAACTCAGCTGCACCCATGTCAGGGGCTAAAACTGTGGAAAACTCTCATTCCTTCAAGTGCCAGCTCCCTGGGCAGGCCATGGGCAATGCACACTGCAGGGGTGCCTCTCTGGCCTTCCTCTCCCACTACTTTGTGGAGATCTATCCCCAACACCCCCCCCACACACCAGGGCTATCTTGCAGTTGATCAAACCAGATTCAAACCTCAGCTCTTCTCCTCACTACCAAGTTACTGAGTGCGTGGAGCCTGTTTCTTCCCCTTCAAGCTGGGGGTTCACCTCCTGGGGCTTCCATGACGTGGGTCTGTGTCATGGAGACAGCCACCGCCAGCATAGAGTGTCTGGCACCCTGCAGGTGCTGTTCTGTGGATGGGAGGCTCCCTTACCTTGTTCCCTCCCCAATGGTACCAGCAGCTGGACGTGGCTCCTATGTTCCCAGGAGGAGATTCTTTGAAACCTTTTCTCTTCTGAGCCCCGGAGCCTGTTCTGATAACCTGATGCCATACCCTCACCACCCCAGCCTCCTCCCTGCCCTGGGCTCTCACCAGTGTCTGTTGTCTCATGCCCCTACACCTGAATTAGAAGGCTGCACCAGTGAGCCATCCTTCCCCCATCTCCAGGCAAGACTGTTCCTTGACCAGTGCTGGCAGAGGCCAACAGTCTTCACTGGGTCTACCCAGTCTTCCCAAAGCCTCCCAAAGAGAAGTTTCTAAAACCTCCCCAGGACCTTTTACTAAGAATTCTCTCCACCACACCATACCTTTGGTCTCAAAGGGGTGGTGGGGAGGCCGCCCTCCGTTCTCCGCCCGGTTCATGGTCTTGTTGTTCTCCAGCTCCGGTGGAGGCTCGGGGTACTCTCCGAGCTCGGGGATGATTTCCGTGGCATCATTCTTGAAGGCCTGCCACCCCTGGCCCTCCACTACACGGAAGGCTGCGTGTACCAGCAGGCAGACAAGACACAGGGCTAGTGGGAGCTGCATGGTGCCAGCCAGAGGAGGGCACGCAGCCTTCCAGTAGCACAGGCTCTGGTCTCCAGCGGACACGGTTGCCTTTTTAAAGCCCCCCTCTGCCTCATGCCAGCCAATGAGGACAGGCTGGGGCAGGGCTGGTCCCATGTTTCCCTCAGCCCCCCCGGGGGGGAGGGAAAGGGGTGTGCTCAGAGCAAACCCTCGCCAAAGACTTCTCCTCTAGCTCAGCAAACTTCCAAATTGCTGCTGGCACTCCCAGGTGACCCAGAGAGAGGGGGCGTGTGAGGCAGGGCCCAAGCCTGCTCTCCGGCACCTCCCACGTGCTGGCGGCTGTGGTTTTCAGATATCAAAATGAGCTCCGGCTTTTAATTGTCTGTCTCCCTGGGCCCTCAGGCATTCTCAAAACAAACTGTGGACCCGCTCAACAAAGAGAATGTGCAGTTCCGAGTGCTTCGTGGGGCTGAGCCCAGCCTACTCCATTTCTCAGGCCAAGTTCATTTGTCACCCCACCAACAAATGGCCCAAGGGGTGTCTGACCCCCATAGACCCAGCTAGAGGCAAAATGATGCTTTTAAAGAAATCCCATTCGTCCTAACTCCACAAGTCTCAGCATTGATTGACCTGACTAAGAAAGCCTGTCTTGGCATTCTCCGGAAGGCAAGAGAGAGAACTAGAGGGCCAGAGCAAGGGTGCCCACTTGGGAGATGGGGCAGGATTCTGGTTACAAATCGAGGATGCGCTGGTCACTCAGGCTCCTGTGATGGAGAGCACAGAGGAAATCCCAGCTCATGCTCCTTGGGGATCCTGTGCACCGTGACAGGCACTTCCGAGCCAGGGCACTCACTGTGGCTCGCAGGGTGATGTACTGAAGACAGTCATTTCCCCAACCAGGCTGTGCGTGCAAGCAGACAACACCAAATTCCTTTCCTTAGCAAAAGCCACAGCCAGCGTTTTTAGTGCTGACATTTTATTTTCTTGTCTTCCAGCTGGTTACATTTTTCAAAAACATTTTTGAGTCCTGTATGGAGAGCTTCATTGGTGCACACCACAGGATGTGTTCCATGAAGCCATCCCAGGACCGACTGGTCACAAAGAAGATAGAAGAAATTGCCTTATTGGCCCTGCATATAATAAGCGGCACAGGGCCAGGGGCAGCAGGGAGGGGAGGGCCGGTAGAGGCATGGGGGAGAAAGGTTCACACCTGAGGTGCCAGAAGAGAAAGGCAGGCCAGAGGAAGCTTTCATTGAAGACAGATTGTTTGAGGACAAGCAGCTCCTGCGAACAGGCTGCCCATATCTTCCTGGTATTTTAACTGGGTAATGAATCAGTATGCCCCACCTGCAGAGCCTCTGCAAGCCCTTTGCCACCTGCCTCAACTTGCAAGTCGCTGTGTCCATCTGCAGCCCACTGTCCTCCTTTCCATCATCCATCATCCGACACATGAATGCAGCTGCTCTGACAGTTTTACAAGCCAGACAGAAGCCCCCTCAGGAAGGGCCCTCTCTGATACCTGCTTCCTAAGTCAGTTTCCTTCAGGGCAGATGAAAACAGCTGTGGCCATTGTTGGGGGTGATCTATCTGTCCCAGCAGAGCCGGTAGTGTTGTGAGAAGCTGGCCCTCCGCGCCCCCTCCCCTTGTCTATGACCCTCCAGCCTCCTTTTCCCTCAATCTGGAATGTGGACTGTTAACCCTCTCATGGCCAGACGACTGCCTTCTCACAATGGACTTGGGAGAGAGCAGTTCTGATGCCTGGGTTCCTTGAGCAGGTAGGATGGATGCTTATAGCCCCACCTGCTGTTGGGAGCGGCTAGACCATCTGCATTAAAGAGGCAGCAGGGTTCATCCCTGGAACACGTCTGCCACCTGTGGGTGACTGCAGGATGGCAAGGCTCAGGATCGGACGTGATTTCCTGTCCTTTCCTTATTTGGAAGTGAAGTAATATTAAACGGAAAAAGAAGAATCCAGTGGACTTGAACCTCTAAATGATCTCCACCCCTCCCAATGGCTCAGTGAGAACCTGCTGTGACATCTGCCATTTCATTTAATGTTAAGTCATTGACAGCTCTTTATTTTTACTCAGTCCACAAACTTGTCATTGTTCACAGTATTCCCTGGAATTAAACCCCCAGGGTTTTAGCTGACTCCTATTGTGAGTAGTTTAGGTTATTTCCAGTCTTTTTCCTATTTTCAGCAAGGCTGCTGTGAACATCCTTGTACGACTGAATTTTTTTTTTTTTTTTTCAGAGTCTCTCTGTGGCCCAGGCTAGAGTGCAGTGGCACAATCTTGGCTCAATACAATCTCCACCTCCCAGGTTCAAGTAATTCTCCTGCCTCAGCCTCCCGAGTAGCTGGGATTACAGGCATGCACCACCACGCCCGGCTAATTTTGTATTTTTAGTAGAGACGGGTTTCTCCATGTTAGTCAGGCTGGTCTCAAACTTCTGACCTCAGGTGATCTGCCCAACTCAGCCTCCCAAGGTGCTGGGATTAGAGGCTTGAGCCACCACACCTGGCCTCGGAGTAATTTTTTAAATTAAAATTTTTAAATTAGGATATAATTATAAATTTAAATATAAGAAATAAATAAAAGCCTGGGCAACATGATGAGACCTAGTCTCTACAAAAAATTTAAAAATTAGCTGGGCATATGGTGTCGCATGCCTGTGGTCTCAGCTACTCGGGAGGCTAAGGTGGGAGGATCACTTGAGGTTGAGGTTGAGGCTGCAGTGAGCCATACTTGTGCCACTGCACTCCAGCCTGGATGACGGAGTGAGACCCTGTCTCAAAAAATTAAAAAAAAAAAAAAAAAAACAGACTCCATGTATCCTTTATCCAGTTTCCCCCAACAATAATACCTTGAGAAACTATAAGACAATAGCACAACTAGGATATTGATATTGGCACAATTTACCAATCTTACCCACATCTCTCGTGGTTTAACCTGTACTCTCTGTGGGCACACACATTCACGTGTGTGTATACTTAGTTCTGTGCAATCTTGTCACGTGTAAATTTGGGGATCCACCACAGTCAAGATAAAGCACAGCTCTGTGATCACAAGTCTTTCTCCTGTTGCCCACCTCCTTCCCTCCTTTGCCCTCCCTCCTACAACTAACCCCTGGCAACTACTCATCTAATCTCCATTTCTGTCTTTCTTTTTTTTTTCACTTCAAGATTGTCACATAAATGCAGCCAGGTGCAGTGGCTCACTCATGTAATCCCAGCACTTTGGGAGGCCGAGGCAGGCAGATCACTTGAGGTTAGGAGTTCGAGACCAGCCTGGCCAACATGGCAAAACCCTGTCTCTACTAAAAATACAAAAATTAGCTGGGCATGGTGGCACACACCTGTAATCCCAGCTACTTGGGAAGCTAAGGCAAGAGAATCGCTTGAACCCAGGAGGTGGAAGTTGCAATGAGCCGAGATCGCACCACTGTGCTCCAGCCTGGGTGACAGAGTGAGACTGTCTCAAAAAAAAAAAAAAAAAGTTATATAAATGGAATCAATTAGTTTTTAGCCTTTGGGGATTTTTCTTTTTTCACTCAGCATTATTTCCGTTATCAAAGTTGTACGTATCAGTAACGTGTTCCTTTTTTTCTTTTTTTTTTTTTGGCTGAGTAGTATTCCACAAAGTTAAAAAAAAAACAAAAAAAAAAAACTTCAGAGTTATTTCTGGAAGTGAATGCTGTGTCTGAGGGAGTGTGAAGAGTTTGGTGGGTCTGATGAGGATATTACACGGCTGTTTTCCAGAAAACCCGGCCTGGTCCCTGCCCTCACCCACAAAATAGAGGCTCTCATAGACCGCACTTTGCTGAGGCTGCCGTAACTGAGTACCACAAACTGGGTGGCATAAACAACAGAAGTCGTCTCACAGCGCTGGGGGTTAGGAGTGCAAGTTCAAGACGCTGGCAAAGTTGGTTCCTTCGAGGACAGTGACAAAGGCCTTTTACCTGCCTTCTGCTGACTGCTGACAAGCTTTGGCATTCACTGGCTTGCAGAAGCGTCACCCCCAATCCCTGCCTTTATCTTCACATGATGTTCTCTCTGTGTTCGAGTTTTCCCCTTTTCCTGAGGATGTCAGGCATATTAGATTAGGCCCTGCCTAATGATCTCATCTTAACGAATTGCATCTGTAATAGCCCTATTTCCAAATAAGGTCACATTCTCAGGTACTGCAACTTAGGACTTCAATATACGCATTTGGGAGAAATGCAGTTCAACCCATAAACAAGATCGTTGACACTGGGTTTGGGCTGTTGATTTTTTCTTTTTTTTAGACAGAGTCTTGCTCTGTTGCCCAGGTGGCAGTGCAGTGGCGCAATCTCAGCTCGTGTAACCTCCATCTCCTGGGTTCAAGCAATTCTCCTGCCTCAGCCTCCCAAGTAGCTGGGACTACAGGCTCCAGCCACCACACCCAGCTAATTTTTTTTTTTTTTTTTTTTTTTTGGTAGAGATGGGGTTTCGCCATGTTGGCCAGGCCAGTCTTGAACTCCTGACCTCAGGTGTTCCCACAATCCCACTAAGTGCTGGGATTGCAGGCGGGAGCCACCAGTGGCACCCAGCCGATTTTTTAAAAAATTGAATTTAATAGTTGAACCTTAATTTCTAGAAAAACTGTTTTTCCATGTGATGATTTACTAGCTTTTGTTTCTGTCGAGTTGCTTCTTCCAATGTTCACTTGCCAAACATTTAATAAAGCAAGGGGGACATGCACTCCCTCTCCAGGAGCTCGCATACCATGGAAGAAATAATTTCTGCATCCAGACAACTCCACCACCAGATGGAAGGTGGCCAGTGCCACTGAAAAAAGGTTTGGGTGCTTTTTTCTAAAAAAAAGACTTTATTTTTTTTTCTGGAGCAGTTTTAGGTTCACAGCAAAACTGAGTGGATGGCACAGAGATTTATCACGTGCCTCCTGTGCCCACACATGTACAGCCGCCCCCGTTATCAACATCCCGCCACCAGAGTAGTGCATTTGCTATGATTGATGAGCCTACATGACACATCATTATTACCTGAAGTCTATGGTTTACATCACAGCATTAGTGTTGTACATCCTGCGGCTTTGGACAAATGTATAATGACATACATCTACCATTATAATATCACATAGATTAGCAGTATTTTCATCGTCCAAAAAAAACTATGTGCTCTGCCTATTCATCCCTCCCCAACTTTCCCCAACCCCTGGCAATGACTGATCTTTTTACTGTACCTTTATTTTTGCCTTTTCCAGGATGTCCTGTAGAGTTGGAATATACCCATACATAGTCTTTTCAGATTGGCTTCTTTCACTTATTTCACAAATATTCATTTGGGGTTCCTCCATGTGTTTTTTGTTTTGTTTTGTTTTGTTTTGTTTTTTGCCCAGGCTACAGTGCAATGACACGATCTCAGCTCACCGCAACCTCCACCTCCCAGGTTCAAGCAATTCTCCTGCCTCAGCCTCCCGAGTAGCTGGGATTACAGGCATGCATCACCATGCCTGGCTAATTTTTTTTTTTTTTTTTTTTTTTTTTTTTTTAGTGGAGACGGGGTTTCTCCATGTTGGTCAGGCTGGGCACAAACTCCTGACCTCAGGTGATCCGCCCGCCTCGGCCTCCCAAATTGCTGGGATTACAGGCATGAGCCACCGCACCCGGCCCTCCATGTCTTTCCATGGCATGAACAGCTTATTTCTTTTTAGCATTGAGTAATACTCCATCATCTTGATTTACCACGGTTTATCTAGTCACCTATTGTCACCTACTGAAGGACATCTTGGTTGCTTTCAAGTTCTGGCAATTATTAATAAAGGTGGTATTAATATTTTGTACAGGTTTTTTGTTTTAAGACGGAGTCTCACTCTGTCTCCCAGGCTGGAGGACAGTGCCGTGATCTCAGCTTACTGCAATCTCCGCCTCCTGAGTTCAAGTGATTCTCCTGCCTCAGCCTCCCGAGTAGGTGGGATTACAGGTAAGCACCACCGCACCTGGCTAATTTTTGTATTTTTAGTAGAGAAGGGGTTTCCCCACGTTGGCCTGGGTGTTCTCAAACTCCTAACCTCAAGTAATCTGCCACCTCAGCCTCCCAAAGTGCTGGGATTACAGGCATGAGCCACCACATGCAGCTGTGTGCAGGTTTTTATATGAACATAAGTTTTCAAATCATTTGAATAAATACCAAGGAGCATGACTGCTGGATTGTGCAATAAAAGTATGTGTAGTTTTGCAGGAAACTAAACTGCAAACCGTCCTCCAAAGTGGCTGTACCATTTTGCATTCCCCATTGAAACAAAGAGTTCCTGTTGCTTCACATCCTCACCAGATGCATTTTTTTAAAAGGACAATTTTCTTATGGGCCTTCAAAGGAGAGAACAATCTCTTTCCCCTGGCGAGGGTCTGGGATCCTTATGGTAAGATGTGACATTTGGGCCAGGCGCGGTGGCTCAAGCCTGTAATCCCAGCACTTTGGGAGGCCGAGACGGGTGGATCACGAGGTCGGGAGATTGAGACCATCCTGGCTAACCTGGTGAAACCCCGTCTCTACTAAAAAATACAAAAAACTAGCCAGGCGAGGTGGCGGGCACCTGCAGTCCCAGCTACTCAGGAGGCTGTGGCAGGAGAATGGCATAAACCCGGGAGGCGGAGCTTGCAGTGAGCTGAGATCCGGCCACTGCACTCCAGCCTGGGCGACAAAGCGAGACTCTGTCCAAAAAAAAAAAAAAAAAAAAAAGTGACATTTGGACCAGACTTTGAATGACAGGCCAAATTTGGAAAGTATATTACGTTCCTTTGACTCCTTGGGATCATAGAATCTTTGATCTGGAAGGAATCTCAAAGGTCATCTTGTTTAATTCTCTACTTGGTTCTGGAGGAGGCCCCTATCTCTAATTAATGGAAACTGAGGATTCTCCTTATTGGCTGCATTTTAAAACAGATTTTGCTCCCACTGGTAGGTGGTAAAAAGGAAGTATCTGGATTGGGAGGGAAAACTTCTGCTTTTAGGCAGTAGCCTGCATTGAGGGATGTCCAAATCACCTTGTCTTTATTTGCACATCCATACACAATGGAGGCCATGTAGCTGTTAAGATGAATGGGGTAGAACGATAAAAACAATAACTAAAATGTAAGCTAAGCAAAACAAACAACAAAGCAGAGATATCTCTGTATATACACATGTGTGCACATGTGTGTGCTTATATATGCTTGAGATTTTCCTGTAAGGATATGCTTATGGGGAGAGAAATTGAAGGAGCAAGTGACTCACTTTTCCACATAAGCCTTTTGCATTGTTTAAGTGTATTACTATATACATATCATATTATTTTTAACGAAAAATTTTTAAAATTATACTTAAAAACACTTTTACCTGTTTTATATTTTAGTGCTCTGCCTCTAGATTTTGTGTAGAACCATAAAGATTATGTTGTCAGAGGTTTGACAAATAGTGAACGAGTCCAATTGCTTCATATGATAGAGGCAACAGGAACCTCAAGGGGCTTTCTCTGCCCAGACTTCTGTCTGGGAGAAAAGGCACCCACTTTCTCTAAGGTTTTTTATTCAAAGGAACATAACACCAATAGTGGAATTTAAGGCATCTGGGGGAAGGGGATATGTTTAGGGACTGTTCATTTGCAGGATCACTCAAATCCCAAAATGCCACCCAGTCATCACGTGAGGCTACCTTGAGATGAACACCCTAGTCCCCTACTGTCTTAGGAGTACAAATCTTACCTCCTTCATCCAGGTGGGCCATTCTACCTAAGAATATTCCTAACAGAACATTTCTGGTACTGGAAAGATGTTCATCAATATCTACTGCATAAACAGGACCATCATGGAACCTATAACTAGCTCAGAACAGCTATGTTTTAAAGATGATTATTTTTAAAAAGTTAGAAAAAGCAAATATAAAAGCTAAGCCCTCACGAAAAAAGCTAAGCATAAAAACATAAAAGAAAATCAACTGTGATAAGAAGGACCAAAAAAAAAAAAAAAAAAAAAAACAATACCTTTGTAATGTAAGACATTTATTTTGGCTACAGTTTTGGTGTTTTAACACTGATTTGTGATACAATGGACATTAAACTTCCTTTAAAAAAGAAAAAAACAATTTGGTAGCTCTCCCTTTTCTGTCCAGAAAATTCACTCTTTCACAATCAAATTACCCTAAAATCTGGCGGAGTTAAGAGGCAACAAAATTTAAGCTTCCAACCAATCTGTTCTCTCAATCTGAAATGTCTTCTATTTCCAATCAGGTTAAAACCTTGACTTGGAAGGACCATCACTGTTAGCCCTTCAGTGATTCCTGACACCAGTTCTGTGAAAAAGAAAATTTCCTGCGAGAAAAGCTCATGTCTTCATATTGAAGATCAGTGCTTTATTTATTTTTATTAAAACAGTAGCATCTTAACTTGTGGCACAAAAGGCCCCAACATTCCCTTTCCGAACCATCCATCACCATGGGTGGAAGGCAGCGCCACCTGCTGGCCATCACATTATGACTCACATACCCATAATTTCCTTGCGGTGCTTAATTCCAAGTGGGGATTATTAGAGACCCCTCAGAGCCAAAAGGGACCTTAGAGGTCTTCTAGATGAGTCCCCTCATTTGTAGGTGGTGGTTTCTGGATAACTCAGAGTGGCAGGGACACAGACCAGCCTGTGGAACGGTATACTGCTTTAAGATTGAGAAAACCATTTGGCGCTCTAATTTTGCCTGGATGGTGCTCCGTCTGTCAAAGAAAGGGATCAGGTCTGGGGAGGGGGTAAGGGCACCCTGAGTTCCTGTTCCAACACTTCCCAGGCGGTAGAAGGCTGTCCAGGAACAGCTCCCATCCACAACTGGGCATGTGTTGGCTCTTACACAAGAGACTTTTATTTTACTTGAAGAACTAGGAGCTAAATCTCGTTAAGTAAATACGGGGTTTTGGGGGTGAAGGACTATCAAGAAATCCCAAGTTATCAGCATAAAAGTAGTTCCAAAGTAAAGGCAGTAATTCTCCCAGTGGCCTTTTCTCCCTCATGCCCCCACAGAGGCTTTTGAGAGGTCCTAGTTAGCCAGCCACACCAACCTGCTGTGTTCACGTAAGTAGCTGTGCCTGTCCCATGGGGTGACCACTTCCTGGGCATGGGAGGGGAGCCCCAGCCCCAGCTCCCTAGCCTCTTCCAGGAGCAGAGCAGAAAGCTCTACTTAGGGGTACTACATCCCACCTGGAGAAAGAGCTGCACGTTCTAGCCTATGAGGGACCCACCCTTTTTACTTGCTTCTCCGGGGCTGGATCAAGGGCATGTGCAGTACACCTGGAAATCCCAGGGAGCCCTTTTCTTGCAAAAGAGTATCATATGAAAGAATCCAGCTTCAGGGAGCAGCAAACCCAAAATCTTACCCAGCTCCACCTTATAGAGCTGGACAACCCTGGGGGCCATGCCCTTAATCATTCTGAACCTCAATTCCTTTTTTAATAAAGGCCACAATACAAGAACAAACTCTACTAACTTTACAGGGTTATTGTGAGGCTCAAGTTAGATTAAGTTGGAAGGCTACCTGGAAGCTGTGCAGTGAGGTACCCAGTTTAGAGGGTGGCCATTTCACTTAGGTGGGTTTATCTGGACACCTTTTTCACTATCTGGAGAAGAAGACACATCCTAGTTGTTCAGGGCTGCTGTGGTCACAGAGAAAAGTGGACAGCAAATGACCAGGCTGGGCAGGACTGCTCCTGTGTGATCAGAGACCTTCATAGCCGGGAGTGAGGCCTTACATCACACCTGCTTCTCCGTGTCCCAGCCAGGAGCTCCTGGCCAACTCTGAAAAAGGCACATTCCCCACCTTGGCATATTAACACTGCCTGAATTTAAATGTAAAACTGAGTTGTAAATAGTCAACAAAAGTCCCTGATATTTCATTTTAGGTAAGATTCCTTCACAAGGCCTTGCAAGTGATCCTACCATGAATTCAGGCTTCTGGGAGTGTGAAACACCCACCAGAACAATGCCCTATGTATATTTGGTGCTCAAAAAGCGTTTAATTTCTTAAACTTTTATCAGACAACTATGTGCAAGGTGCTGGGGGCATGGCTGAGGACCTTCTCTTTGCCCAGAGTGACCCTGAAGATAAATAGCATCACAATCACTTTCCATAATAACAATAATGTAAAATCCTAACAAGACTGTGTTTAAAACAAAACTCTTATATTCTGGCAAATGTGCATACACATGTGCATTCCAATATCATCCTTAGAAAGTCTTTTGAAAGGCTGACTGTGTTTGGGTTTTTTTGCTCTACCACCAGTAAAGGATCCATTTGGATACTCCGCCATGTCTTGTGTCTGCCTGGCTGAGTCACTTCAGGAATCCCATGCTGGCACCAGAGAGCTCTAAGAGCCACCTGCAATGGGTAGGGTGTGTGCCTGGGACTTTTCACTTCCCTGCTGTCTTCTGGCCGCATTTCTGAGAGGCACCCCCCACACACCCATGCACACACGCTGTAATTGGCCAACTTCCTCCTTCTGTTCTTGGAATAGCAACCGAGACAAAAAGCAGTTAGCACGAGTGGCTTGGGCTTGCCAGCGCTGTAATCAGGACAAAACCCTTGTAATTCTCCAAATGGTGGGGTTTTTAAATAGGTTGGACTTCAACACCCTGTTTTCTAAAAGAGAAAAAAAAAAAAAAAAAAAAAAGAAAGCATGCCCAAGGCATCGCTCTTCTCAAAAATGAAGTGACTGAGATAAGGTCAAAGCGAAATATTCCAGAGCAGCAGATTCTGAACTCAAGGCTTCCAAAGATTCACATTTTGAAAACTCTATGGATTTAGGAGGGTTCTCCAGGTTTGCCCACACAAGGCCTCTTTGTGTAGGGACCATTCTTCCTAAGGAAATCATTCAGTGCAGCCTTGCTATGGGAATCTCCATCCACTAATGACTGACAGACACCCCTGCCCCAGCTCCGGACCTCAAGACGTGAGAGCTCTGCCTATGTACAGGGTGTGGAAGGCTGTGGGGACAGTGGGGGGCACAGATGTGGCGGGGAGAGTGGCCTGCATTTGCATAGTTCCTTTACTAGAGCTCAAGGTGTTGAGGTCCCCACTCAAGAGAGGATTTGGGAGTAGGGGAAGGGAGATCATGAGGGACCTCTATGAGCATCCTAGGCCTTACGCTTCCACACACCTCCTGCCCTGGGCCATCGGGAAGCATGCAGGCCACAGGCCTTCCCCCTCTGAGCCCCCATCCTAGGGAAAAGACATCGAAAGTTACAGAAACAGGACAACTGGGGAGCGAGGACGCCCCCCTTGGCAAGCTTCTTTGTGTACTCCCCAGGGTGGGGAAAGTGGCCCAGGACTGTGTTGAGACAGACTTGTAGACAAGTGCCTTGTGATGTTGGGAGCAGGGTACAGTGTGTTTCCTAAACATGGCAGCTCGGGACATCGTTGCCCACGGCCTCCCCCGCAGACCTCTAAGCAGAGGCAGCGGGGATGCCCTAGGGTTTCAACTTCCCCTCCTTGGCTAGTCTGTCATTGAGCTGGCACAGCTGGGCCAGGAAGCCATCGTTGGGGCCAATCTCACGGTTCTGCCTCACGATGCTCAGGGCAGACTTGACATCCATCTTCTGCCGCATCATGAGGTAGGCAATAACTAGCGTTGGAGAGCGGCTGTAACCTTCCCGGCAGTGGACGAGCACCCGGCCTGTAAGAAACAGGGGAGACGCGGTGAGCTGGGGGCGTCCCATCACACCATGGCATCGGTCAAGACTCTTCCGTGACGTGCCACTTAAAACCACAATGTCACGCCACTGTGTGCCCGCCAGAATGGCTAAAATGAAAAGGATGGAAAACCCAAAGTGCTGGTGAAGATACGGGGCAACTGGAACTCTTCTGCATGGCTGGGGGAGGTGGGGTGTGAATTGGAACAACCACTTTGGAAAGTTGTGTGGCAAGGCGGCATCTCCTCAAACTGAACACGTGCATCCCCTCTGGCCCAGCAATCCCACTCCCAGGCCCAGGTCCAATAGAGATATGCATTCACTTTCACGAACATGGGTCACAATATTCATAGGCAGCACTGTACATCATGGACCCCAGCTAGAAACCCCCAAAGGCCCATCCACAGTAGAAAGGATAAATACAAAGAATGACCAGCCCACCACTTAGCAGAAGCAACATGGAGGCAGCACACAGATATGAGGTGGACAATCCCACAGAGTAGGAAAGTGGGTGAAACCCATCTGTGCTGTCAGAAGCCTGCAAGGGGCCGGGTGCGGTGGCTTATGCCTGTAATCCCAGCACTTTGGGAGGCCGAGGCAAGTGGATCACGAGGTCAGGAGTTCGAGACCAACCTGGCCAACATAGTGAAACCCCATCTCTACTAAAGATACAAAAAAATTAGCCAGGCATGGTGGCGTGCGCCTGTAATCCCAGCTACTCGGAAGGATGAGGCAGGATAATTGCTTGAACCCAGGAGGCGGAGGTTGCAGTGAACTCAGATTGAGCCATTGCACTCCAGCCTGGGTGACAGGGCGAGACTCCGTCTCAAAAAAAAAAAAAAAAAAAGCCCAGGCGTGGTGGCTCACACCTGTAATCCCAACACTTTGGGAGGCTGAGGCAGGCGGATTGCCTGAACTCAGGAGTTCACGACCAGCCTAGGCAACACGGTGAAACCCCATCTTTACTGAAATACAAAAAATTGGCCAGGCATGGCAGCATGCGCCTGTAGTCCCAGCTACTTGGGAGGCTGAGGCAGGAGAATTGCTTTAACCCGGGAGGTGGAGGTTGAGGTGAGCCGAGATTGCACCACTGCACTCCAGCCTGGGCAACAGAGTGAGACTCCGTCTCAAAAAAAAGAAAAAAGAAAAAAACCCCACATTGTTGAAGCCATATGAACCCAGGTTTAAATTTGACTGACTGATTGTAATGGTTAAATGCATCCATTTGGCTAATGCACAATGCCCAGTCATTGATCAAACACTCATCTAGATATTGCTGTGAAGGTATTCTGTAGCTGTAATTAGCATCTACAGACAGTTGACTTTAAGTAAAAGGGGACCACCCTTGATAATGTGGGTGGGCCTCATCAAAACAGTTGAAGACCTAATGGACAAAGATTGAGGTTTCCTGGAGAAGACATATTACACCTCGACTGTTACACAGAAATCCTGCCAAACTTTCCAGCCTGCTAGCTTGCCTCACTTCAGACTTCCCAGCTCTGAGAAGCACATGAGTCAATCCCTTAAAATAAATCATATATGTATATACAAATCAATATAATAAATATACATAAAATAATATATGGCCAGGTGCGGTGGCTCACACCTGTAATCCCAATGCTTTGGGAGGCAGAGGCTGGAGAATCACTTGAGGCCAGGAGTTCAAGACAAACCTGGTCAACATAGTAAGATGCCCTCTCTCAAAAAAAAAAAAAAAAAAAGAAATAGCCAGGGGTGGTGACGCATGCTTGTAGTCCCAGCTACCTGGAGGCCAAGGCAGGAGGATCCCTTGAGCCTGGGAGGTCAAGGCTGCAGTGAGCCAAGATTGCGCCACTACATTCCAGCCTGGGTGACAGAGCAAGACTCTGTCTTAAAAAAATATATATTAATATACATATAAACTATATATTATATAAATATATGTAATATATAGAGACTACATATAACATATATCTTATATGTAAATATATAACACATAACTATATAATATAATTATATAATTATATATTATATAAAATTATGAATGATAAAATTATAGCATATATTAGATATAATTATATTAAATAAAATAATATGTTTAATATAATTATATATTTATATTATATAAAATATATTAATATTATATACAATTAAATTTAAATTTAAAACATAATTATGTAAAATAGATTACATATAATTATGTATTTATATATTTATAATATATATTATATATTATGTATTTATATACAGGTTTATTTTTATTAAAAATATATATAACATATTTTAATATAGTGTGTGTGTGTGTGTGTGTATATATATATATATAAAAAATAGACACCATCTGTCAATATCCACAGGGGAGATTGGTTCCAGGACCTCCTGCAGATACCCAAATCCACAGATGCTCAAGTCCCTGATTATAAAATGACATCATATATGCAAATAACCTCTGCACATCCTCCCCTATACTTTAAATCATCTCCAGATGACTTATGATACCCAAGACAATGTAAACAGTTATTAGACTATACCATCTAGAGAATAACAAGAAAAAAAGTCTGTACATGTTCAGTACAGACATAACATTTTTTTATGTTGTTTTTAATATTTTCAGTCTGCGGTTGGTTGAATCCACAGATGTGGAACCCACATACACTGTGCACATACACTGCAAAAGTGTGTGTGTGCCCTTTTACCTGTTCTTTGTTTTGTGGTGTGTGTGTGGTGTAAGCGTGGTGTTTTGTCTCGAAGAAGCATGGGTCAGGCACAAATAAGCCCACCCTACTAGGAACTATGTTGAAAATTTTCAAGACAGGATTTAAGGGAGACTATGGAGTACTCTGACGCCAGGAAAACTTAAAACTTTGTGTAAAATAGACTGGCCAGCATTAAGGGTGGGTTGGCCATCAGAAGGCCCTTGTTTCACACGTATGGCACAAGGTAACCTGTAAAGCCACAGCACCCAGACCAGTTCCCATACATAGATGCGGAGGACCACTGTATATTCTATTGGTCCTGTTTTTTCTAGAGAATCCTGACCAATACACTGGTTATTAACTGATGATCTACCTACCTCAAGGTGCCTCAGTTTTCTTATCTGGCCAATAGTACCCATCACACAAGGTGGTTAGAAGATTAAAGGAGATGACACATGAATCCTCTAGGTTAGCACCTGGCATCCATGAGCACTCAATAAATGTTACCCAATACTGGGCATCCTCTGGTGGCACCTGGTACACCCTCAGCAGTTTTCAGCCCTGTCCCTGTCACAAGCACATGTAGACTGGATTCTCTCCCAGAGTAGGACAAATTCCCTTGGAAAGTGAAAATGGTTGCATTGTAGGAGCCATTATTCCAGTACTGGGGTTTCAGGGATCACCTGAGGTCAGGAGGTTCGAGATCATCCTGGTTGGTCAAGGCAAAACCCTGTCTCTACTAAAAATACAAAATTAGCTGGGCGCAAGTGTAGCCAATAATGCCTGTAATCCCAGCGTTACCTAGGAGAGGCTGAGGCAGGAGAATCACTTGAACCTGGGAGTGGAGGCTGCAGTGAGCTTAGATTGCTCACTGCACTCCAGCCTGGGTGATGGCGAGAGCCAGACTCCCCCATCTCAAAAAAAAAAAAAAAAAACAAAGGCAAGAAATGTGGGGCATTGATTTTTGGATGTGTTACAATCTCTAGCATACACCTTGTGCTCTCAATAAATATTTCCTGACTAGCTGAGTGAATTATTACCTACTAACACCTCTATAAGGGCATTGTTTGGCAAGGAATCTGCTAGCCCAGAGTCCAACAGAGTCCCTTCTGCTCCCATCACCCTACCTGCAAAACACCACTCTGTTTTCTCAATGCCTTCCAAATCAGGAAGCAGGAGTCCTCCACTTTCTTGCCCATTCACCCTCTGGCCTGTATGCCCAAAATATTCAGAATGGGGCTTCCCCTGCCCCACCCTAGGAATGAGACCCTCTGCAGAGCAGCCACCTCACCATCTAGAATATACTTTGCATGCCCAGTGCACACAGAGCCTACTGGGAAAGGGGCCAGTTCAACCTCCCATTCCTCTAAGCCCAGCCCAGATGCCACCTTCTCCATGAAGCCTCCCTTGGTTTTCCCAGCTGGAAGTGACTGCTCCCTCTTGAGCATCCTCAGCCATCCCACCTAGCTCTCAGTGATGGGTCCCTGGACCCCACTCCCTGTCGGAGGCCAGCATGTTTCTGTTGACTCACTTAGCCACTCATTCTTGAAAGCATTTATACTTGGCATTAGAGCCCATGGAATTCTTCATCACTTGCTCATTAATCATTTGTGGTGTACCTACTATGTGCTAAGGAGATGGACAAGGAACAAAGTGGACCCAGCCTGAGGGCAGGCTTCATGGAAGAGAGGACACCATGCCAAGGACGAGGTGGACTTTGCCAGAGGACCGGGTAGGGAGAGGCAGAGAGAACTTTTCAGACTGAAGACCCAGCACACCTGGACTGAGACAGGAGGTCAAAAAAAGAGAATGTTCCTAGGTTTTGGGAAGAGGAAACAAAGTCAGAGAGCTTGAAATTCCCTGAATGAATGACCAATTGATATTACATGAGAACAACAAAATCCTTCCCCTTCACCCAGCCTATGTCTACACAGGGTGAGGAGCTCAGTACAGCTGGAGTGGAGGGCGTGGGCAGGGTGGGGGGTGACAGTGACCGGGAAGGACCATGAGGGGCCTGTCAGTAAAGTCTGCAGATACTCCCACAGTAAAGCTTCTCTCTGAGCCCTGAGCGTGCACTGTCCAGTGGTCTAGAAAATTGTGTTTACTGGAAATAATTCAGACGGTGAGGCTGCTGGGCCCAAGAATCATCAGAGTAGTAGAGCCAAGGCTGATCACACCTCATGGGGGTCTCCTCCGCTGGGAGGGTTTGGGGTGGGGAGGGAGGAAGAGGCTAAGGGAGGAGCTGAGAGAAATAGCTAAAAGCAGAAAGGGAGAAAGGGTGAGTGGCCCAGCCTGCTCAGCTGATGTCTGCTTTGTGGCCTTCTAGGGTTTCTTGCTGTAACGCCTTGGTGACTGCCAGCACCTTGGTAGTTCTCCTTCAGTCTTACCTTATCTTTGGGGGCTGCAGGAAGTGTTTTTTAAGTGGCTGGAAGATTTGGCTGGGGGGGCTGTGGTTTGCTGACTGCCAACCTAAGCCGACCACAGCTACCCCTTTTCCCCTTGCCAGGCAGTCACATGAATCTCTAGCCAATGAGATGTGAGGGGAATTTCTGGGAAATGTTTTACTTGTTCTTAAAAAAAGAGAGAGACCAGGCATGGTGGCACGGGCTTGTAGTCCCAGCTATTCAGGAGGCTGAGGTGAGAGGATTGCTTGAGGCCAGGAGTTGGAGACCAGTCTAGAAAACATAGCAAGACCTTGTCTCTTTAAAAAAGAGAGAGTGGCTGGGTGCGGTGGCTTATGCCTGTAGTCCCAGCACTTTGGGAGGCCGAGGTGGGCGGATCATCTGAGGTCAGGAGTTCGAGACCAGCCTGATCAACATGGTGAAACCCCATCTCTACTACAAATACAAAATTAGCCGGGCGTGGTGGCACATGCCTGTAATCCCAGCTACTCAAGAGGCTGAGGCAGGAGGTTGAACCCAGGAGGTGGAGGTTGCGGTGAGCCGAGATCGCGCCATTGCACTCCAGCCTGTGCAACAAGAGTGTGACTCCGTCTCAGAAAAAAAAAGAGAGAGAGAGAGAGAAAGAGAAAAGGTGGGAAGAGATAGCTGCAGTGCCTCATCTGCTGTACTTTGTCCTGCTTGGCTGTGGTGACTGGATCCCATCTTGGGACCACGACGGGAGCACCCAACACTGAGGTGGCAGAAGAGAGAAAGGGAAAGGGCCTGGTCCAGATGCCACCACGGAACTGCTGAATCAACCAGCCCCCATGCTCCTTCACCTCAGGACTTCCTGCCATGCACATGAACACATGAACACGTCTTCCTCATCGTTACAGCTGTTTGAATGGGGGATGTGTAAGCAACTGGAAACCAACCTCCAGCCAAAGTGCAATCAAATGCAAGGACCCTGGGGCTGCCACAGTGTGAATGAGGTGCACATCCTGTGACACATGGGGCCACTTGACAGGCAGCCAGGTGAGCAGAGAGAGACCTACAGCTCTGTCATTCACCCCAGAAGATGGGAAACAAGGAGGTTTCCAAGAAGAGACCTGTTGTGGGCCTGTTTTCCAGAGGGATAGTCTAGTCAAAGCTGCCTCCCATCTTTTCCTGGCGGGAGGTCCCTTACCATTCTTTTGAGCCAAAGCCTGGTCGATGAAGTCAGCAGCCCTTTCAAAGTAAGCGCTGAGGTTGAACTCCTGTGTGTCGTTGGCCTTGATGCCCAGGTATGTGATGCCGGAGTCCTTGTAGAAGTTGGCATTGGTGTTGACGTGCATGAAGGACCTGCCCTCAGCCGCGTTCAGAACATGGGTGATGCCTAGTTTCTGCAGCTTGGGGATATCCTGAGCCACAGACCTGGACGGGAGACAATGGTGGGGATGATTAACCAACCAAATGGCAGCCCCAGGGGGAGGAAGATGAAGGAGGATTTAAACCTCTTGGCAAAGCAAGGAACCCCTCCATGCTCTGGCCCCTGCCGGCTTCTCCTGCTTCAACTTATGACCTCCTCCCTGACTCTGGCCATATCGAATTGCCAGCAGCTTCCCCAAATAGACTGGTGGTTTCATAGCCATGCTGTTCCCTCTGGAATGCTCTTTCCCACCTTTTCTGGAGAAATGCGCCCTCTCATCTTTCACACCCTCTGCAGTGCTTGTCTCCCCTCCATTCCATTTGGCCCCATGCTCCCTAAGCTGTGGTGGGGGTGTACATAGCCAACTGGTTACAAATGGGCTCTGGAACCAGACTAACTGGGTCTGCACCCAGCCCAGGTACTAGCCAGGCAACCTTAAGAAGCCATTTAACCTTTCTGTGCCTCAGTTTCCCTCTCTGTAAAATGGGGATAACAGTGCCTTCTCCCTGAGGTTGTTTTGAGTATTAAATGGGCTATTCCGTTGACAGAGCCGGACATGGTAGTGAGCACTATGATTCTAATGCTTGATTGTGCTTCTGTGTTTAGACATCCAGGCTTTGAGCTCCTTGAGAGAGGAACCATGTCTGCTTTAAGTCTGTTTCCCCACCACCTGCTATAGTACCTGCCACATAGTAGGTGCTGAATAAATAAGTGGTCAATGAGTGTAGAAAAATAAATTTGTCATGTGCCAGGCAGCCCCCTCCCTGCCCCCTAGAGGGATCCTACCTACCACCTTCCACTAGCTACATTTCCAAAGCTCTTTTGGGTGATTTAGTACTTGGGGAGTAAGTGGCCCCAACAGAACTATGGGAGGTTACAAAATAATTGATCTAAGGCCGGGTGCAGTGGCTCACACTTGTAATCCCAGCACTCTGGGAGGCCGAGGCATGTGGATCACCTGAGGTCGGGAGTTCGGGACCAGCCTGGCCAACATGGTGAAACCCCGTTTCTACTAAAAATACACAAATTAGCCAGGTGTGGTGGTACAGGCCTGTAATCCCAGCTATTCGGGAGGCTGAGACAAGAGAATCACTTGAACCCGGGAGTTGGAGGTTGCAGTGAGCCGAGATTATGCTATTGCACTCTAGCCTGGGTGACAGAGTAAGACTCTGTCTTGAAAAATAAAATAAAATAAAATAAAATAAAATAAAAATAAAAATCATAATTGGTTTGAATGGTGAAAAGGCCCTTTTATTTCATCTCACAAAACATCCCAGCCCAAATGGCAGTTTATACTTTATAAAATGTCACCTCCTATGTGATCTTGTTTGCTCACTGCGAGCAGCCCTGTGAGGAACAAGGATGGCAATATCCCCGCTTAACAGAGCTTGAACTCAGGGCCAACAGGATGAGCAGAGGGATGAGCACAGGCCCCATGTGCTGCCGGTGGCAGAGCTGGGGGAAGATCTCCTTTCTCCCGACATCCAGCCCTGCTCTATCTTACACCTCACTCTGCCTCTCATGCCCACATCTGCTGCAAAACCCCCAAGGCCTGGCAAATGTGGCTCACACAGGCTCTGTCTCTGCCTTGTGAGGACATGGCTGCAGCCCTGATTTTGTTAAGGGGATGGAGCCCAAGTCCTCTTGGTGCTTGGTGCTCACTGATCCTTCCTGTTGAGGAACCTCCACACCCCTGGCCAAGTCAAAGTCAGATGTGCTTAGAGGGCAAGGGATGTATTTTCTACAGGGGCCATCAGCAATTGCCACTCTGGCTACACCAGACGTGCACAACCTTGGTTTCCACTTGGGAAGTGATGACAGCTGAATGGCCAAGCTGCCCAAGCAAGCGGCGTTCCTGAGGCTAACAAGGCCTGCTTGCTGCTTGGGGCAAGAGGAAGGGTGTCTCTAGAGCTTTGCAATTCCTGAAGCCTTTGGCTGACACTGTGGGACTCTGTTTATTCCTGCTTAGGACACTGCACAAGACTGTAAAGCAGTGGCTGATAGAAAAAAATCCTTTGAAGAGTCACTCCCATTCATCTCCCTTCTCTAATACTTTTTTTTTTTTAGATGGAGTTTCACTCTTGTTGCCCAGCTGGAGTGCAATGGCACGATCTCGGCTCACTGCAACCTCACCTCCCGGGTTCAAACGATTCTCCTGCCTCAGCCTCCCAAGTAGCTGGGATTACAGGCGTCGGCCACCACGCCCAGCTAATTTTTGTATTTTCAGTAGAGACAGGGTTTCACCATGTTGGTCAGGCTGGTCTTGAACTGCTGACCTCAGGTGATCCGCCTGCCTCAGCCTCCCAAAGTGCTGGGATCACAGGTGTGAGCCACCGCGCCAGGCCTCTAATACTATTAATAATACAATATTCAAAAAATTTACCATTATCATTATTACTATCTCTACTATGAATGAACATTGTACAGTGCCTGACATAAAGTAGGCACTCAGACTGGTGAATGAATGATGGAATGGATGAGAACTGTCCCCATGAGGCTAGGGCCTGATGGACCCCTTCTAGTTCCACGATGAACCCCATTTCTGTGGCAGTCCTTGGCAGGCTGAACAGCAGGTCCTAGCAGAGGTCAGGAAATACATACATGAACAAGACATTGACCCTGTCCTTGTAGTCCCTCACACACTCTGAGCCACCATTTCCTCCTCTGTAAAATGGGAGGAGGGTTAGTTTTGAATTTTCAACATGCCATCCTTGGGCTGAGCCATGGAGCTTAGGATTTTGGTAACTGGGTCCTCAGAGTCTCATGAAAATCCAACCTGAGCCTTTCCAAGGTTGTACAGGCATGCTAATCTATTCTTTCTTGTGGCTCCTATTTCACATCTCAGAATTCTAACACTGGTTCTCTCCTGCTGATTAGACACTCTTACTATAAAAAATTTTAAAATTTAAATTTTAAAAAAAATTCTTTTTTTTTTTTTTTTTTTGAGATGGAGTCTCGCTGTGCTCCCAGGCTGGAGTGCAGTGGCCTGATCTCGGCTCACTGCAAGCTCCGCCTCCCGGGTTCGCGCCATTCTCCCACCTCAGCCTCCCAAGTAGCTGAGACTACAGGCGTCCGCCACCACACCCGGCTAGTTTTTTGTATTTTTAGTGGAGACGGGGTTTCACCATGTTAGCCAGGATAGTCTCGATCTCCTGACCTCGTGATCCACCCGCCTCGGCCTCCCAAAGTGCTGGGATTACAGGCTTGAGCCACCAGGCGCAGTGGCTAACGCCTGTAATCCCAGCACTTTTGGAGGCCGACGCGGGCAGGAGTTTGAGACCAGCCTGGCCAAGAGACCAGCCTGACCAATATGGCGAAACCCCGTCTCTACTAAAAATACAAAAATTAGCCAGGCATGGTGGTGGGCACCTGTAATCCCAGCTACTCGGGAGGCTGAGGCAGGAGAATTGCTTGAACCCAGGAGGCAGAGGTTGCAGTGAGCCGAGATCGCGCCCTCCAGCCAGGGTGACAGAGCCTGGGAGTGAAAGGTCAAGAGCCTTTTCTAGGTAGTGGCTCAGGTCCTTAGGGGTATTATCAGTGGACCGTTCTAGAATCTCCTGTAAATCAAACCACATCTGGAAGGTGGGGGCCTGGAAATCCCGGCCCAGCTCCCCGGACTCGCTCGTTTGGGGTGTTTAGGTTCCCTGATCCGGGACTGCCGGGCCAGGAAAATTCCATGCCCGAATTGTGACGTCGGCCCGTTGCCATGGCGGCGAAGGCAGACATTCCGCGGTGACCTCACTGCAGAACCAGGCAGCTGTCACATGACGCGCTGGCAGGAGACCGGCCGGGCGACCGAGGGCCACCTGTTAAGTGAACATGGTAGCCCCGACCCCGCCCAAGGCCAAGCCCCAAGGGGGTGGCGGCTGAGGATCCGGGCAGGCGCCCCCCGGGCTCCGTGCACCCCGCGACGGGGAATGGCCGCGCCCGGCCAGGCAGGGTTCCAGTTCCTTGGCCCCACGCGCTGGGGTAGGCGTCGACTCCAGCCACCTCCCAAGCCCCCGCTGTGGCTCCCGGAGGGGCGATCGCGCCCGGGCTCCCCCAACCCAAGACTCGCGACACCCCGACCCCGGCCTCGAGTGGGCGGGGCGTCCCGAGAGGGACGGCGGGGCCGGGCTCACTGGGGGGACTCACGCGTTGCCCACGTAGATCCGCGGGGTGACCTCGTTGCAGGGTTGGCTCGGGAGGCTGTAGCAGCCGCTGCCGTCCGAGAGCAGGTCGTTGAGATCCTGCACCGAGAGCTCGAACGAGCCCGACATGGCGGCGGCGGGGCCCAGCACGCCCGGCAGGAGCAAGCGAGGCGGAGAGCGGCGGGTCAGCTGGGCGGGGGCTCGCTTCGGGAGCCGCCCAGTCCCGCCCCAGGGGCGGGCCCGCAGGGCTCCGGGAGCTGAGGAGCGCGGGCGCCGTGACGCGGGGGCCCAGCGCGCCACTCCTGGGCGCGTCCCCGGGGGGAGACGCCACCGCCCTCGAGTCTCGGGAATCCTCGCCCCATCCCGGTCCAGGCCGTTTGTGTATCTTTGTGTATCTTTGTAAACTGGGAAGCGCGGTAACTTCCTTCCCTGAATTAAATGCAGGGCCCAATAAACGTTTCTGTGGCGGGGGTACACCTAGAGGTTCCTTCAGTCTTTCAGGATTACAGGGACCGCGGGGTTCGGCTCGTGAGCGGCTCCCTGCTGTGGAGGCATCACCCGGGCGCTTGACAGAATCAAGCGCCCAGGTGATTGCTGGAAGAGTTAAATGTGACATTCAAGGAAGGCACCCAGCACTGCATGGCGAGCACTCAATAAGTGTTGGTCCTTCATCAACAAATGCGTTGAGCACCCAGTGGGTACTACACCCTGTGCTGGGGTGGAGATCAATCAGACTCCTGCAGCCCTTCCTGGAGCAGATGCCAGCCCACCATAAGCCACTCAGCATTTCCTGAACTCCCACTAAGTACAAAAGATAGTCTGTACTGGAGGAAAGCCGCCCTCCCCTACTGCCATGAAAGACTGGCAGTTCCCTTCCTGCAAAGAGCAAATTTGGCCTTGAATTCAGGAACCCCACATCCTGAGCCCAGCCCTGCCACTAATTTGGTTCTTGAGTAACATTGCTGCTGCTGTGGTCTTCAGTTTCCTCATTTGCAAAAGGAATTGGATCAGATTATCATTAGGGTCAACTTTCTCCTCCCCCAAAACTTGTGGTCTTGCACCTTCAGGCAAGCTATTGCAGTGGAGACTACTTAGCTGATAGCCCAAGATGTGTAACCAAGGCTGGAATTTCTGTACCCCTCACCCCACCCCATCCCTGGCCACCCCTCCCAGCACACCACTCCTTTCCTTCTGGTGTTGGCTGGTAGCATCTGCATTCTAAGCAGGGGAGAACGCTTTCGAGTTCCTTGACTTGAGCCTAGGTTAGCATTAAAAACACAAGCCCAGAGGCAGCCAGCCATGCTCCGCTGCTCCTACTCCCTTCCCGGGACCTGTCCCTGATGTCATAACTGGGTAACTATGACAGCTTGTCATGGGGACAGCTAGGCACCTCACAGAGGAGCCTGGGTACCTCATTTCTGAAGTGAGACTAGGAAGAGAAGATGAACAATTCCCTGGATTATCTGGCCTACCCTGTTATCGTCTCTAATCACAGGCAAAGCACAACCTTCAGAAAGAAACTGGACTTTGGCCACTACATATCTCACAAGAATAGAATACAAATAGGTATGTGGGCACTTTGGGCTGGACACCGCTATCAGGGATTTGGGAATGGTAACCCATAAAGAGATCGACAGTAAACCAGACCAGGTCACAGCTTTGGGATGATATGGCCTTATCTGCTGAATTTGGGCAAGAGGGCATTAGCACCAATAACAAAATGTATCTTCCACAAGGGAGTTCACTGGATGGAAATACTCCCTTCAACTCTTTAAAGCCAAAGTACGTTAGAAAGAGGATAGGACGGCCGGGCGCGGTGGCTCAAGCCTGTAATCCCAGCACTTTGGGAGGCCGAGACGGGCGGATCACGAGTTCAGGAGATCGAGACCATCCTGGCTAACACGGTGAAACCCCGTCTCTACTAAAATACAAAAAAAAAATCAGCCGGGCGAGGTGGCGGGCGCCTGTAGTCCCAGCTACTCGGGAGGCTGAGGCAGGAGAATGGCCTGAACCCGGGATGCGGGGCTTGCAGTGAGCTGAGATCCGGCCACTGCACTCCAGCCTGGGCAACAGAGCCAGACTCCGTCTCAAAAAAAAAAAAGAAAGAGGATAGGACTTCAGAAGCCAATAGACAGGCTAAAAATATTGGAAAAGGATTGGAAGAGAGGCTTTTTCATTGGATTAAAAGGATATTTATCTCTGTAAATTTTACTTTCACTATTCTTTTGTTTCTGCTCAAAAGTCTCCAGAGATGTCCATTTGATAAATTAAACCAAACAAAACTTCCTGAGTCGCATTAAGGTCCTAACTCAAAAGTGTTCATTAGTCAAGGACACTGTCTAGTGCTGGTTTTCTGAGGCCGCTACTGGAATTCCTGTGATGTAACATTGTTCCCTTTTATCCCCCTTCTCTAGTGAAGCCTACTGTTGATACCAAACCTCCAGTGGCGCACACACATCACATTTTAAAATTGAGCAAACTACAGGTATTTGTTCTCGCTGCTTGCAGATGTGCAGATGTATTTTATGGACTTCCAGTCCATTTCCTAAAGAGGTTCAATTTCTCAGAGCCTTCTAAATACCCATCTACTCAAAGATTTGTTAACACTCCTTCCCACACACGTCACCCCTAGTATTTCCCGCCCCCCACCCCCCAGGCGGAGTCTCGCTCTGTCACCCAGGCTGGAGTGCAGAGGCATGATTTCAGCTCACTGTAACCTTCGCCTCCCAGATTCAAGCGTTTCTCCTGCCTCAGCCTCCCGAGTAGCTGGGATTACAGGCGCATGCCACCATACCCAGCTAATTTTTCGTATTTTTAGTGGAGACAGGGTTTCACCATGTTGGCCAGGATGGTCTTAGTCTTCTGACCTCGTGATCCGCCTGCCTCGGCCTCCCAAAGTGCTGGGATTACAGGAGTGAGCCACCGCGCCCAGCGTCCCAGTCTTTTAAGTTCTGCTCCCAGTCTCCCCTGTGGCCCTCAATGCACCCCTTTCCCATGATCTCAGAGGAGGGGGACACCAAGTCATTGTGTGTGGGAGCAGTGTACTGATGGTGTCACCACGGTGAGGTGTGGTTTCTTACCAGGGTGAACAAAAGAAAATCAACAAAATCGAGTATGAAAACAAGCAACTGTGTCAGAAAATCGCAAATGCCCATCGTGGCCCTGCCAAGGTGGATTGCTGGAATGAATATTTTTCCAAGAGGTAATGTTCTTTGTCTTCATTTCAGTTTTGAAAAGTCAAAATTGACTTTCCTCTTGGGTTTTAGTGTGAGGTTTTCCCAAGCCAGAGGAGTACTTAAGGAAAGTTATCTTGAGGGAGAACCAAACAGACCATGTTACACAGAATGAAAACTTTAAAAATGGGGACCTTTCTCTAGCATTAAAGAGCTTTTATTTCATCTAAGAGACTTTTCAGAGTCCTATTCAGTTTGTCACAAGAATGCACTGCCCACTTTTATAAGATGGTGGCCATGTGTCTTAGTCCATTATAGGGTGTTATAGCAAAATGGTATAAACTGGTGGCTTATAAACAACAAAAATTTATTTCTCATAGTTCTAGAGGCAAGGAAGTCCAAAGATCAAGGTGCCAGTAAATTCGGCATCTGATGAGGGCCTGCTTCACAGACAGCCATCTTTTCACTGTAACCTCATGTGGCAGAAGGAGCAAGGGGTTTCTCTCAGGCGTCTTTCATAAGGACACTAATTCCATTAGGGTGACCTAATCATCTCTCAAAGGCGCACCCCCTAACCATCACCTTAGTGGTTAGGATTTGAACATAAGAATTTTGGGGACACAGACATCTGGACCATAGCACCATGGCTGGGGCTATGATGTGATATTCTTAAAATTGGTTCCAGAAATCTTTCCTAAGCAACTACTATGTGCTAGGCACCAGGAATAACAGAGATGAAATGAGATGTATATTTCCTAACCTCAAAGAACTCAAGGTCTTGTAGGGGAGATATTTATGGAAATAATGACAATGCAGTGTGATTAGGATACAAAAGAAGCACATGCAAGAGAAAGAATTTGGTGTAGGGGGAGGAGATGGTCAAGATGCCATTCCTATATCCTGCTATATTCTGGTATAAGTTGAAAGCTGAGAGGAGCGAGGTGACCGAAAACTTGTCGCCAGGGATTTATCCACAGGGAGACCTTCCCCCAACCAGAAGTTCTCAATCCTGGTTTTACATTATAATCCTTGGGGAATTTTAACAAAATGCCAGTGTGCGTGGTTCACCTCAGATCAATGAAGTAGAATCTTCTCATGGACAACAGGGTTGAGGACCACTGATATAAACCTCCAAATGCTGTGTACATTTCCCAGAGTGCAGTGCGGATCAACAGGCTGCCCCAGTGGCCTGTGGGCTCAGCAGGACAGGTTACTCCCTGCACTTAGACAGCCTGGCATTTATGATCTCATGACTTCATCTCCCCCACTTGTTAAGATGAGCATTTTCTTCTTCACCCATCTCGGGGTTTTGTGTTTTTCAGCTTAAACAGAGAAACGAGGAACCGCGAGCTAGTGAGAATCACCATGGAAAACCAGGGCATTCTGAAGAGGCTTGTTGATCGCAAACCCCACTATGACCGCAGGGCATCTGAGATAGACTGGCAGGCACGTGGGCACTTATGTTATACTCCCAGACACACACAAGAGTTTGTCCCTGTTCAGCCTAGAGAGTCTCAGAAAGATCCCTAAACAGCTAGAGTCAGATCACCTGAAATGTAACAATCATTAAAGGAAAAACCATCCAAAGCAAACAAAACTAACAGGCACAAACCATCAAACAAACAGCTAAAACATCTTGGTAACAAAGCTATTATGTATCAGTTTCATAACATAACAATTATGTGTCAGTTCCAGAAAAATAATCTAGTAGCATCTTCCCTCATCCCTTAATTCATTAAGAAAGGCTGAATGTACAGGGATTAGGGTATAAGAATCAGTCAGTATGTGGTTGGTTTGCTTCATTTAGGAATGACCCTTAAAAAGGTCAGGGGAGGGGAAGCCATCTGTGGTGTTTTAAAAAAACCTCCACTTACTGACTTTGGTCTTTAAATCTTTTCTAAGTCATCCCTAGGATTTAGAACTTCAGTAATAACACCAATGCCCTGGTATTGACATAAACCATTTTTTTTTCCTTCAAGAATTCAAGGCGCTATATCAGAAATACTACGAGATATCTTCTCTCCCAAAATGAATAGGTATGTCTCTCTCACTATCAAACATTGTGACCAGAGCTGATACCAAAGCACTGAGAACCCCATAAATGGCGAATGAGGGGCCCAGTTAAGGAGACGGATTTTGCTCTTCTCATATAATATTGACTAGTCATCCATTCGGGAAACATGGGGCTCTCTGACTTTATTTCTTCTCTCCATACAAGAAGGAAATGATATTGCTTTTGTCATCATCTTTGAGGCTTTGTGGGAGTCTGAGGGGAAGTGATTTGTTCCAATAAGACATAAACTGGAGCACTTGTGGCTTTGAAGTTGTGCCAAAGTTACATTCCAGGTCTCTCAGTATTCAAAAGCACCTGCATGTTGTCATTTTGTATTATTTAACATTATTAGTAATGACTAAATGGACACTCAGGTGTTCCAAAGAATAGTTCTGTGTAATTGATGTGTCTCCTCTCTTCTCCACTGAATACAAGGTTATTCACCATGGAAAAGGTACAAGAGAAGGCCCTGGGATTTCCTGGCTGCTTAGAATCGTAAGACACTCCTGAGTGGCTGAATGCTCAATCTTCAGACGCTTCAATAAAGCTTGGAACATAAAATGTGTAAGTTACATTTAGGGGACCCAAAGGCTTTACGTTCTCATTCCAAAATGGGGCAGGCAGAAGGAAAGATGCAATGAGCATTTTTATTTGGGGCTATGAAAAGAAGTTTTAACGAGAGAAAGAGAGAGAGAAATCAGAGAACTCTTTAAAACATACACCGTCATCACCATCCCACGGAAGAAGAAAAGCTGGGGTGAGATCATCCAGCCACAAGTACAGCACTGTCAAAACGGAAAACAAAATCACATGACAACATCAAGGTTCAGAAAACACAAGGAACAAGTGCCGTTAGTTCCTCTGTGAATATACACAATTGGGAAAGAATGCCTCATTGAAGTTTCCATGGACTCTGTTCATTTATAGGGAGCAGCAGCAGTGAAAATGTCTCAAAACATATGGTGTGACAATGTTGCAGGCCTGCTATGACTGGTCGTGCTAGTTTTTAGCCCAATTATATTAGTCAGCATTTTCCAAAGAGACAGACTCAATAGGGGAGAGAGAGAGAGAGAGAGAGAGAGACAGAGAGAGAGACAGAGAGAGGATTTATTTGGGGAATTGGCTCACAAGATCATGGAAGCTGAAGAAGTCCCACCAGAGGCCATCTGCAAGCTGCAGACCCTGATGCAGCAGGGCAGATAACCCCCAAAGTGGGACTTAGCCTGCAAGGGTTCTTGGCTTCACCCAGGAAAGAATTTAAGGGTGAACCAGTGGTAGGGTAGAAGAAGACAGTTTTATTGAAGCAGCAGTGTTACAGCTCTGGCAGTGTTACAGCTCCATGACTGCTCCTGCAGAACAGGGCTACCCCACAGGCAGAGAGCTTTGCAGTCATAGTTATACTTACTTTTAATTACATGTAGATTAAGGGGCAGTGTGTGCAGAAATTCTAGGAAAAGGGTAGGTTTTTTTTGTTTGTTTGTTTTTTTGAGATGGAGTCTCACTCTGTCGCCCAGGCTGGAGTGCAATGGCACGATCTCAGCTCACTGCAACCTCCACCTCCCAGCTTCAAGCGATTTTCCTGCCTCAGCCTCCCAAGTAGCTGGAACTACAATCACACGCCACCACACCCAGCTAATTTTTGTATTTTTAGTCGAGACGGGGTTTCACCATATTGGTCAGGCTGGTCTCGAACTCCTGACCTCAGGTGATCCACCCCCACCCCGGCCTCCCAAAGTGCTGGGATTACAGGCGTGAGCCACCGTGTCCGGCCTATAGGAAGGGGTAGTAATTTTTGGGTCCTTAGATCATTCCGTGGAAAGGGGTGGCAACTCCTAGGTGTTGCCATGGTAATGGTAAACTGACATGGACACACTAATGGGAGTGTCTTATGGAAAGCTGCTTCCACCCCTTCCCTGTTTTAGCTAGTCCTCAATTGGATCCTGTGTCCAAGCCCCGCCTCTGGAGTCAAGTTCTGCCTCCCACCTCACTGGGATGCTGGTAGCAAGGCTTGGTCCAAGCCGGAAAGCCTCAGAACCAAGAAGAAGGTGGTGTAACTCTCAGTTCAAGGTCAAAGGCCTGAGAACCCACCAGGGGGGACAAGGGTACCGGTATGTGTCTTGGAGTCCAAAGGCCAAGGAGCCTGGAGTTGTTGTCCTAGGACAGGAGCGGAAGAGTGTATTCTAGTTCCAGCAGATAGATTGACATATTCACCTCTTGTCTGTTTTTGTTCTCTCTGAACCCACAGCAAGTTGACTGATGCCTCTCCACATTGAGAGTGGATCTTCCCACATAGTTCACTCAGACTTACATGCTAATCTCCCCTGGAAACACTCTCACAGACACACCCAGAAATAATGCTTTACCAGCTTTCTATTCAGTCAAGTTGGCACCTAAAATTAACCATCGCACTGACTTTTTAAACTTTCTATTTTGAAATAATGAAAATTCACAGGTAGTTGAAAATAAAGGAACAGGGAGGCCTCCTGCAACCTTCACCCAGTCTCCACCAATGTTAGCATCTTGCATAACTGGAGTACAATATCAAAACCAGGAAACTGACATTGGGATGATGCACAGAACCTATGCAGGCTTCATCAGTTATACATGCACTCATTTTTGTACACATGTGTATAGCTCTATGCAGTTTTTCTCACATGTATAGCTTTGTGTAACCACAACCACATTCGAGATACTTAAAAGCACTATTATCAAAAGACACTCTTGTGCTACCCTTTAGCCACAGTCACCTCAGACCCTCAAGCCTAACTCTTGGCAATCACAATCTGTTTTCCACCTCTCTGTTAGTTCACGGTATTACATAAATGGCATCATGCAGTATATGTCCATCCTTTTGAGACTGGCTTTTTTCACTCAGGATAATTTCCTGGATGTTCATCCAAGTTGTGTGTGCCTTTTTATTGCTGAGTAGTATTCCATGGTATGGACGTACTACAATTTATTTAACCACACATCCATCAAAGGACATTGGGGTAGTTTCTAGATTTTCAAACATTATTATTATTATTATTATTATTATTATTATTTTGAGATGGAGTCTCGTTCTGTCGCCCAGGCTGGAGTACAGTGGCGCGATCTCGGCTCACTGCAACCTCCACCACCCAGGCTGAAGCAATTCTCCTGTCTCAGCCTCCCGAGTAGCTGGGACTACAGGCACGTGCCACCACACCTGGCTAATTTTTGTATTTTTAGTAGAGAAGGGGTGTCACCATATTGGACAGGCTGGTCTTGAACTGCTGACCTCGTGATCCACCTGTCTCAGCCTCCTAAAGTGCTGGAATTACAGGCGTGAGCCACTGTGCCCGGCCTGAATATTATATGTGAAACTGCTGTGAACATTTGTGTGCAAGTTTCTGCACAAAAATATATTTTCTCTGGAATAAATGCCCAAGAGTACAATTGCTGGGTTGTATGGCAAGTCCAATTTTAGTTTTAAAAGGAACTACAAAACAATTTTCCAGAGCAGCTATGATACCATTTTATATTCCCACCAACAATGGATGAGTGATCCAGTTTCTCCACATCCTCATCAACATTTGATGTTATCACTTTTTTTACTTTAGCCATTCTGATATGTGTGTAGTGAAATCTCATCTGTATATCCTCTTCAGTGAAATGTCTGTGCATGTCTTTTGCTCATTTCCTAATCTGATTTTTAAATTTTTTTTATTTTTTATTTATTTATTTTTTTCGAGACAGAGTCTTGCTCTGTCACCCAGGCTGGAGTGCAGTGGCACGATCTTGGCTCACTGCAACCTCCGCCTCTCGGGTTCAAGCAATTGTCCTGTCTCAGCCTCCTGAGTAGCTGGGATTACAAGCATGTACCACCAAGCCCGGCTAATTTTTATATTTTTGGTAGAGATAGGGTTTCACCATGTTGGCCAGGCTGGTCTCAAATTCCTGACCTCAGGTGATCCACCTGCCTCGGCCTCCCAAAGTGCTGGGATTACAGGCATGAGCCACCACACCTGGCCTGATTTTTTAAATAGCAAATTTTGAAAGTTATTTACATATTCTAGATATAAGTCCTTTGCCTGCTATGCACTTTTCATGTATTTTTCTCCCAGTCTATAATTTGTCTTTTCATCCTCAAGGTCTTTAACAGAGCAAAATATTTTTGATGACATCCAATATATCAGTGATGAAACTGTTCTATATCTTGACTGTATCAATGTCAATATCCTTGTTGTGATACTGTACCATATAGTTTTGCAATATGCTACCACTGGGGGAATCTGGTAAGGAGTTTACAGGATCTCTCTGTATTATTTCCTACATGCATGTGAATCTACAGTTATCTCAAAATAAAAAGCTTTAAAAAAACAACATGTCTAAATACAAATTCATTATTAACTAACAACCATTCTTCTAGACACCCAGGGTAGAAACCTGAGGTCATCTTTTACTTCATTCCTTCTCTTTCCTCCTATCCCCCTCCCTACATATCTTTTCTTTTCTTTTTTCTTTCTTTTTTTTTTTTTTAAGACAGAGTCACTCTGTTGCCCAGGCTATGGTCTAAAAGCTACGAGGCTTATGTCTCAATCTCTATATGAGCTACTGCCCATATTTCAGGCATTTGTGATTTATAACTTGTATTACTAATGCAAAAATATGCCCATATTACTTTCTAGCTTAATGGCTTCAGTGATTTGCCATTCTTGCATAATGGGCTGGAGCTTTAAATAGAGTATACAAGGCTTTTCATGATCCAGCCCATTAACTGCTCAGGTTATATTAGTTATAGTTTCAAAGGTTTGGAGATTTTCTGGTTATCTTTCTGTTATTAATTTTTAATTTGATCCCATTATGTCCAGAGAACATACTTCATCATTTCAATTCTTTTAAACTTGTTAAGGTGTTTTTTTTTTTTAAATCAAGGTGAATATTTTATGGACATTTGAAAAGAATGTGTATTGTGCTGTTAATGGGCGAAGTGTTCTATAAATATCAGTTAGGTCCCGTTGGTTGATGGTGTTCTGTTCTTCTACATCCTGATGATTTTCTATCTAGTAGTTCTATCAGTTGCTAAGGGTGGGTGTTGAAATCCCCAACTGTAATTGTGGATTTGTCTATTTCTGTTTTTAACTCTGTTTTTGCTTCATATATTTCGAAACTCTGGTGTTTGGCACATACACATTAAAGACTGATGTATATTTTTGGTGGATTGAGTTATTGATTTTTTTTTTTTTTTTTTTGGAGACAGGGTCTCACTCTGTCACCCAAGCTGAAGTTCCCAGCGGTGTGATCTCAGTTCACTGCAACTTCCACCTCCTAGGCTCAAGCAATCCTCCCACCTCAGTCTCCTGAGTGGCTGGGACTACACGCATGCACCACCGTGCCCAGCTCATTTTTCTGTTTTTTGTTAGTAGAGATGGGGTTTCATCATATTGCCAAGGCTGGTCTCGAACTCCTGGGCTCAAGTGATCTGCCCACACTGGCCTCCCAAAGTGCTGAGAGTATAGACATGAGATCTCTTTATTATTATATAATGTCCCTCTTTGTCCCTAGTAATTTTCTTTCTCTGAACTTACTTTATCTGATATTAACATACTCAGTACTGCATTCTTAAAATCAGTGTTTGCATGATATATTACCTTTTATCATTTAACTTCCAGCCTACTTGTGTCATTATGTTTGAAGGAACATATACTTGCAGACAGCAGATACCGACGGTCCCTGACTTACAATGGTTTGACTTAAATGACATTTTTTTTTTTTTTTTTTTTTTTTTTTTTGAGACGGAGTCTCGCTCTGTCGCCCAGGTTGGAGTGCAGTGGCGCGATCTTGGCTCACTGCAACCTCCGCCTCCCGGGTTCATGCCATTCTCCTGCCTCAGCCTCCTGAGTAGCTGGGACTACAGGTGCCCGCCACCACGCCGGCTAATTTTTTGTATTTTCAGTAGAGACGGGGTTTCACTATGCTAGCCAGGATGGTCTCGGTCTCCTGACCTCGTGATCCACCTGCCTCGGCCTCCCAAAGTGCTGGGATTACAGGCGTGAGCCACTGCGCCCAGCATGATTTTTTTTTTTTTAACCTTGTAATGGTTCAAAAGCAATACACATTCAGTAGAAATCATACTTTAAGTACCCATACAACTACTTCTGTTTTTCACTTTCAGTACCGTATTCAACAAATAACATGACATATTCAATACTTCATTATAAAATAGGCTTTATATTAGGGTAATTTTGCCCAACTATAGGCTAATGTAAGTGTTCTGAGCACATTTAAGTTAGGCCTGGCTAAGCTATAATGTTTGACAGGTTAGATGTATTAAGTGTATTTTCGACTTCGAATGTTTTTCAACTTACCATGGATTTACTGGGAACGTAACCCCATCATAAGTCAAGGAGCATCTGTACTTCTATTTTTATGTATTGTGTTGTTTCTTTCTTTTCCCTCCCTCCTTCTTCCCTTCCCTTCCCTCCCCTCCTCTCCTCCTCCCCCCTCTGTCCCTTCTTCTCCTCTCCCCCCACCTCCCCTCCTCTCCCCTTCCCTTCCTTCTACCTTCTTTCTCTTTCTTAGGTCCCAGCCTCTTTCTGTTAATTTATTTCTGTTTGGAGAGCTTCCTTTAGCCATTTTTAAAGGGTAGGTCTCAACAAACTGTTTCTCTTCATCTGAGAATGTCTTCATTTTTCCCTTTATTCCTAAAGGTTAGTTTCACCTGACACAGGATTCAAGGTTGACGGTTTTGTTTTCAGCACTTGATAAGTGTTGGACCACTTCTAGAGGGCCTCTCTCATTTCTTTTATAGGTACTGCAAAAATAGTTTGAATTAGCATTCCTTCCTGGTTGCTTCTCTCTGACTGTTTTAAAGATTTCTTTTTTCTTAATCTCCAGTTTTTAGAAGATTAGTTATGATGTGTCAGTATGGCTTTGGACTGTTTTCTCTATTTGGAGCTCAATCAACTTCTTGAATCTGTGTTTGTCTTTCACCAGATTTGGGAAGTTTTCAGCCATTATTTCTCTGAATACTTTTCAGTCTCACACTTTCTCCTTTCCTGCAAAGACTCTGATGATACAAATGTTAGTAGCTCTATCACGGGATCCTTAGGGTGTCACTTCGCCAGCCAGAAACCTCTGTGGCTAGTGGCACCTTCTGCCTGAGTATTGCTTGTGCCCGCTGGGCTTGTTCCACCCACTCAGCCCAGCAGGCTGCGCTCGGCTCACACTACAGGCCCAGATCCCACACCTGCCGGGCTGAGCCAGGCATGGAGTGGCAAGGCGTGTGTGGGCAAGTGAGTTCAGGGTCTGGCCACTATGCACAGCCAGGCATGCTGGCTGCTGTGGTGGGGTGGGGAGCTCAGGTGCTGGCACAGGTGCCAGCTCCATGTGAGGCTGTACTGCACACGGCTTCCACTGCAGGCATCCACGTCTGGATGAGGGGAATGCAGTGGCACTCGGAAGCTTGGAGATGCCAGAAATCGCAGAGCCCCAAAGAGGGTGTCAGAGCCCTAGCTCAGGGAGCTGCAGCCCTTCTCTCCTTCTCGTCACCCACAACATGGAGAGCAGGGGTGGTGACGGGGCGGTGTTTCAGCCCTATTTGGGTTACGGCTCTTTTAGCCCTGCCATTTGGCAGACCCCCAAGTTCTTGTCCTGCGTCCAGGAAGAACAAGGTACATGCAAGGACAACTGAAAGATGAGCAAGACAAAGAGGTGCTTTATTGAGTTGCAGTATAGCTCGCAGGAGACCCGAAGTGGGTAGCTTCTATCTGCAGGCAGGTCGTCCCAATGCCTGCAGCCCTCAGTGGAGAGGAGACCTGGAGTGGGCAGCTCCTATCCATAGGTAGGTCATCCTGCCATATCCATGAGTCTGGCTGAGTCTGGAGATTTTATAGGCTTCAAAAGGGAGGAAGTATGTGCTGATTGGTCCATGGGCGGCCATAGGTGAGCCTGGAAAAAGCACCGTAAGTTCTCACTCTGTGCTGTGGACTCCACCTGGAACTAACAGCCCAGTCCCCATGCTTCAGGCTGTCCCTGGTCTTCAGTGCCCAAGGTCTGGAGGGGGCCGAGGTGGCAGGGGGCTGGCATGTCAGCGCTGCCCCAAGTGTGCTCACACCTGGCTGGGTCACAACACCCAGGCTCAGTCACAACTTTGCTGCAAAATCAGAGCAGGCACTGGAAGTGGGGAGAGGCCAGGCAGTGGGACTCAGCACTTCCAAGCCTGAAGGGGCAGGGGGACCCCGGGCCCCTGAGAGCACAGGGATGCCCCGGTCTGCAGTTGCAGCTGGGCAGCTGGAAAAGCGACACCCTAGGAGCCTGAGACAGATATTTTGTTACTGTCTCACAGGTCTCTGAGGCTCTTTTTAAAAAATCAGTAAGATTGAGTAAATTATATTGATCTGTCCTCAAGTACACCGATTTTACCTTTTATTATCTTCACTCTACTACTGAGTTCATTTGAGCTTTTTCTTTTGCTTATTGTATTTTTCATTCCCATAATTTCCATTTGGTTCTTTTTCATATCTTCTATTTAATTGCTAAGATTTTCCATTTTTAAATTTGTTTCAAAAGAAGTTACAATTAATCATTGAAGCATTGTTATTACAACTACTTTAAAATCCTTGACAGATAAATTCCAGCATCTGAATCACATTGGTATTGCCACCAGCTGACTGTCTTTTCTTGTTTAGACTGTGGTTCTCTATCGCTTCTTGGCCTTTTGCCTTAGATCATGTGTAGACTGTGATTCTTCTGGTTTTTGGTATAGTGATTTCCTATTGCATTCCAAATATTTGAGTTATGGTGTTATTTTTCCTATTTAAATCTTCTATTTTAGCAAGCAGTAGTCCTGTTAAGGTGCAGTGTGGAGGTTCTTGCCTTTTGTTGTTTTTAGTTCCAATGAAAGTTATTTTCAAAGCCCTCGCAATGCTATTTTGGTCTGCTTTGTTCTTGGGGAGCTGCTGGGACTCCCACCCAATCCCTGCTGATGTCTTCTGCTGATTCAGAAGGTGCTTTCTTGGGGTGTATGGTGTCACTTGGCCACCTTCTGCTGAACCTGGGTCTCCTTTTGCCACTGGGTTGGAGGGTAGAGAGACACAGGATCCCACTGCTGCTACTAATGAATTGAGAAACCTGCTAGTGACCCAGTATGGAGGTAGGGTTGGGAATCCCTACATGGGTCTCCATTGGGCTTCCTCCTTCCCACCCTTTGGCCAGAGAAAGCAAGCTTGTTTTTTTGCTTTGTTTTGTATGTTGTTTGTTTTTTCTGTCTAGGCCTGTTGGCAGAACCCCCTCCATTGTCCAGTCTGGGGTATACAGAGATAAAGAAAACCCAGCAAACTCATGACATTGCTTTTCCTCAAGTCCTGAGGTCCCCAGTCAGCTCATCTTTCCAGCTTTCAGAGTCCTTTTATCATTGTCTGTCGAATAGTTTCCAAGTATTTTGTTGTATTTAGAGGAGAAGAGGAGGAAAAAGTGGTTCTATACCATCTTGTTCTGAAACCATAAGCCTGGCTTTTAAAGGAAGCAGTGGTTGGTGACTGTATTCAAAAGGCAGGAAAAATGGAGTAAGAAACTGATCAGTGGCTAGGCGCGGTGGCCCACACCTGTAATCCCAGCACTTTGGGAGGCCAAAGCAGGTGGATTGCTTGAGGTCGGTGTTCAAGACCAGCCTGACCAACATGGTGAAACCCCGTCTCCACTAAAAATAAAAAAAATTAGCCAGGCGTGGTGGCAGGTGCCTGTAATCCTACTGTAGTCCTAGCTACTCAGGAGGCTGAGGCAGGAGAATTGCTTGAACCTGGGAGGCGGAGGTTGCAGTCAGCTGAGATCACGCCATTGCACTCCAGCCTGGGCGACAGACACTCTGTCTCAAAAAAAAAAAAAAAAAAAAAGAAAGAAAGAAAGAAATCGATCAATATTAACTCCACTAAATAGAGAAATGCTGCTTATTGGTTCTTAACTATCTGATTAAAAATGGGCTTTGTGCATAATGCTGAACTCTGCAGTTATTAAAGAAATCATCAAGTGTTATTGTCTGGATGCATGGTCCTGTGATTGGTAGCATAAATGATATGATACTGGATAAGTGGATACACAATTTGATTGGCCACATGTTTTAAAGCACGTATTTCAACATACAATTGGGTAATATATCTGAGCACTGCCTGTAAATGACAGATGGTTCTAACTTTCTCAAACCCATTCACAGAGAATGAAGTGGATAGCAGGGAAGGTTACAAATCAGTGGATTGAGAATGGCAAACAGGAATAACTCACTAATTCTGCCCAACTGATACTGAACACTGTCCTGAAAGAGCCAAAGACATTACTAATTGATCACAGCACTCTCCTGTTGAATTAAATTCAACAGGAGAGTGCTGTGATCACAATAGGAGAGTGCTGTGATCAATTAGTAATGTTTTCCACAGGTGCAGGAATGGGCATTGGCTGCACATACGCCACCTATTTAACACTTCTGACCTAGAAAATTCCTCTAGAGAGCACATCCTCTCTGGCTGTAGATACAGGCAGCCAACTTATCTGTTTGAAGACCCAAGGATTAAAAAAGGTCCATCTTGAGGGGTTTGTAATAAGGAGATTTATTAGTGTTGGGCCCAGAGTGATGGACTTTTTCCAAAATTTTGCCCAGGGGCTCAGAACATATGGACTGCTAGTTGAAATGGGGCTTGGAATTACATTTACACACATTCCACCAATAAATATTTGAACACAGGTGCATTTTTTAACAACAGTTTTCTGCATGAACTGCAAAAATGCCTTCCAAATGACCTCTGTCTCTGGGGCCCTACCCTTCCTACTCCCATAAATCTGGTAGCCAACAAACAGCTGTAGACACAGCTTGTCTTGGGGATTAGGGGCTGCCTTGACAGGAAATAAAGCAAGGATCACTTTTTTTTTTTTTTTTTCTTGAGACAAGGTCTCACTTTGTTGCTCAGGCTGGAGTGCAGTGGTCCAATCAGAGCTCACTGAAGCCTCCATTTCCTGGGCTCAAGCAATTCTCCCACCTCAGCTTCCCGAGTAGCTGGGACCACAGGGGCATGGCACCATGCCCAGCTAATTTTTTTTTTTCTTTTTTTAAGTTCCAGGGTACATGTGCACAACATGCAGGTTTGTTACATATGAGTACATGTGCCATGTTGGTATGCTGCACCCATTAACTCGTCATTTACATTAGGTTTATCTCCTAATGCTATCCCTCCTCCCTCCCCCCACCCCATGACAGGCCCCAGTGTGTGATGTTCCCCACCCTGTGTCCAAGTGTTCTCATTGTTCAGTTCCCACCTATGAGTGAGAACATGCAGTGTTTGGTTTTCTGTCCTTGCGATAGTTTGCTCAGAATGATGATTTCCAGCTTCATCCATGTCTCTACAAAGGACAGGAGCTCATCCTTTTTTTATGGCTGCATAGTATTCCATGGTGCATATGTGCCATATTTTCTTAATCCAGTCTATCATTGATGGACACCTGGGTTGGTTCGAAGTCTCTGCTATTGTGAATAGTGCCACAATAAACATATGTGTGCATGTGTCTTTATAGCAGCATGATTTATAATCCTTTGGGTATATGCCCAGTAATGGGATGGCTAGGTCAAATGGTATTTCTAGTTCTAGATCCTTGAGGAATCGCCACACTGTCTTCCACAATGGTTGAACTAGTTTACAGTCCCATCAACAGTGTAAATTGTTCCTATTTCTCCACATCCTCTCCAGCACCTGTTGTTTTGTGACTTTTTAATGATCACCATTCTAACTGGTATGAGATGGTATCTCATTGTGGTTTTGATTTGCATTTCTCTGATGGCCAGTGATGATGAGCATTTTTTCATGTGTCTGTTGGCTGCATAAATGTCTTATTTTGAGAAGTGTCTGTTCATATCCTTTGCCCAGTTTTTGATGTGGTTGTTTGATTTTTTTCTTGTAAATTTGTTTAAGTTCTTTGTAGATTCTGGATATTAGCCCTTTGTCAGATGGGTAGATCGCAAAAATTTTCTCCCATTCTGTAGGTTGCCCATTCACTCCTATGGTAGTTTCCTTTGCTGTGCTCTTTAGTTTAATTAGATCCCATTTGTCAATTTTGGCTTTTGTTGCCACTGCTTTTGGTGTTTTAGTCATGAAGTCCTTGCCCATGCCTATGACCTGAATAGTATTGCCTAGGTTTTCTTCTAGGGTTTGTATGGTTTAAGGTCTAACATTTAAGTCTTTAATCCATCTTGAATTAATTTTTGTATAAGATATAAGGAAGGGATCTAGTTTCAGTTTTCTACATATGGCTAGCCAGTTTTCCCAGCACCATTTATTAAATAGGGAATCCTTTCCCCAATTTTTATTTTTGTCAGGTTTGTCAAGGATCAGATGGTTGTAGGTGTGTGATATTATTTCTGGGGGCTCTATTCTGTTTCATTGGTCTCTATCTCTGTTTTGGTACCAGTACCATGCTGTTTTGGTTACTGTAGCCTTGTAGTATAGTTCAAAGTCAGGTAGTGTGATGCCTCCAGCTTTGTTCTTTTGGCTTAGGATTGTCTTGGCAATGCGGGCTCTTTTTTGGTTCCATATGAACTTTAAAGTAGCTTTTTCCAATTCTGTGAGGAAAGTCATTGGTAGCTTGATGGGGATGGCATTGAATCTATAAATTACCTTGGGCAGTGTGGCCATTTTCACAATATTGATTCTTCCTATCCATGAGCATGGAATGTTTTTCCATTTGTTTGTGTCCTCTTTTATTTCGCTGAGCAGTGGTTTGTAGTTCTCCTTGAAGAGGTCCTTCACATCCCTTGTAAGTTGGATTCCTAGGTATTTTATTCTCTTTGAAGCAATTGTGAATGGGAGTTCACTCATGATTTGGCTCTCTGTCTGTTATTGGTGTATAGGAATGCTTTGTGATTTTTGCACATTGATTTTGTATCCTGAGACTTTGCTGAAGTTGCTTATCAGCTTAAGGAGATTTTGGGCTGAGACAGTGGGGTTTTCTAAATATACAATCATGTCATCTGCAAATGGGGACAATTTGACTTCCTCTTTTCCTAATTGAATACCCTTTATTTCTTTCTCTTGCCTGATTGCCCTGGCCAGAACTTCCAACACCATGTTGAATAGGAGTGGTGAGAGAGGGCATCCTTGTCTTGTGCCAGTTTTCAGAGGGAATGCTTCCAGTTTTTGCCCATTCAGTATGATACTGGCTGTGGGTTTCTCATAAATAGCTCTTATTATTTTGAGATATGCTGCATCAATACCTAATTTATTGAGAGTTTTTGGCATGAAGGGCTGAATTTTGTCAAAGGTCTTTCCTGCATCTATTGAGATAATCATGTGGTTTTTGTCTTTGGTTCTGTTTATATGATGGATTATGTTTATTGATTTGCATATGTTGAATCAGTCTTGCGTCCCAGGGATGAAGCCAACTTGATCGTGGTGGATAAGCTTTTTGATGTGCTGCTGGATTCAGTTTGCCAGTATTTTATTGAGGATTTTTGCATCGATGTTCATCAGGGATACTGATCTAAAATTCTCTTTTTTGTGTGTATCTCTGTCAGGCTTTGGTATCAGGATGATGTTGGCCTCATAAAACGAATTAGGGAGGATTCCCTCTTTTTCTATTGACTGGAATAGTTTCAGAAGGAATGGTACCAGCTCCTCTTTGTACCTCTGATAGAATTCGGCTATGAATCCGTCTGGTCCTGGATTTTTTTTTTGGTTGGTAGGCTATTAATTATTGCCTCAATTTCAGAACCTGTTATTGGTCTATTCAGGGATTCAACTTCCTGGTTTAGTCTTGGGAGGGTGTGTGTCCAGGAATTTATCCATTTCTTCTAGATTTTCTAGTTTATTTGCGTAGAGGTGTTTACAGTATTCTCTGATGGTAGTTTGTATTTCTGTGGGATCGGTGGTGATATCCCCTTTATCATTTTTTATTGCATCTATTTGATTCTTCTCTCTTTTCTTCTTTATTAGTCTTGCTAGCAGTCTATCAATTTTGTTGATCTTTTCAAAGAACCAGCTCCTGGATTCACTGATTTTTTGAATGGTTTTTTGCGTCTCCATCTTCTTCAGTTCTGCTCTGATCTTAGTTATTTCTTGCCTTCTGCTAGCTTTTGAATGTGTTTGCTCTTGCTTCTCTAGTTCTTTTAATTGTGATGTTAGGGTGTCAATTTTAGATCTTTCCTGCTTTCTCTTGTGGGCATTTAGTGCTATAAATTTCCCTCTACACACTGCTTTAAATGTGTCCCAGAGATTCTGGTATGTTGTGTCTTTGTTCTCATTGGTTTCAAAGAACATCTTTATTTCTGCCTTCATTTCATTATGTACCCGGTAGTCATTCAGGAGCAGGTTGTTCAGTTTCCATGTAGTTGAGCGGTTTTGAGTGAGTTTCTTAATCCTGAGTTCTAGTTTGATTGCACTGTGGTCTGAGAGACAGTTTGTTATAATTTCTGTTCTTTTACATTTGCTGAAGAGTGCTTTACTTCCAACTATGTGGTCAATTTTGGAATAAGTGTGATGTGGTGCTGAGAAGAATGTATATTCTGTTGATTTGGGGTGGAGAGTTCTGTAGATGTCTATTAGGTCTGCTTGGTGCAGAGCTGAGTTCAATTCCTGGATATACTTGTTAACTTTTTGTCTTGTTGATCTAATGTTGACAGTGGGGTGTTAAAGTCTCCCATTATTATTGTGTGGGAGTCTAAGTCTCTTGGTAGGTCTCTAAGGACTTGCTTTATGAATCTGAGTGCTCCTGTATTGGATGCATATATATTTAGGACAGTTAGCTCTTCTTGTTGAATTGATCCCTTTACCACTATGTAACGGCCTTGTCTCTTTTGATTTTTGTTGGTTTAAAGTCTGTTTTATCAGAGATGAGAATTGCAACCCCTGCATTTTTTGGTTTTCCATTTGCTTGGTAGATCTTCCTCCATCCCTTTATTTTGAGCCTATGTGTGTCTCTGCATGTGAGATGGGTCTCCTGAATACAGCACACTGATGGGTCTTGACTCTTTATCCAATTTGCCAGTCTGTGTCTTTTAATTGGAGCATTTAGCCTATTTACATTTAAGGTTAATATTGTTATGTGTGAATTTGATCCTGTCATTATGATGTTAGCTGGTTATTTTGCTCGTTAGTTGATGCAGTTTCTTCCTAGCATTGATAGTCTTTACAATTTGGCATGTTTTTGCAGTGGCTGGTACCAGTTGTTCCTTTCCATGTTTAGTGCTTCCTTCCGGAGCTCTTGTAAGGCAGGCCTGGTGGTGACAAAATCTCTCAGCATTTGTTTGTCTGTAAAGGATTTTATTTCTCCTCCATTTATGAAGCTTAGTTTGGCTAGATATGAAATTCTGGTTTAAAAATTCTTTTCTTTAAGAATGTTGTATATTGGCCCCCACTCTCTTCTGGCTTGTAGAGTTTCTGCCAAGAGATCGGCTCTTAGTCTGATGGGCTTCCCTTTGTGGGTAACCTGGCCTTTCTCTCTGGCTGCCCTTAACATTTTTTCCTTCATTTCAACTTTGGTGAATTTGACAATTACGTGTCTTGGAGTTGCTCTTCTCGAGGAGTATCTTTGTGGCGTTCTCTGTATTTCCTGAATTTGAACATTGGCCTGCCTGGCTAGGTTGGGGAAGTTCTCCTGGATAATATCCTGAAGAGTGTTTTCCAACTTGGTTCCATTCTCCCTGTCACTTTCAGGTACACCAATCAGACATAGATGTGGTCTTTTCACATAGTCCCATATTTCTTGGAGGCTTTGTTCATTTCTTTTCACTCTTTTTTCTCTAAACTTATCTTCTCACTTCATTGCATTCATTTGATCTTCAATCACTGATACCCTTTCTTCCACTTGATCAAATCGGCTACTGAAGCTTGTGCATGCATCACGTAGTTCTCATGCCATGGTTTTCAGCTCCATCAGTTCATTTAAGAACTTCTCTACACTGTTTATTCTAGTTAGCCATTCATCTAATCTTTTTTCAAGGTTTTTAGCTTCTTTGCAATGGGTTCGAACATCCTCCTTTAGCTTGGAGAAGTTTGTTATTACTGATCGTCTGAAGCCTTCTTTTCTCAACTCGTCAAAGTCATTCTCCATCCAGCTTTGTTCCGTTGCTGGCGAGGAACTGCGTTCCTTTGGAGGAGAAGAGGTGCTCTGATTTTTAGAATTTTCAGCTTTTCTGCTCTGGTTTCTCCCCATCTTTGTGGTTTTATCTACCTTTGATCTTTGATGATGGTGACATACAAATGTGGTTTTGGTGTGGGTGTCCTTTCTGTTTGTTAGTTTTCCTTCTAACAGTCAGGACCGTCAGCTGCAGGTCTGTTGGAGTTTGCTGGAGGTCCATTCCAGACGTTGTTTGCCTGGGTATCACCAGCAGAGGCTGCAGAACAGCAAATATTGCAGAACGGCAAATGTTGCTGTCTGGTCCTTCTTCTGGAAGCTTCTCTCAGAGGGGCACCCGGCTGAGAGGTGTCAGTCGGCCCCTATTGGGAGGTGTCTTCCAGTTAGGCTACTTGGGGGTCAGGGACCCACTTGAGGAGGCAGTCTGTCCGTTCTCAGATCTCAAACTCTGTGCTGGGAAAAGCACTACTCTCTTCAAAGCTGTCAGACAGGGACGTTTAAGTCTGCAGAAGTTTCTGCTGCCTTTTGTTCAGCTATGCTCTGCCCCCAGAGGTGGAGTCTACAGAGGCAGGCAGGCCTCCTTGAGCTGTGGTGGGCTCCACCCGGTTCGAGCTTCCAGGCCGCTTTGTTTACCTACTCAAGCCTCAGCAATGGTGGACGCCCCTCCGCCAGCCTCGCTGCCACCTTGCAGTTCAATCTCAGACTGCTGTGCTAGCAGTGAGTGAGGCTCCATGGGCGCTGGACCCTCCGAGCCAGGCATGGGATATAATCTTCTGGTGTGCCATTTGCTAAGGCCTTGGAAAAGCGCAGTATTAGGGTGGGAGTGTCTGATTTTCCAGGTACCGTCTGTCACAGCTTCCCTTTGCTAGGAAAGGGAATTCCCTGACCCCTTGTGCTTCCCAGGTGAGGTGATGCCCTGCCCTGCTCCATGGGCTGCACCCACTGTCTGACAAGCCCCAGTGAGATGAAGCCAGTACCTCAGTTGGAAATGCAGAAATCACCCATCTTCTGTGTCGCTTATACTGGGAGCTGCAGACTGGAGCTGTTTCTATTCAGCCATCTTGGAACCTCCCCTCTGAGCTAATTTTTAAATTTTTATTTTTATTTTTATTTATTTATTTATTTAAGACACAGTCTTGCTCTGTTGCCCAGGTTGGAGTGTAATGGCATGATCTTGGCTCACTGCAACCTCTGTCTCTGAGGTTCAAGCGATTCTTGTGCCTCAGCCTCTTAAGTAGCTGGGATTATAGGCACGTGCCACCATGCCTGGCTAACGTTTGTATTTTTAGTAGAAACAGGGTTTCACCATATTGGCCAGACTGCTCTCAAACTCCTGGCCTCAAGTGATCCACCTGCTTTAGCCTCCCAAAGTGCTGGGATTACAGGCATGAGCCAACGTTGAGTCAATGCTGCTGGCCCTAATTTTATGTTTAATAGAGACAAGGTCTTGCTATGTTGCCCAGGCTGGTCTTGAACTCCTGAGCCCAAGTGATCCTCCTGCCTCAGCCTCCCAAAGTGCTGGGATTACAGGCATGAGTCACCACACTTGGCTAAGGATCACTTTTTAATACTCTGCTTCATAATACATATAAAGAGAATTACTATCATTTCATCTGACAATTGTGTAAAAATATTATGTAAGCAGCAGAAAACGCCTGTGGAGTGGTATAAAATGCAGAAAGAATGTCATCGGGTGCCCAACCACTGTGTTCCCACACTGGAGGGAAAACCGCCTACATGGGACTTTGAGACTTGATTAGGATCTCCACCATAGTGCCTCCCAAAGGGATCTTCAAAAGTAATTTTTAACGTATGTGGGTTTGTTTTGTTTTTGCCTGTGAGCAGACTTCAGATCTCAGCTCTCCTGCATAACTTTTTTTTTTGAGACAGAGTCTCACTTGTCGCCCAGGCTGGAGTGCAGTGGCACGATCTCAGCTCACTGCAACCTCTGCCTCCCAGGTTTAGGTGATTCTCCTGCCTCAGCCTCCCAAGTAGCTGGGATTACAGGTGCCTGCCACCATGCCCAGCTATTTTTTTTTTTTAAGTAGAAATGGGGTTTCACCATTTTGGCCAGGCTGATCTCGAACTCCTGACCTCAAGTGATAACACCCACCTCAGCCTCCCAAAGTGCTAGGATTACAGGCATTATCCTGTATAACAACTTTGCATGTGCTAGTCACACTTCAGGGACAGCTGCCCTCCCTGGCCTAGCTCTCTGTGGATCAGCTCAAGACCAATTTCACTTGATAAGAATCCAATACTCTCTAACTGCAAAGAAGTCTCCATCTTTTTGCTAGAAAGTTCTGAAGAATGTGATCCTGTTACGTGGACCTACCAGGTTCATGAGCTAGAGAGCTGCAAAGGTATCCTTGTGTAGAAGGTAAAATGGACATTTTTAATGGGTGGCAAACCTTCTCCCTGGTGTTTCACCTTCAACCTGGCCTCCTTTTCCTTTCATGAGTAAAAAAACTTGAAAATGTACACGTGTGTATGTAGCCTTTTCAGTCTTAGAAGTTATGGTCACACTTCATATTATAAATTCTAGCTGTGAACACATTCATCACTTATAAGTGGATTATATTAGTAGCCTCGATTATGGGTCCACAAAAGAATGAGGCAGTATAGTATACAGTTAACAATCATCTCTGGTATTTGGGATATTTAGGCTCAAATACCATAGCTCTGCATTTTTTTATTTTTAAATTTTTTTTGAGGTGGGGTCTCACTCTGTCACCCAGGCTGGAGTGCAGTGGCACAATCATGGCTCACTGCAGCCTTGACCTCCTCGTTCCTCGGCCTCCTGAGTAGCTGGGACTGCAGGCACACATCACCACACCCGGCTAGTTTTTGTATTTTTTGTAGAAATGGGGTTTCGACACATTGCCCAGACTGATCTCGAACTCCTGAGCTCAAGCAATCCGCCCACCTCGGCCTCCCGAAGTGCTAGGATTACAGGCATGCACTACACTGCCTGGCCTGCAATTTTTTTTTTTTTTTTAAATCTGTGCAAACTTGGGCACATTATTTAAACTGTCTAAGCTTTATTTTTTTTTTCTCATTTGTACAATGAGATAAGAATCCTACCTTATTGGCTTGGTGTATTTATCAGGGTAATGTATGTAAAGGCCTTAGCATAGCATCCAGCACAGAATAAAGACTGTTGTTGGCTATTAATAATAATAAAAAAATTCTCTGAGCAGCTAAGATATATCATGAATCAATCATTTTTGCTCAGAGACAACCCATTAGGCCCACACTCTGGGTCTACATACTTTTATTCTTGACAGAAATGGTTTACAGCGGCATAGCCATAGTTTTGACAGGGAGAGTCATTTGGTTTCCCAAGATCTAGCACAACAGGAACCCCTATGATCTCATGGCAGGGACTGGCTAGGACCAAGGCAACTGTCAGTAACAAAAGGAACAATGGATGGAATAGAACAAATCAAACAAAGCAAGGGCTCGATGTTAGGAATCCGACGGTATTTAGAAACGGGAAAGGCAACCTTACATTCCTCGAGTCCCTGAAGGCACCACTGTAGTACAGAATAGTACAGTAATTCATGTTGATGGTGAAGTGTGCCTCAGCCTTCCAGAGACAATTTACGTATATTCACTATTTTAAAATAGGCAGAGAACCAATTTTCTATTACCAGGCAAGCACTTCAAAAAAAGGTTAAGATCAACATTTTAGTGCTTGAAGACAGGGGAATTTCAGTTACATGTAAAATCCCCTTGGATAAAACAAGTTAGCTTCCAAAAAAACTACTAAGCGTCACTATGTTTAAAATGCTTAAATTAATTCTGCAAATCAGTACTGTATAAATTAACCACTATCACCTGCAAAAGACAGTGGCTACTTAACTTTGGTACAAAGAATCAGGGTCAGCTTGCCTGTGATACTTTAACGAATGAAATGTGTTGTTTTCTGATATGCCCCTTTCAAATCATGATCCAAAGAGGTGCAGTGAAAAACAACAGACAAAAACCAACAACAAACAAGACTTCCCACTTATACTCTTCTCGACGATGCAGTTTGTGGAGAATTCTCCCCGTCTCTGCGCTCAAGATTCCTTGATGGTAAAATGAGGGAGTCTGGACTAGTTGATCTTCAAGGTCCCATCCAGCTTGGATGTTCTGGGATAAAGTCACCTGACCCAACTAATAGGTACCCAGTGAGTGTCCTTGCTCAGCTTCTCTAAGACCACTTTGAGCTGGCTGTAGGCACCCTGGAGATCCTCCTTCACCAGCACGGCGTCTACCAGGTGCCCATAATGCTGGTCTATGAAGGCGGCGGAAGCGGCCATCTCTTGCTGCTGCTCATCCTGCAAGGAAAGGGGTGGTAAAAGGAGCAACTGGGTTGTTCTCCTATAACAAACCTATAGCCTTTGTCTTGAGCAATGTTCCAACCTTTAACTTTTAACTGATGAGTGGATGACTAGGTCTCACTGATAAACCAACCATGTACACAAGAACAGAGTGTAGGGACAACATCACGTCAAACTTCAAAGAAAGTTAATGGGCAGTAGACACAATCACTGTTCAGTCATTCACTCACAGGATACCTCCTGAGGACCTATGACCTCAAAGCCATGATAGGAAGTGCATTGGGAATGCTGATTCTATATCCGTGTATATATGTCAATATCACACTTCCTGCCTCAGAAGTACTTCCAAAGAAGTAGTAGTATTGTGCTGCATGGCATTTAGTACACAGGTTAAATAATTGTAAGAAAGAACTATAAATAATAACTATATAAAAACAGAGCAAACATTTCTGCAATCAACTAGTGGAAGAAGAAATCATTCTAATGCCCTCCTGAAGACTCCTAAATTCATAGTGTAGAACTAAATTCTTTTCATTTCCTCACACCAGAGCCAAACACTAGCACAGCAAAGTGGAGTTATTTAAGAAAGCACTGGACAATTCTAATCAAATTCCCCATGTCCTTAGGGCAGCTGATCTCTTTAATCAGATTGCCTTCCTGACACCTAACATTAAGGTATAGGCAACGACTCCATCTTACCCAATGTGGGCACTGTTTGCATCTCCATTCAAAAGAACCTCTAATAAGTACCAGTTCAGGTGAGTAGTTGTCTGACAATCTGCCTGGTTTTGGAAAACAGGAAAGTGGCAGGCCCTTTCTAAGAAAAACTACAAAATGAAATTTGTTGCTGGCATTCACTCGTTCCCCTTTTTAGTCCTCTGTTGCCATCTCCCCTCTGTTTCTAGGGGCTCAGTGTTTTCATGCTGCCACAAGGAAAGGGTGAGTTCTGTTCTCTCCCAAAGAGACGTACATTCCAAAATATTCCCCCGTCTTCTCTCTGTCACCAGTCAAAAGCCAATTCCTACTTTAGTGAGAGCATCTGAAATTTCAGGATTCGAGTCCTCAAGATCTAGGAAAAGGGTGTGGCGTGCTACTTCAAAGACTGTTGAAATGTGCTATCTAAGAAGGCTGAGATAATTTCTTCTCCTTTTCTCCTCCAGGAGGGAAAAAATTGGATTAAATTGGGAGACATTTCTCAATTCTATATTCCATATAGAATATTCTCGCAGGGCTACTTTCATACTCAGAAGCACTTCGCACTATCCCATAACTGCCCCCTGGCTCTTCAACCTTTCCTTCCCCACTCCCTGACACACATCCATCCTATAGACCTGTCTGCTGCTTCCAGTTTCCCCTCCTCCAGGCACCCACATGGTTCATCCTGGAAGCATTTGGCTAGTTAAGAAATTAAAGAAGAAAAAATTTTGCCACAAAGAACCACAATCTTCCTAATAAATATCTGCATCCGGAAAGAACTTAAGTAAATCTCTAATGGAGTAAAAACACATGACATTTGCTTTGCAATCATAAATCCCCTGAACCCCTTTCCTGGCCTGTAAAGATGGAACTCGCCACCTGTGTCTTCAGCAAGAGTCACAGTCCGGAAGATCACATAGGAAAGATTCCCCCATGCTGTCCATCACCCCCAGGCTGGATTAGCTTTGCTGGGTCAGAAGCCAGAAGCCTCATTAACTTGTGGTCAGCAAGGAAACAGACAGTGGATGTTTTGGGTCCCCTGCCAGGAACTCAGGTGCCAGACAATGGACAGATATTTAACGTTACACAAAACCCATGCCTTTGTGAGGAATTTCTCCAAATGTCATCTGGGGTCTGCCAACATACATCAAAACCACATGAAAGGCTGAGTGTTAAAAACGGAGTGCCTGGGTCCCACTCCAAACCCCCTAGGTCGGAATCTCTGGGAGTAGAACCGGGGACTCTGTGTTGAACAGCCTCACTGTGACCTTGCTGCCTACTCACAGCTGCAGGGTGGTGGAGCACGAATGGACCAGCTGCATTTCATCATCAGCCCACCTGCTTGGAATGCAGTATTCTGGTGGGCAATAAAAGAGATGGGATAGACGACAAAACCGGCCAGGCTGGAAGGACACTGGGAATAGAGTGCAGCTGCTTCTCTTGAAATAACCACCATGGGCCAGGGAGGGTTCTGACTCCTAGAAAGCTGGCACTGCCTGTGGACCTGATTATTTGGCAGAACTTTCCTTGAGTCCTAGGAAGCTGCCTCTTACTCTCCTAATGACTTCTTGACTCTTGGAAAAATGAGCCATTTCCCCCCTGCTTATTCAATCCTGAAATATTTGCAAAACAAAACAAAGCCAATACAGTAAAACGAATGGGCAGATTGATCCTAAAATTCATATGGCAATGCAAAGGACCCAGAATAGCCAAAACAAGCTTGAAAAACCTGACTTCAAAACTTACTACAAAGCTAGTAATCGAAGCAAGACGGTGTGGTGCTGGCCTAACAATAGACATGTAGACCAGTGGAAAGGGACTGAGACTCCGGAAAGAAACCCTTACTTTTCTTGCCAATTGATTCTAGACAAGGGTGTCAAAATAATTAAATGAGAAAATAGTTTTTTCAACCAGTGATGCTGGGGTAACTGGCTATCCACATGCAAAGAATGAAGTTGGACCCCTACTTCACACAATCCACAGAAAATAACACAAAATAGATGACAGATCCAAATGTAACTGCTACAACTATAAATAATTTAAAAGAAAACAAAGGAGTAAATCTTTATGACCTTGGATTCAACAATGATTTCTTAGATACGATACCAAAAATATAAGCAACAAAAGAAAAAATATATTGGACTTTATCACATTTTAAAATGTTATGCCTCAAAGGATGCTATCAAGAAAGTAAGGGCCAGGCATGGTGCCTCCCAGCACTTTGGGAGGCCGAGGCAGGCAGATCACCCAAGGTCAGGAGTTTGAGACCAGCCTGGCCAACATGGTGAAACCCCATCTCTACTAAAAATACAAAAAAAAATTAGCCGGGCATGATGGCATGCGCCTGTAATCCCAGCTACTTGGAGGTTGAGGCAGGAGAATCACTTGAACCTGGGAGGCGGAGATTTCAGTGAGCCAACACCGCACCATTGCACTCCAGCCTGGGCAACAAGAGCAAAACTCTGTCTCACAAAAAAAAAAGGAAGTGAAAAGACAACTCACAGAATGGGAAAAAATATTCGCAAATCATGCATCTGACAAAGGACTTGTATCCAAAATAGATAAAGAATTCTTACAACTCAATAATAAGAAATGGACATTTAAAAATGGACAAAGTATTTGAATAGACATTTCTCCAAGAAAGATATAAAAATGGCCAATAAACACATGAAAAGATGTTCAGCTTCACTGATGATTAGAGAAATGCAAATCAAAACCACAATGAGATACCACTTCACACCTACTAGTAGTGCTATGATTAAAAAGACAGACAATAACAAGGGCTGGTGAGGATGTGGAGAAATGGGAACTCTTGAACGCTGCTGCTGGGAATGTAAAATGGTACAGCTGCCATGGTAGAGTCTGGCAGTTCCCCCAAATGTTAAACATAGAGCTGCCCTATGACCCAGCAATTCCATACCAAGGTATACACCTAAGAGAAATGAAAACATATGTTCACACAAAAACTTGTATATGAATATTCATAACACGATTCATAATAGCTGAAAATCCATAAATGTCCATTAATTGATAAATGGGTAAACAAAATGTGGTACTCTATACAATGGAATATTATTCAGCCATAAAAAAAAAAAGAATGAATTACTGATACATGAATGAACCTTAAAAACATTATACTAAGTGAAAAAAGCCAAATACAAAAGGTCTTATATTGCATGAATCCATTTATATGAAATGTTTAGAATAGACAAATTTATAGTGACCATAGATTAGCAGTTGCCTGTGGCTAGGAAGGGACTGGAGGAAAACAGATAATGGGAAATTCTAACGGGCTCAAGGTTTCTTTCTGAGGTGATGAAAATGCTCTTAAATTGACTGTGGTAGTTGCAACAACTCTGTGAATACATCATTGAATTGTATGCTTTAAATGGGTGAATTGTACAGTATGTAAATTTTATCTCAATAAAGCTGTTAACTCCCCCTCCAAAAAACACACAGTAAATACAGAAAACAAAAATTAGTTAAGAGCCCACTATTCAGGGAGAATTGCCTTTAGCATTTTAGTGTATTTTGTGTGTAACACAAAATTAGAATCCTGATTTTTTTATTTTCTGATTTATTTTTTCTTGTATTTAGCTATGTCATCAAATATTCCTCCAACACATGGCTTTTATGTATTTAGTTAGTTAGTTATTATTTTTTTTGAGACAGAGTCTTGCTTTGTTGCCCAGGCTGGAGTATAGTGGCGCGATCTCAGTTCACTGAAAACTCTGCCTCCCAGGTTCAAGTGATTGTCCTGCCTCAGCCTCCCAAGTAGCTGGAATTACAGACGCCTGCCACCACGCCCAGCTAATTTTTGTATTTTTAGTAGAGACGGGGTTTCACCATGTTGGCCAGGCTGATCTCAAACTCCTGACCTCTGGTGATCCACCCACCTAGGCCTCCCAAAGTGCTGGGATTACAGGCGTGAGCCACCACGTCCGGCCCCAACATATGGCTTTTAACTGGCTACAATAATATTTCAATACATCCCGTAAGTGTCATGTAATGGAGTATATTGAACTGAGTCCTGATAGTGAACATTTAGGTTGTCTCTGATTTTTTTGTTATGTGATAGGCATACTGTACGTTTCTGTTTTTTGTTTTTGAGATGGAGTTTCACTCTTGTTGCCCAGGCTGGAGTGCAGTGGCGCAATTTTGGCTCATTGCAACCTCCGCCTCCAAGTTCAAGCAATTCTCCTGCCTCAGGCTCGCAAATAGCTGGGATTACAGGCATGTGCCACCATGCCCAGCTAATTTTTTGTATTTAGTAGAGATGGGGTTTCACCGTGTTGGTCAGGTTAGTCTCAAACTCCTGACCTCAGGTGATCCACCTGCCTTGGCCCTCCAAAGTGTTGGGATTACAGGTGTGAGCCATTGCACCCAGTCAATACTCTATGTTTCTAAATGATTCTAAACTTAAGCTGATACTCCCCTTAGAGTTTCTTGTGTGTGTGTGTTTTTTTTTAGACAGAGTCTTGCTCTCTTGCCCAGGCTAGAGTGTGCAGTGGCGTGATTTCGGCTCACTGCAGTCTCTGCCTCCTGGGTTCAAGTGTTTCTCCTGTCTCATCCTCCCGAATAGCTGGGATTACAGGCATGCGCCACCATACCTGGTGTAATATACAAAATAATTTTTGTATTTTTAGTATGAGACGGGGTTTCGCCATTTTGGCCAGGCTGCTCTCAAACTCCTGACCTTAGGTAATCCACCTGCTTCGGCCTCCCAAAGTGCTGGGATTATAGGCGTGAGCCACCATGCCACCCTCCCCCTTAGAGTTTCTAAAGGAGAAAATTTCTTTTTCTTTTCTTTTTTTTTTTTTTTGGAGACAGTCTCACTCTGTCACACAGGCTGGAATGCAGTGGCATGGTCATGGCTCACTGCAGCCTTGACCTATTAGGCTCAAGTGATCCTCCCATTCCCATCTCAGTCTCCTGAGTGGCTAGGACTATAGGTGTGTGCCACCACACCTGGCTAATTTTTGTAATGTTTTTGTAGAGACAGGGTTTCACCAAGTTGCCCAGGCTGGTTTTGAATTCCTGGGCTCAAGCAATCTGCCCATCTCAGCCTCCCAAATTGCTGAGATACAGGTGTGAGCCACCGTACCTGGCCAAGGAGAGAATTTCTAATGTTCCTTGTATGTATGCCATTCTAAATAATTTATTGAGACCAGGTATGGTGGCTCACACCTGTAATCCCGACACTTTGGGAAGCTGAGGCAGGAGGATCACTTGAGGCCAGGAGTTTGAGACCACCCTGGGCAGCACAAGACACCCTGTCTCTGTAATTTTTTTTTTTAATTGGCTGGGTGTTGGTGGTACATGCCTGTAGTCCCAGCTACTTAGGAAGCTGAGGAAGGAAGACTGCTTGGGCCCAGGAGTTCAAGGCTGCAGTGAGCCATGATTATACCTCTGCACTCCAGTCTGGGCAATACAGCAAGATCCTGTTCTAAAAAAAATAAAAGGCCAGGCACAGTGGCTTACACCTGTAATCCCAGCACTTTGGGAGGCCAAGGTGGAAGGATCACTCGAGCCCAGGAGTTCAAGACCAGCCTGGACAACATAGTGAGTCCCTGTCTTTAAAAATAAAAAATAAAATAAAAAATCTATCGATGTGGACAGTTAAAACTGAGAATCAGTATGAACTAGGATTGCATCAAAATCTTGACTTGGAGGGAGCTTCCTGACCAAGGGGAAGGATCCGAGAAGGCCTCCTTCAGATGAAACCAGCTATATAGGACAGCAAACAAAGTCTATTCTGGGACTGAGTTGCTTCTGACTGCCCCCACCACCCATAATAACTTCCAGCTCATTCTGCTGACTGACCCTGTTAAGAACCAAAAAAGATGAGTCATCAAGTCCATACCGCCTAGAAGAACTCTGTCAAACATTCAGGTTTGGGTGAGGGTTTCGCCATCCTGACACAGACTGGGCTGAACAAAGAATCTATGACAGTGAAACAGAGGTTCATTTAGGATACATCAGATGAACTCATCCACGAGTTTTAGAAATCCTTTCACTCACTGATGATTCAAACTGGTTTGAAAGCAGTGATAATGACCTTGTTAGTTGGGATTTCAATTAAAAATACTTGGGTTTGGCCTAGGAATGTAGTTTGATGAGTGTAGTCTGTCACACTCACATGAGGTCCCTGACAGGTGTCATATTTTGGGGGAGGGTGCTTATGTGAGGGAGTGGAGGGGTGTGAGCCCGGGAAAAGCCACCTGCCTGGTTTGGGAGGCAGTTCCAGCTGTTCACCTTGAGCTTTCTGGCCATGCAATCATCTTCTCTTAAGTTTTTCAATAGGCAAAATGGAAAGACAATCACGTGCAGAAGGTGCATCCCGCATCCCTCTTCAGCTGCAAGCACCCTGATGCAGCTAGAAGCATTCCTGTAACAGCCTCCCTTAGGCCTTCAGAAAAGAAACAATCCACTTTAAACTTACAAATGGGGCTGCCGTGTCCTCACAAGCTGGGGACATAGGTGGTGTCTTTCTTTTTTCCTGAATTGCAGGCTTTACAAATATAATATAGGGTTTAAATTCTGAGGTCCTCAGTTGTTTCAGTGCCTGAGAAAGAAAGTTCAGGAATATTATATACTTTTGAAGTTTTTTATTGTGAAATATACTTTTGAAAACTCAACGTGTGCTTCAGTCCCATAACCCCAACAGCAAAGGTCCTGGTTACATGGGTCCCATGACAATGGACTTCAATGGGGCAGACCAACTGCTCCTTTTCTCGTCCTTCACTTCGACATTGAACTCAGCGGGGCCCTGAAGTCACACTCACTGCAAATAGAAGGTTCCTAAGCCTCAGCTCAGAGAGAGTTGCTGTCTCTCTTAGCTCTGACCCTTCTGGCTATAATTAACCTTCTTAGGCTCCTCTCCACCTTCCATTTCTGATGGGTGAGGATGCAGGAGTCAGTGTGTATCTATTTAGTCAAATGTCATCAATTGGACTACACTATTACCAAATTTGTGCTATTACATCTCCTCTTGGTATTCAAAGAAGAAAACGTTCGCAAAGCAAATGTGATTACCGAACAGATCACTTAAACTGTAGACTGTAGAAACTGTACTCTTAATTAATGCATTTTATCTAGAATGTAAGGGCTCCACTTGGAAACACTAAGTATTAAACTGCTATATGTATTATCTGCACCCTTGATCTATAAAGTGATCAATAAAATTACTTTTCAAAGAAATTTTTGAAACTCAGACTTCTAATTTTGATTACTAACTCCCTGTAAGTCCAAATGAGTGAGCGTTTTCCTTTGTAGGCATAACGTGCTTTTTGGAATATGTTTCAAGCAAACTTCTTTAAAATAAAGCCTACAGTTTATATCATAAAATCAGAGATCTGTTTCTATAGAGGGGAAAAAAGTCCCAGATTGAGTTCAAAGCTTGGAAGTTTTTCTAAAAGACAAGGTTAAAGAGATGGTTAAGCCCCTGCTGAGCCCACAGCATGCCGGGTGTGCAGGAGTGGAAATGTTTTTGAAGCACTTCACAGGGCCACGTCTCCCTCCCTCTTTTTCCCCTTTAAACTGCTCTCCTCACTGCCTCCCTGAGTGGTTCTCTAAGCCACTGACTCCACCTGCCTTGGTTGGGGAGGGGGAGGCCTGGCACCGAGAGCTCAGCCCCAGCTTCACCTGGGTACTGACATCTAATTCTCTGGCACATTGCAATGGCCAGTCAGCGCCACCAACTACAGCATGATCTGTTCCATGCAGGGGTTACTAGCCTGGGTCTGTGGGCCACCAGAGTGTCCACGAGCTCCCTACAATTAATGCAGCATTTGTGGATAGAGGGGCATGTTTTGGGGTACAAGGCTTTCATTTGATTTTCAAAGGAAGACCCAAAGAAATTGAACAGTTAGTGTTCCAGACTAAAAATTCCTTAGGCTGAGGTTAAGTGTTGTATAAAACGTACAATCCCCTAGTTATAAATTCCATTAACCAGAAATGGCCAGCAGGCCCAGGAACTCACTTCCGGCTCCACATCCACCAAACAAACTTTGTTTTTGGCCATAACAGCCTGAATGGCCTCCAGGCTGGTTCCATAGAAATTTTCCTTATATTCACCATGTTCCAGGAACCTGAAACACCACCAAAGGGGAAAAGACCTTTAGTTCCTCAGCTTTCCTAAATTAGCAAAGGAAAGGGGACCTCCCAGCATGACTTCTCTCCCGCTTCCCCCATCCTTTCTGGGAACCCTCCCGGGAGCTCCAGTGGAATACAGGTAGATACAAAAAGACGCAGCTGCCTAGAAGGCCAACTGGCCCATCAAGCAACGTACTTGTTGTGATGTAAGTCGGCCTCAAATGCTTGCTTAGACACAAAGTGATATTCCACTCCTTCCTTCTCATGGCTCTTTCGGGGCCTGGTGGTATCTTTTAAAGAAAGAAGGAAAGCTGGGCAAAGAGATGTCACATCACAGCACGTGGGGATAGCAGCAGGCTTAGGCACTCATTTGGGAGTTGGCTGCTGCTGTGTCTAAACCAAGCACTTCTACCTCATCGCATGTCCCTGTATCATGCACCGTGCCTTTCCAGGCAGGTGTATCACTGATTCACACAACAACTCTTCCATGTAGACAAAAGGAGGCTTTTCCTTTTGCAGCTGAGAAAACTGAGGCACAGAGAGGCTCGGCGCTGTGCACAGTGACACACAACCAGTAGAGCACACAGCCAGAATCGGTCTCTCTGCCAAATGCCCAGCTTAAACCCTTAACCACTCTGCTAACTGACTCCCTGATGCTGTGGCTTTTTTTTTTTTTTTTTTTTTTTTTTTTTTGAGACAGAGTTTTGTTCGTTCCCCAGGCTGCAGCGCAATGGCATGATCTCGGCTCACCGCAACCTCTGCCTCCCCAGTTCAAGTGATTCTCCTGCCTCAGCCTCCCGAGTAGCTGGGATTACAGACATGCACCACCACACCCGGCTAATTTTGTATTTTTAGTAGAGACGGGGTTTCTCCACGTTGGTCAGGCTGGTCTCAACTCCCAACCTCAGGTGATCCACCCGCCTCAGCCTCCCAAAGTGTTGGGATTATAGGCATGAGCCACTGTGCCCAGCAGATGCTGTGGCTTTTGAAGAATCACTTAAGAAACCCCTAGGTCCTAACTTTTAATTCTTCAATGTTTTTTCTTTTTTGAGAGCAAAGGAGCCACATATACATTTGACCCTGATGTATGCTTTTAATTCTTTAGTCAATTAGTTCTCATCTCCAGAAGGAGACAGGAAGACAGACCGTCCCTATATGGATTGGATGTGTTTCAGCAAGGCTGGCTCTCAAACAAAAATGTTAAAACACATGGTGTTTTCTCATTGATTTCCATAACAGAATTGGGATGCACACTTCTGAGGAAAATCAGGTCTTCCACAGAACAAGGGCACACACAAAGCCACACACACGGCATTTTCCAAAAGATAAAATGGGATCTTGGGGCGCTGTGTCTTCTGGCCCATGGGAACCATCCAGGGGATGCCCTGTGTTCTATCTGTGGCATCTTAGTCCAACCTCCGGTAGAGCTGCTAGGGTCACTTTTCCAACCACGTCATCCCCCTGCTTAAAAACTTTTATTTATCTATGCATTACATTCTAAACACCCTAGCTGAATATATGAGACCTGCATGATCTGCCCAACCTCTCAGCTCCATTTTCCAGCACATCATCCACACTAATCTCCCCAGTCCCTAACACTGCTCTGTCCCTTCACACATGTTGTTTCCTCAGTACGGAAAACTATTCCTTTCTCTTCTGCCTGGAAAACTCCTATTTACACTTCAAAACCCAGCATAAAAGTCACTGCCTCTGGGAAGGCTTCCTTGACTCCTCCAGTTTCTAAAACCAAGGAGGAAAGTCTCCTACCTGTGGAGTGCCTAGAAGCAGGTGGGCCTGACCATCCAGGTACCTCTTCCCCAGGGGATGGATCCAGGGGGTTCGGAACAATCAGTGTGTTAGCAACCTCTGCATGTCCTGTTTCAGTTCCCCTGAAACTTGGAAGGCTGTGGCTCCCTGAAGCCCTCCAGGTTCATCACAGCTGTCCTGCCAGAATGGCCTCCCCAGTGCCACCACCTCCCCCACATCCCTGCCACTTCAGACTGGGCTCTGGAAGACAGCTCTGACAACCCACAGACTAGGTGCTGGGCCCAGGGAGAGCAGTGTGATCAAAGTAAGGCTTCGTGGCTGCTCTGCCCCAGAACACTCTGAGGAGGCCCCACTACCACCGCCACAGCACCCCTCTCAATAGCCACCAGGCATTCATACTGCATCCCTCTGAGGCCAGGGGGACTGAGAGTGAGTCCCAGAAAGGAAAGGGGCAGCCAAGGGCATGAAGTGGCAGGCAGCAGGTGAGAGGCCATTGTGCACCCTCATTAAGAACATGACTGGGGCAGGCTGCCTGGGTTTGAATCTTGGTTCCACCACTTACCAACTGTGTGACATTGGACAGGTTAGTTAACCTCTCTGACCCTCACTGTCTTCCTCTGCCATACAAGATGATGATAATCTCTCTTCTCAGGGGTACTGGGAGGGCTGACCCAGGGGACTGCACACAAAAGCTCTTGGCATATTACCTGGCACCTTCATTCTCCTCCTCCTCATCCTCCTTATCACATTCAGAACCAGGATCCTCTGCCCACTGGAGCTTGACATCCCAGGGTGCCCCTAGCAGCAGCAAGCCCCAGGAATTGGCAGGAGAGGCATCACCCAGGAATGTACCCAGCCACCCTGACAAACTGGAATCTGGCTATGAGGGAGTGCCAAGAAATACCACTCACAGGGTTCTGTGGCTTCTCTGACCTGCCCTCTCATCCAAGCAGAGGGCAGGGGCCATCGGAGTCAAAATTCACTGTGATGAGGAGGAATGCCCCGTACTGTGGAGGCCCTTTGGTGTCAGGTTGAGGCTGCCACTTTGCCTACAATGTGCTCTGGACTCACCTCCCACCCCAGGCAGGAACCACGCAAGTGGTCCTCCAGCTTCTGCCTCAGAGGGTCTCAGAGGACCACTGAGAGTGGATTTCTTCCCATCAGGCCTTTGTCCCATAATTTGCCAATAGCAGGCAGTGCCTGGTGATCCTTTAAACCCAAAGTAAGGATTTGGATGAATCTGGGAAGTTAAGTCCCCATGAAGTATTTGTGTGTGTGCAGACAAACACACACCCCCACATGGGCCCTCTTACGTGGAACAGCGACACCAAAGTGCTGTGGGTTCTCGGCCACCACCTTTTGCTTCAGCTCGTGCAGTCGGGCTCCCAGAGACCCTGGGAAACAAGAGGAAGGCTGACCAGGGTCCCTGCTGAGCTCCCTCCCCACCTGCTCCAGGGAGGAAACCAGATCACTTCCTGGAAACCCAGGATGGCACCTACCAATCAGAACCACCAGGCGGGGCCGCTCTCCGGGCTGGTGTTGGTACCTGGCCACCTCCTCGTAAGTCAGCAGCTCTGGAGACTCAGCTCCGGAGGACATCTTCCCTTCCTGGGAGCCACCCAGTCTCTCCCTACAGCCCAGCCGGAAACTCCTCCGAAGACCAGCTTGGAAGGAGGGGCAGAGGGACACCATGGCATTTGTCTCAGAATCTCCCAGAAGAGACTTTTTCCACCTGGCCAGACCTGGAGATGGGACTGAGTCCCACTGACCTCTCCCAACCTCCTCCTGCTACTGGAAGAGGTTGTTCGGGAAACACAATGGTAAGATGAAAGGGTGACCCTGCATTCACAAACTAGGGCTCAAGGTCACTGTTTCACTTGACATGTGACTGACTTTGGACGAGTCCCTTCATCTCTCTGAGCCTCAATTTCCTTATCTGTGAAATTAGGACATGAATCTACAAATACCATGTGTGGTCCTAGATCAGATCCTGGACCAAGGGAAAATGCCATAAAGGACACGATGTGGACAACTGATAACATTTAAATAACAGCATATAATAGATTTGGATGCATTTTAAATTCTCAGAATTTGATCATTGCCCTGAGGAAGTCCTTGACCTTGGGAAATACATGCTGAGAGATTTAGTGGGAAAGGGACATGATGTCTACAACTAAGTCTCATATGACTCAGGAAAAAAAATGCAGAGATGTGGGAAAGGAAATTGAGCAAACATGGCAAAGGAACAACAACTGGTGAATCTGGCTGTGGAGTATATGGGAGTTCTTTATATAATTCTTACACCTTTCCAGTAAGTTTGAAATTACTTCAAAATGAAAGCTAAGGGGCTGGGTGCAGTGGCTCATGCCTGTATCCCAGCACTTTGGGAGGCCGAGGCAGGTAGATCACTTGATCCCAGGGGCTCACGACTAGCTGGGCAACATGGTGAAACCCTGTCTCTACAAAAAATACAAAAATTAGCCAGGTGTAGTGGCATGCACCTGTAGTCCCAGCTACTAGGGAGGCTGAGATGGAAGGATCGCTTGAGCCTGGGAGGCTGAGGCTGCAGTGATTTGTGATCACACCACTGCACTCCAGTGTGGGTAACACAGCAAGACCATTTCTCAAAAAATAATTTAAAAAAAAGTTTAAAAACTTTTTGGAAAGGAGGACTGCTTGAAGCTAGGAGCTTGAAACCAGCTTGGGTAACACAGCGAGACCCCACCTCTACAAAAAATATATATTTTTAATCAGCTGGGCATGGTGTCAGGTGCCTGCAGTCCCAGCTACTCAGGAGGCTGAGGTGGGAGGATTGTTTGAGTCTAGGATGTTGAGGCTGCTGCAAGCTGCAATGTCACTACTGTACTCCAGCGTGAGTGACAGAGCAAGGCCCTGTCTCTAAAAAATAACCAAAAAACAAAAAAAACTTTTTGCCTATCTCTAAGACGTTTGAAAAAACTGACGAAAGTAAAAGAAGTGAAAAGGGGCTCTGGAGAGTGGTAAACACCCCTCACTGTGTGGTGGTGGTGTTAACATTGAATAAACTCCAATTGCGATGATGGTGATAATAGAATTGGTATTAATGTAGGGGTGTGTGTACCTTTCCCGCCAGGGCATGTGCCCCATGGCTGGGTAAAAGCTGGGTGGGGACTCAATGCCTGGGCAGGCTCAGCTCCTGCTCAGGCTGAGAGAACTGAGGAGAGACGGGGGTCCCACAGGCTCTGCTGCTCCAGAAGGACTCCTGGGGCTCACATCACTCTGCTTTGACCTCTCCCTGCCTCTGGAGCCTGGGGTGGGGCAGGTTGTGCATGTGGGTGTCAGGGGGAGCTACTTACCCACATACTGCCCTTTGAGGTAGCCCTCACAGTCACAGGCCTCTGGGAAGCAAAAGAGGGAAGGAAGCCAGTGAGTCCCGCCAGACACATCTGGCCCAGGGGACCCAGCCCCTGGATGGCCGGGCAGGAAGAGCCCCCTGGGATGGTGTCTCATGGGGAGCTCAGGGGAAATCCCATGTCCTGGATACCCCAAGAAAGCAAGGTCTTCTGTTTTGCTCAGTTCTCCATGCTTAGGCCCCTAACAGCCTTTCCAGGCCCTGAGGGGGATTCTAGGCCAGCAGGCCTCCCCAGTCCCTGAGTGTGAGCAGCGTGAATAAGGAGGGATTCACTCCTGCCTGCCCTGCCCTCCCACCCCTTGTCTCCTACCCAGCCCCATCACAGCACAGCTGAGTCCTGGAAAGGCTGGGCCCCGCATGTCAGGAGGGCAGGGAAGGGCCCCAAGGCCTTGAACCCTGTCCCCACCAACTCTGACTGCCTCAAGAAACAGCCCAGTCTGGCTGGCAGAGCAGGAAGAGGTGTGCAGACAGCGGGAGGGGCACAGCTGCCCACATGGGGAAAGAATGTGAGTCCCTCAGGCCCCAAACGTTCCATGGAAAAGGGGCCGCGCCTGTGCACACCGGACAGATACTGGGCCTACCTTTGTCACAAGGCTGATCATCTGCGGTTTGCACAAAAGACAGATGGAACAGCGTTAGTGGAGGGAAGCGGGGACCCTGCGGCTGAGGGCAGCCATGGCCCGGGTGCCTAAGGAGCCCGCCATCTGGCCTCTCTCCCTTTCCTCCAGTGAACCTGTGATCTGAGCTGTGGTACATTATTAAACCCCAAGACCTGCTCTAATTAGTCTTCTTGTGTGTGTCTCATTAGCAGCCCAGAGAAAGCCAGCTCGTCAGTGGCGCAGCAGCCTCAAGGCCACTGCACTCAGTGGCCCTTCTAACCTGACAGCAAGTCTGGAAAAGTGGCCATTGTCACGGGCCCAGGGAGCAGCTTACTCCAGGATCCTGTAGTGGGAATAGGACCCACTCTCTCTTTTCTGGGGTTGGAGTCTGGCCCTGGAAAACGCAGATGCCTGAGGGTGGAGCGGGGTGGAGCAGAGCCGCAGGCCATCTGTGTTCTGGTCCCTGGCACCTGCTCAGGCCACTCACTCGGTTACAAGTCTGCCCTCTAGTACCGGTGAGACCATGCCCTGGAAAAGCTTCCTCTCTACACGGGGCCCTACCCTGGGGCTCTGATCACAGGCCTTCAGAAAATGTGACCCCACCTCTGCTCACTTCACCTTGTGACCCTACATATTCCCAGCTTAGAAAAGATACCTGACTCTACTGACTTCATAGCGTTCCAAGAAGTAGGTGGACGTGTTTTCTAAAGTGTAAAGGGCTACACGGTGTAGAGTTGCCAGATAAAGTGCAGGATACCCACTTAAACTTGAATTTCAAATAAACAAGAAGTAACTTCTCAGTGTAAGTATGTCCCAAATATTGCACAGGACATACTTCTACTATAATAGAAACTAAATAAAAACATACTTATGCTATAAACCAATCTGTCATCTATCTGAAATTCAAGCTTCAACTGGGCATCCTTTATTTGTATTTGCCCAGTCTGGCAGTCTGGCAGCCCTACCAGAGGCACCGGGTCACACACGGCCTTCTCCATTCCCTTCCAACACCACTGCTTCTTCCATTTTCAGGGTCAGAGAGCCCTTGGGAATCTAACGAAAGCTGTAGATCCTCACACGCACATGCATACGCGCGTGAACACACACACACGTCTGCACATCATTTTGGGAAAGTTGTTAATATATCCCCCAGCATCATCTATGGACTCCAAATATACAAGCTCCTCTCCAGTGACTCCAGCCACCTCCTACTTCCCACCCCCTCCTTCCTCTGGAGTCCATGAGCTCAGACAAGACCCCTGATGCCCCCTCCAGCCCACTGCCTGCTTCTTCCCAGCCTGAATCCTTCCTCATCCTAACCCCGGGCCCTCCCCGGAGTGCCATCCCTGACAATCTACTCACAGGGGGGCTTCTTGAGGCTCTGGGGGCTCGGCAGGGTGCCCGCGGCTCTCCGGTAGCTTAGTCGTCTGCAGGGACACAAGGGAATGGGTGGGCCCGTGAGCTGGGCCAGAGAATCATTTGAAAGGAACTTTCTGGAAAACTTGGGAAACCAAGGCCTGGATCCCACAGGTGGGCACACACTGGACACTCTGAGGGCCTCCTGCTTTGCACTAAGTTCCAACGAAGGGAACACTTTCACAGGGCTCACTGGTTCGTCAGGAGGAAGAAACTGAGTCTCTAAGTCCAGAAATAGCTCATCCAGCTCAAGATGGCCACACAGGGATCCAGCCCAGTGTACGATCCTCAGCTGGTCATTACTCCCCTATGGCCAATTTCCAAGGAGAGGCGGCCCCTTCTCTACTCTCCAGCCTCCCCATCTCTGAGGGAGCTGGGAAATAGCAGAATGACTCCCAAGAGAGGCTGAGGACAGAAGTGACCCTAATTTCACACCCTCCCCTCAGTGGAAGGCTCAGCCTGGGCAGACTGTCCAATGTGGCTGTCAGTGGAGAGGTGAGGCTCTCAGAGGTGTCCAGATTCCCACATTGAAATGCAGCTGAAGGGTTGGGTGTGGCAGCTCACACCTGTAATCCCAGTACTTTGGGAAGCCGAGGTGGCAGGATCACTTGAGGTCAGGAGTTCAAGACCAGCCTGGCCAACATGGTGAAAAAATACAAAAAGTAGCTGGGCATGATGGTGCACGTCTGTAATCCCAGCTCCTCGGGAGGCTGAGGCAGGAGAATCACTTGAACCCGGGAGGCGGAGGTTGCAGTGACCTGAGATCGCGCCACTGCACTCCAGCCAAGGGGATAGAGTGAAACTATGTCTCAAAAAAAAAAAAAAAAAAAAAATGCAGCTGAAGAGCCCTCCCCCACATCCTCTGGTAAGATGTTGCCAAGACCTGTCAACTCTAAAATGGAGATGGGTCTGGGGTTCCCGAGGGGACAGAGCTTCGTTCTCAGACTTTGGCACCTCAGAATCAGCTGGAACATTTGTTAGAATGTGGGGTTTCTGGGTGGGACCCACGGATTTGCATTTCTAACAAGTTCCCAGGTGATGCTGAAGCCCCCGGCCAGGGGCCACACCTTGAGGGCCACTGAAATGGGTGAACCCTGAGGTTCTGTCCTTACCACAGTCCACACACCAAAAGATGTGAGGGCTACAACCCACAGAGGAAGTCACAACTGCCACCCTCTGACCCAAGACTGAACTTCTTGGAAGTCTAAAGAAATAATTTGAAATATGAGGAACAGTCTATGTGCAAGGTAAGTATACTGAAGCCTTTTAACAGTGAAGAATTGGGAACAACCTAATAAAAGTGCAGCCACAGGAAAGCAGTGAAATCACTTAGCTAGTTCCTCTGAGAAGCCTTCCCTGCATTCCTGGATGAGGACGCAGCCTCCTAATATGAACTCACAGAGCACCATGTCCTCCTCCCTTGCACCCATCACATTTACATAAACTGTTTGTTTGAAGAGTGTCTGACTTTTCCACTGAACTATAAGCTCCTCCAGGGCAGAAACCCCAGGTTCACAGCAGCCTGCAAGATGCTCAGCACAAGGCCAGCTCAATTCATCCTAAGTACCTGCCGCCTAGGAATGAATGGCACAGCTCCTGATGAGTTAGTATATAGCCACTAAAACCACACCACAAAAACGATGCTATAATATGGAAAATACTCATGCCAAAAATGTTAAAAAGAAAAAAAAAAAAGGCAAGACCCCAAATTCTGTATGCAACACTCACATAAAAAGCATAGTAAGGAAATAAACTGCTGTTTAGATAGGGGTGAGACGTGGGGAATTTTCTTTCATAGTCTTCCTCTTCTGTATTTTTTTTTTTTTGAGTCAGGGTCTCACCCTGTTACTCAGGCTGGAGTGCAGTGGTGTGGTAACAGCTCACTGCAGCCTTGACCTTCTTGGGCTCAAGCGATGCTCCTACCCCAGCCTCCCAAGGAGCTGGGACTACAGGTGTGTGCCACCATGCCCAGTTAAGTTTTTATTTTTTGTTTAGAGAGAGACAAGGTCTTACCATGTTGCCTAGGCTGGTCTCGAACTCCTGGGCCCAAGGGAACCTTCTGCCTCGGCTTCCCAAAGTGCTGGGATTACAGGCGTGAGCCACCACCATGCCCAGCCTCTCTTCTGTATTTTTATATTTTATTTCTCAGCATTCTCTAAGCATGCATTATAAAATATACATTAACTTAGGCTGGGCCCAGGGGTTCATGCCTGTAATTCCAGCACTTTGGCAGGTCAAGGCAGGTGGATCACTTGAGGCCAGGAGTTTGAGACCAGCCTGGCCAACATGGCAAAACCGTCTCTATTAAAAATACAAAATTAGCCAGGCATGGTGGTGCACGCCTGTAATCTCAGCTACTCAGGAGACTGAGGCAGGAGAATCGCTTGAACCCGGCAGGTGGAGGTTGCAGTGAGCTAAGATTCACCACTGCACTCCAGCCTGGGTGACAGAGTGAGACTGTGTCTCAAAAAAAAAAAAAGTGTGTGTGTGTATATACATTTGTGTATATACATGTATTTTGTGTGTGTGTGTGTGTATATATATAGATACACACACACACAATAGATTCCTTTAAATCTCAAATAGCCATCACCACTAGTTATGGGAAAAGACCAAACACAAGTGCAACTGGTACTTACCTTGGGGAAACAACGCTCAGCAGGCCCCTCTGGCTGTGAGGACACAGAGACTTGGGGGCCTGTCATGTACCTGCACCTCTGCCACTTTGGAACCAGCCCTTCACGACACACCCCAGACCCACCTCTCCTGGAACCGCTTGGAGGGGATGAGGCCGGCTCGAAGGTTGGTGTCCCCGACTCGCTTGGCCTGCCACCACGTGGGGTCGTCCTGGCTCACCACTTCCAGGACCTGCCTGCGCTGGAAGGGCAGGCCCGCCTCCTGACAAGGGATGGCCCGGTCCTCGCGAGGGTTGTAGTGGAAGAGGGCGCGCATGAACACCTGCACAAGGAGGGCTCTGGTGAGGCGGCCCTTCCCCACGTGAGCACCGACAGGTCATTGCCACATCAAAGGGCACATGATAACGACCACCCACACTTAGGAGGGCCAAGCAGCCTTTCGAATAGAAAGTTACTTGGAAACACTGCACATACGTTCTTAACTGTTCTTCAACCATTTGGGATACTATAGTCAGGAATTCCATCAAGAATCAGAAAATTAATAGACCCCATGACTGAATATCTCTTTCTCACCTAAATATTTCCTTATTTACTTGACCAGCTGTCCTCATAACAGCCTCTTAGCATACACACAGCAACAACTAATCCTGGGAACAAAAAGTAAAGGCAAGCACAATTTCTAACTCAAGTGTTATTTTTGACACGCCAACTGAGCTGACGGAAGGCAGCAGCCATCTGTTATATAAGTAATCTAGATGTTTGGGTAAGAACACAAATATCAACAAAACTACTGTTACTGACTCCTCACCATCACTTTTCAGTGGGTAATTGACACCCACAGCTCTTACAGCTCAATCCTGCCTCATCTGCCATAGACTCGGCCAAGCCCCAATTCCCCCCTCTACTCTAGAGTCACCCTCTCTGGAGAAGATGGTGTGAGTACACAGCATTTTTCACACTTCCTTGTTCTCTTCTATAATTTGGTGGCATGGATTAATTTTATTTATTTCTATTTTCAGACCATTAGGGCCCAATCACTTCAGTGGCAAACAGAAAAAAAAAAAAAGGAATCAGGGGTCTTCCTCAGACAGATACAAACTGCATTCCTTTATATGCCAACCAGAAAAGATTCCATCGGACAACAGTAAGAACTTTCTGGCATATGTTGTGGGGACAGATACCCTTAACCAGCCACAGATGTTACCAGGGTCCTAAGCACTCAGAAGAGTGTAATCTTAAGTGGCCAGCCCAAATCAAGCATCTGGATCAAGAAGAAATATTCAAGAAGGATGGGCTGGGGGACAGGCTACTCATTTTGTCCTTTAGGAAAACCAAGTTCTCTTCCTCAAAGAGGGTTCCTCAAGTCAGAACCCTCAAAGTTGCATATGGGGACCACATTCGCTTGCCCTAAAAAGAATCACTTTCCACCAGGTAACAGGAAATATTATGCCCTGGGATTTAACCAAAGAGCACAAATAAGAACAGCTATATAAAGATTATTTCTTCACTTGCTGCAAAGAACTGTCATTGAAGACATAGTCCATTACAAATCCACATTCTTCGAAGTATCGACTGACATTCCCTCTCTGCCAGATGCTGTAACATCTCTTCTTTCATGCTTTAAGTACTGACAGGCAGGTATGGAAATCAATCTTGAAAAACTGGCATGCTTCCTTCCATTCTCTGCTCAACAGTATGTAATTCATTATGCTATCCTTTTTGCCTTGGCTGCCAGGAAACTCAGATCCAAATGTACTGTGAAATCAAAGTGATGCCCTCCTCTCTATCTCATCAACCACCATCTCACAGTTCAGGTCTTAATAATGTCTCACCTGGGCTTTTACAAGAGCCTTCTACCAGGCCTCCCTGCCTCCAACCTCTACCTCTACCCACTCCACCCTCTCCCTGTGGCTGCCTCAGGGAGCTTTCTAAAACACAAATATAACTATACCACTCCCATCCTTAAAACACACACACACACACACACACACACACACACAAACAAAAACACCTTTAAGAGCTTATTAGAACCTATGGGACTATCTCTTGGGCTGTGGGATGCCTTCCCATATGCCCCAGGGCTGGACCATTCAGTGCAGCCTGCTGACTTCCAGCTGCCAGCACCTGCATCTCTTTGCCTAAGGACTTACTTTCTCTGGCCACTGGAGCCTGCTCTTCTCTAATCCAGCAGGCAGAAGTTGCTAGGAATTAATCCCCCAGGTGCAGCCTGGCAGGAGTTGGTGTACAGATCGCCCAGCTCCCAGGGCCCCTGGGTGGGATGATAGAGGCATGTGTTCCACAGGGGAGGAAGTAGTTCCCCAAGTTCCCAGCAGGACTAAGCTCCAGCTGCCCATAGTGGCAACCTGCTTGATAACACACCCTTGGTCAGATCAGCTGTCTTCCCTTTCCCAGTCCTGTACTGGTGTTTCCTGGGGTCACTTCCCAAATACACCATTTGCATTAAAATCCTTGTCTCAGGGGCAGCTTCTAAGAGGCCCCAAACTAAGCAAGGATTATGCCAAAACCCTTAACAAGGCATTGAGGCCATTCAGAACATAGGCTTAACCCACCTCCCCAGCAAAACCCACCACCATCCTCCCCGCAAAGCCCCACCACATCGCCCTTAACGTGCTCCTCTCCAGAATGCCAGGGAGCCTCTGTATGGGCAGACCCCGCCAAGGTCCCACTCTTCTTTACCTTCTTCAGGCCTCAGTTCCAACACCCCCACTCTGACACCCTCAAGGGTGACTGTAACTCTTTGTACAGAATCTTGACAAAGCACTTATTACATAGCAAGGAAAGATTTGCTGCCCTTCTGCACCAGGAACCCTTGAAGCTACCAAGAGTCCCTGTCTCCAGCATCTGGCAGAGTGCCTGGCACAGAGGAGGTGACCAAATAAGGCAGGCTCAGCAACAATTAAACAAATGGCAGTTACTTAATTGGTTCAGAATTCAGCACACTTGGTACCTTCTCCTCCTCTTCATGGCCCTGAGTTTCTATTTCAATTAAAATAACCTCGTCTTTTATTATTAGTAAGCCACGTCAAATCCTGTTTAGAAAGAGGCAGGGTACAAACAAATGAATCACTTTGTGACGGAATTAAAGTCCTTCAATGGGCACAGATTACTAGGACCAGATCTATGATCTGTTCCCGAATGACTGTTTCAAGAGGCTGGACTGGATCCAGCCCCCAGCCAGCGAGCTGCATCTCTCAAGCTGAGAGAGGGCACCGCAGGCCCATCTCCCCATACCTTGCTCTCCTTTAAGCGATCTTCCTCCTGGGTGGCTGGGATGATTTTTAGGGTGATGGATCCCTGGGACTGGGCCTGAAACGAGAGAGAACAGAAGCTTCTCACCTACCAGGTCTAACCCTCCAAGAGCTCAACTTCTACTTCTCAGGCCTAAAAACTGATGTTCAGAAAGTCAGACTTGCAGCCTCCCAAGGCCCACCCTTCTAGGATGGTGCCCTGGTTGAATGAACTAAAGCAAAACTCAGTAACCAAGTAACTGTACCTTTTTGTATTTTTTTATATTTTTATTATTTTAAAGCCAGTTCAAATTTAGCAGTGGAGGGTTGGTAACTGTATTTTCAAAAGACAAAGGGATGGAAGACTTTCCATGACAACCCAACGTGTTGAATTCCAATCCTCCATCCCTGCTGACCACTAGGGCCCCAGAGGGCTCCCTTCCTTGCTTTCCTCTTGGGTCATCTGAACAACCCATTTCAGCTTCCTTTGCCTCTTTCCTGACTGATTTGGGGCTGGTCTCTGATTAATACTTCCCTCTTAGCTTCCATCTCCCCAATCTCAGATCATGCCCAGCTTTCCAGGAGCTCCCTTCACCCTCATCTACAGAGACCCTGCAGCCCAATGCCAGGGGCCCAACAAGGAAGAATGCTGTCGGACCAGGACAGCAGGGCCCAACAGACCACCTCCTGGCCTCTCCACTACCCAGACAGCCCACATCCTTGCTCTGCAGCACAAGGAAGTTGGCACCCAAAGCCACAAAAAAGCAAGCTTGGGCAAAAGGACTGAAGGGCCTGCCTGCAATCTGCATCCTCTACAGAGGGGGCTTTATTTTGTTGGGTTTCTGTTTTGTTTTGTTTTTTGAGATAGAGTTTTGCTCTCATTGCCCAGATTGGAGTGCACTGGCATGATCTCGACTGCCTGCAACCTCTGCCTCCCAGGTTCAAGCTATTCTCCTGCCTCAGCCTCCCAAGCACCTGGGATTACAGGGGCCCACAACCATGCCCAGCTAATTTTTTGTATTTTTAGTAGAGATGGGGTTTCACCATGTTGCCCAGGCTGGTCTCGAACTCCTGACCTCAGGTGATCCACCTGCCTCAGCCTCCCAAAGTGCTGGGATTACAGGTGTGAGCCACTGGGCCCAGCCCAGAGAGGGCTTTAAACAGTGGGCCTCCTCTCTTCCGATCTTATCCTGTTTCTGCCCCCAAAACTATCAGAAGTTAGCAAAGAGTATCAGGTTGGGGGAGGAATCCTGAGGATAAAGGGGACCAAGCTATGATTGGGGCTTTTCACAATTTCAGTTTTGACTTCAGCTCCCCAGAATGGACCACGGAGATTTTCAGCCAAGCATTTAATACCTTGAAATCCCCTTACACTTCTGAAGGGCTTTACCCTTTTCCAGATGTTGGCATCCCAATGATAACCACACATTGGTTGAGAAAGAATCCCTATCCCAACGTTAAAGGAAAGGAAATGGAAACTCAGATGATCTGATGGCTTGTCCAAGGTTGCACAGCTGGAAGCAGGCAGAGCCAGGATTCATACCCAGGACCCAGGACCCAGGAGGGACCTTGTGAAAGGGAGCCAGGGGAAGGAAGGCTGTGCTGAGAAGAGGGTCTAAGAGAGGCAGATGGAAGGGAAGTTCCCCTCCTCCTGCCGCCACCCCATACCCCAAGCACACCGTTAGGGGCACACCATAAGGCCACTTTGCCTGCCACCTCCTCAGGACAACAGCAAGGCTAAGCCAGAATCTGCCTTGGCTCCGCAAAGCGCCCCGCTCTGGGTGTCTGAAGACCCAGCACATCCCTAGCAGGCACGTAGCACGGACCAGAATCTGGCTGATCTCGTCGGGCCGCTTGTGCAGGACTGCAATCCCGTTCACTTCTCGGAGCTCGTCTCCAACGTGGACCAGGCCTAGGAGACACAGGGACTGACCATCAGCACAGGAGGAGAGCCTGAGCACCAATCACTCAGAGCTCCAAGCACCACAGGGGCCTGCCTGAGGAGCCCACTGCAGGGCCAACTCGAGGTTTAAAGTTGATGGGTGGGACTCGGGCGAACTAAGCCCCTGAGTGCTGGGCACTTCACTTGGCATGGAGGGCTCAAATCACCCAGTAAAATCTCCATTTTACAAATTGGCACCTGAGACCCAGGAAGATTAAGCAGCTTGCATAAGGCCACACTGCTAAGAAATAATGAAGCCAGTATTCAAACACAGTTATTCTGATGTAGAAAGCCTGTGTTCTTTTTGCTATAACCTCTGCTTCTTTAAAATTATCATTAACTCTTCACCTTCCTAGGTTTACAAATATACTCCTAGAATGGCGTCCTTAAGTCTTAACAAGGAAAGACAAAAGCGCCAGTGAAGACATCACTAAGACTGTAAACACAATATGAGCCTCTGCCTGAATGACAAATGTCTCGGCATATTAGGGCCCTATTTGCTACTCAAAGTGGACACTGGCCTGGCTGCATCAGCATCACCTGGAGGCAGGTTAAACGTGCAGAATCTTCAGCCTAGCTCAGACCTGCTGAATCAGTCTGCATTTTAACAAGATGCTCAGGGAATTCGTGTACTCGTTAATGTTTGCAAAGTGCTGGTCTAGGATTCTCTGCAACGGTGACCCCCAGACTTTGGGGGTAACATCCCCCTATATCAGGAGGTTTGTCTCCCAGCTTAGTAGCTCTTCCACACACCGGTGATTCTCAACCTTTCTACCCAAATGAATCTGGGGCACAAACACTCTCTTTGTAATAGTGGTTTGACAAGACCTGGGGTGGTGGGGAAGGGTGTCATCCCTGTCCCAGTTAGTAATCCCCCAAGCCCATGCTATATTCTTAACTGTCACAGTCCTTGGACTAAACCAACGCATGAGCTTTTTCTCAATCACCGCAAAGTACTCCATGACTATTTTATATATATATATATATACGTATATATAAAATATATATGTATATATAATTTTTTCTTTTTTGAGACAGTCTCACTGCGTCACCCACGCTAGAGTGTGGTGGTGTAATCACAGCCCACTGCAACCTGAAACTCCTGGGCTCAATCTTCCCACCTGGGCCTCCTGAATAGCTAGGACTACAGGTGTGGGTCACCATGCATGGCCTATATTTTCTTTTTCTCTTTTTTTTTTGAGATGGAGTTTTGCTCTTGTTGCCCAGGCTGGAGTGCAATGGTGTGATCTCGGCTCACCACAACCTCCACCTCCCAGGTTCAAGTGATTCTCCTGCCTCAGCCTTCCCAAGTAGCTGTGATTATAGGCATGCGCCACCAATCCTGGCTAATTCTGTATTTTTAGTAGAGACGGGGTTTCTCCGTGTGGGCCAGGCTGGTCTCGAACTCCCCACCTCAGGTGATCTGCCCACTTTGGCCTCTCAAAATGCTGGGATTATAGGTGTCAGCCACAGCGCCCGGTTTTTTTGTTTGTTTTGAGACAGAGTCTCACTCTGTTGCCCAGGCTGGAGTGCAGTGGCATGATCTCGGCTCACTGCAACCTCCACCTCCCAGGTTTGTGTGTTTAGTAGAGATGGGGTTTCGCCATGTTGGCTAGGCTGGTCTCCAACTCCTGACCTCAAGTGATCCGCCCACCTCAGCCGCCTAAAGTGCTGGGATTACAGGTGTGAGCCACCACGCCCAGCTGGCCTATATTTTCTATTAAAATTTCTACTGACTTGGGAAGGAGATGAGAATTCCAGCCACAACCCCAGAAAGCAAAGCACATCCCAAACAGGTGGTCTGATAGGAGAGAAGTAAGCGGAGCTATGAGCAAAAGTGGAGGGCTCTGAAACAATGGCCATGATCAGGGGTGGGCCAGCTTTGCACGCCGCCACTCACCGCTCCTGTCTGCTGCACCTCCTCGCATGATCCTGGCCACCACGACAGCCCCTGAGTGCTCGTCCCGCCGGATGGTGGCACCCTGAACCCAAGACAGAAGAGACAGGTTCTTAAGCAGCAGCTCCAAATCTCAGACCCCTAATCTCTGGACCCAACACAGCCTCCCCAGTCCCTCCCTCTGACAGTCCTGAGGGCAGATCAGTGGGGACCTTCCCAATGCTGAAGACAAAACAAAACCAACATCTTCCATTAGTACAGCCCTGCACTTTACAGTTTACAAGGCACAATAATGCTGCAACATTTTAGATGAGGGACTGGGGCTCAGAGAAGTTAAATATCCTCAAGGTCACCCAGCTGGTAAAGGGGAAAGCTTTTTGTGATGCCAAATCCAGTACATTCTCCATCACATCTCTGTCATATCACAGTTCCTACCACTTGCAAAGACATTTAATAATGAGGATGATACGTGCCAGCTAATTCTCACCCTGCCTCTACCCAATCACAGGGTTACCAGGCCTTCTGCTGCTGCTGAGAGAAACCAATTATGCACCCCAGCCAGAGCTTCAGGACCAGGACTTGGCCCATGAAGCACAGCAGAGATGACACTTAGGATGAGAAAGGAACTAACGAGCCCTCGATTTCCTGCACCACAGAGGCTGGACTGCAGCAGGACAGCAGAAAGCTTAAGAGCTAAGCTCTAGGGCTGGACAGCCCTGGGTGTGAACACAGTTCCGCCATTTACAAAAAGCATGTGGCCTTAGCAAGGAAATCTCTTATCCTCTTCAAGCCTGTTTCCTGTGAGATGTGGGATAGCATTTAACTCACAGTGTTGCTGCAAGGATTCCATGCAATGCACTTAGTACACAATAAGCACTCAACATATGTTAACCACTTATTAGTGGCTGTAACTGCAAACACATTTGCAGAGTTACTGTTAACATCATCCGTGCCATCTAATACATAAAAGTACATAAAATAATTATTGCTAGAGAGGCCATCAACTAAGAACCCCAGGACTTCTAGCCTCGCCAGACCTGAGAACTTTCCAGCATTGCTATCTATCATTTATTCAGCTCTGAACTGCCAGCACCCAATACAGAGCCTGGATAGGAGGGCTCACAATGTGTTTGCTAAATCAATGGATGGCTGCTCCATTTTACAGGTGAGGAAACAGAGGGAGAGGAGAGATCCTCATCTGCTTGCAGAAGAGGCTCATAGGAGGTCATTTGGGGAAAGCTGGAAATAGAGAATGACAGCTGTGGGATCTTCTGGAGCCAATCTCAATTCTCTGGGCTTCCACCACTTCCGTGCATCTCATAAACAACACTGTCCCTTTGGTCGGTAAATCAATGCTGAACCAGGACCAAAGTGATAGCAATCAGTCTACTGGGGAGAGGAATGCCCCGTGCTTCCTCAATATTCAGAGCAGGCATTGTCACACATTTTCTGTAAGAGGCCACACGTAAATATTTTAGGCCAGCTACACAGTCTCTGTCACAATGACTCAACTCTGCCATCGCACTATAAAGGCAGTCACAGCCTATCTGTAAGTGAATGGGCCTGGTTGTGCTCCAAAAAAGCTTTATTTTAAAAAATAAGCTGTGGGCTGGGTTTGGCCCTTGGGCTGTAGTTTGTCCATTTCTGGCTTAAAGGATGATCAAGGTCACCCTATACAATTGTGCAGGTTATTTACTGCACAAAGTGGGTTGGCCACAGTTGAGAGGGGCTGTATCCACCCAGAGGAAGGGGTGCCCTGCACACAGAGGCGCCACAGGGACGAGCAGCAGCCCCGGCAAAGCTGCTGTCACTCACTCTGAAGACTTCGGGGAGGGTCTTGTCCCAGTGTTCTGGGTGGGGGTGAGAGGCAGGGGAAGAGTGGGTTAGAGAGAAGCAGGCAGCAGCACCTACCAGGGGTTCCTTGTTCTTCACCAAGCGGACGATCTTCACAGATTCCTCATCAAAATCCTCATCGATATTGTCAGGCAGAGGCGGGAGAACGGGGTCAAAATTCTTCTGGGCAACTGTGTCGTGTACCATGAGCACAGCCTGTCGGGAAAGCAAGAGAAAAGGAGGGCTGGCCCGCCACTCACAGGGTCAGCAGGCCGTGGCTAGGTGGTGGTCTGGAGGGTGGCAGATGCCATGCCAGAGAGACAACTGCCCAGACACCAGTGCTGAGGATCGCTCCCTCAGAAGTCTCCACTCCTCAGCCTCACGAGGAGAGCTCCCTCCACCCCCATCCCAGGAGACACAGAGGCATGGGTGGGCAGGGGCTCTGCGCGATTACCCTCAGGTGCGGGGTGGACAGCAGCTGGAGCAGCTCCTTCTCATCACTGTGCACGGAGGCGGCCTGCAACTCCTCCATCACCTGCAGAGAATGAGACAGGCGCCACTGATGGCTAGAGGTGCCCCTGCCCCACATCTGCTGGGTCCTTCTTCTTTGGGCCACAGACCCAAGGGCCCACCCAGCTGCAGCCCCCAGGGGCTGAGGGGCAGACCCTCAGCCACCCCAGGACGATGATCCCGGGAACATCACACCAGGGGTCAGGAGCAGCTCGACGGGGCCATCCTCCAAGGAGCCACCATTTTAAGCCCTATGTGCTTTCTGCTTTATGTGGATCTTCTCACTGAACCCTGCAACCAACTCGATGCAGAGGGTCTTGTTACTTTGCCATTTTACAGATGAGAATCCTGAGACTCAGAGATTAAACATCTTGCCCGAAGTCACAGAGCTCATATACAGCACAGCTAGGATTTGAACCTGGGCTTACCTGGCTCTCAGATGCTATTTTATGAATGAGGAAATGGGAGCTCAGAGAGGTTGAGTGGCCTACTTAACATCACAGAGCCAGTGGGACAGGCAGCGCTGAGCCTGGGAACCGGGCAATCTATTGTGCCCCTAATCACATTCCACAGTGGAGAAGGGCCCAGGACTCTGCATCCACAGGCTGCACCCATCCCTCCCCAGGCCATCTCCTGGGGTTAGGAGAGTTTATTCAGGAGCTGATCTTAGCAATCAACCAGAATGGCTTTTCCCCAACCATACAACACAGACGACTAGGTCCACAAGAAATTAAGAAGCGTTCCTTTAAAAAATGAGAAGCCTGAGCCAGTATGCGGGGACACACTCTAGGTCCCTTGACTTCAGGAAAGCACAGATACAATGTCTAATTGACCTATTCAAATCATCCGTCTTCAGAGCAGTGTGGGAACTGCTCAGCCAATCCAATGCTCTCATTTACAGCAGAGGAAACAGACTTGCTCCAGAACACACAGATAGTGGGCAGCCCCATGTCAGTGTCTCCCAACCCAGTCCAAGGCTCACCGGTTCCTCCCTGCCTTTCGGGGAACCCAGAGAGAGGAAGAGAAAGAGGAGGACAAGGGAAGAAAACACCTCTTCACCTTTGGGCTCCTGATTCCTGGTGTCCCCAGACTAAGCAAACGAGGCAAGATGAAGGAACTCTACAGGGTAGGGAGTGGGGCAGATGCTCTAAGGAGAAACCTGGGGCTTACGTCCTCAGCGAGGGCCACAGCGCTGTGCAGAACTGGGGTTGGACTTTGCCTTTCATAATAGCGAAGCTTCTCATGAATCTGCAAAGACAGAGTATTTCAGATGCACCCTGGACACCACACATCCCACCCATGGCTGTGGGGACAACTGAGGCAGCAGACTGGGCCACTGATGGGGCACCGTAAGAGAAAGTCCTGTGCAGTGGGCAAGTGAAGGCCTTCCTGGGGCAGGGAGATGACTAGGATGACCTCAGACAGCCACAGACAGCTAGAAAGACCTCTAGACACCCTTCCAGGCAGGATGACGTGGGACTTCACCTTCATTAAGTAACTGAGGCTTTTTTCACTGAAAACATCCCTCAGGAAGCCCATCTCCTCCTTGTGGTTGGAGTCAGGTCTCAGCTGGGAGGTCAGCAGGGCCAGGGTTTCATGCAAACCTGGGGAGAGGTGAGAAAAACAAAGGATAGCAAACGCAGTGCTCCCTGCCCCCAAGGAGCCCGAGTGGGGCCTCAAACAGCACTTCGGTCCTGCCGTGAGGACATTCTCTCCCCAGGTTCTCACTGCCAGGGCCTGGAGGCTGCCAGGCAGGCTCTTGTCTTCAGCTCGGGGGAGGTACTTACCAGAGTCCTCCGACAGCACTGGCATGCTGGTGTTGTCACGTCCTGACCTCTCCCTGCAGATTCTGGGAGAAGAGGGTGGGGGTGGGTATTGAAGCTCCATCAAGCATATGTATTCAACAAACTGACTACACCTCTACTGTGTTCTCTGAGACCAAGCTGTGGACAGAGAAGATGGGAACAAATAACTCTGCTCACTTTTTTCAGAGAGGAAGGAAATAAAGCTAAGATGTGCTGAGTGTTCTCAATGTGCCAAGCATTGTGTGGGGGTGATTTCTATGATAAATTTTTTGTCTGCACAAAGTCCTGAGAAAAGACTGCGAATGTTCCCATTTTCTTGATGAAGAAACAGCGGCGTGGAAGGGTTCAGAAAGTTGTGGGTCAAAATCCACATTCAAGCAGGCTCTTCCAGGCTGGCCTTGGAGGTGCCAAGTGACCCTGCCTGACAGTGTCTGCTGTCCTCCGCAGCGCACCCCATCCACTATAACCTTGTAAGAGCCCTGGCTCAAGCCCCCACTGTGACCCACCTTCCACAACTACCTGGCTGGGCCTACAAGCCCCCTCTCCCCGACCCCCCAAGACCCAACCCAAAGGGAGTCTCCAGACTGGAGTGCAGAGAGGAGGGGGAGAAATGGGAGTCGGGCTTCCACTATGCGGGGGGGACCCCTATCTCAGGAGGCCCCCCAAGGTGCTCTGCAGCACGTGGACCTCAAAAAGTCCTCCTTAGGAAGAGGAGAAGGAGAGTCATGATTGATTCATTCCACAAACATGGAGCCAGCCCGCGGCGCCGAGCCCCGGTGCCACTAAGAGGCATAAGAACCGCCCCGGGCCCTCCAGCCCCCGCCTCGCCCCGCCACGCCGGACTCACCCTTGGGCTGCTCCCCGCAGGAGGCCGAGCACCGACTCCCGCTCGCTCTCCGAAGGAACCTGTGGGACGAACAAGGAGCGCGCTGGGCGCAGAAGCGGCGACCCCAGGGGACCTCGGAGGGCGGTCCCGGAGGACGCGGAGCGGCAGGGAGCTGGGGGCGCGCGGCAGGGCGGGCGCGGGAAGAGGGAGGCGGGGGCCGAGGGGCGGGGTTGAGACCCCCGCGGTGGGCTCGGTGGGCCGCGAGGCTGCCGGGGAGCACGAGAGGAGGGTCTCGGCCCGGTCTCCCGCCCCTCCCGCCGCGGCGCCCAGCTCCCTCGTCCGTTGCCCGCGCCGCCTTCTACCTCGTCGCGCCGGGATGTGTGCTCCGCGAACGGGAGCCGCGCGGGTGCTCCGAGCCTGGGCCGCCGCTGGCTCCGCCTTCCTGGGCCCCTCCCTGCGGCTGCCGCGCAGGGCGGGGGTGGCGGAGCCTAAGGAGGCGCGGCGCGGGGAGGAGGCGGGGGAGGAGCAGAGGCCGCCCTCCGCGTCTGGCACCGCCGCCCCCCCGGGCCGGGCTCCGCTAGCCGGCGTCGTACCCCCTCCCGCTCTCCCGCTCTCCCGCTCCCTGAGCCCCCTGCCTGTGTCCCCCCCGCCCTGGCACACAGCCAGCCTTCCCTTCCGGCCGCACAACCCACCCTCCTCGAGTGGAGGGGTGGACACCTGCTCAACAGAGAATTCGATTTTGCAAACATTTATTGAGCACCCTCCAGGTGCCAGGCGCTGTGCCAGGGGCCAGGGCTTCAAAGACGACCAAGGCAGAGATTCTGGGTTTGAAGATCTCCCGAGCTGGGGCTGGGGGCCGGTCGGATGCGAGGGCAACTCGCTGTAACAATGCAACGCGCTGGGAAAGATTTATCAGTGCACGCTGCCCTGAGGGCGCGGAGCAGGGGAGGAGAAGTCAGGCTGGAAAGAAGGGGGACTCCATTCTGCCCGGCTGCAGGGAGGTGAGGCTACATAGCAGAGGCCACCAGCATCCAAGGGCTTTACTGGAAAAAGAGCTCTGAAATGGCCATGACAATAACTGACTTCCATTGTGCTGTCTCTACGCCCAGGTACTCCTCAGATCACTTCCCTTCACAGTAGTTCCTGATAGCAAGACCATTATTATTTTGGTTCTGCAATTGAGAAAACTGAGGTTCCAGGTGGAAGAATGTGTATAGGGGAGAGCATAGGAACTGCTGGGCGAGTGAACAGGTGGTTGTGGGTATTAGAAAGTGAGGAGTGGGTGAGTGAGTGGGCCCCCTTCCCTCAATCCCAGCAGCAAAGAACAGCACAGCACATGTCAGGAGAGGTGGACCCAGAGGTCAAGTCTGGAAGTAAATCCTTCCCAGGAACCAGGGAAAATGGGTTGGCAGGCCCCGCAGGCTGTAGTGCATGGGGAGGCTGTGAGAGGCAGCAAATGTCATGATGACGTTTCCCCTCATTCCTCAAAAATTATCCTCATTCCTCAAAAAATATCCACACTATTGCCGCTCAAAATGTAACTTGCCTGAGACTCACTAGGGGGTTGTGTAATGCTGGGGTGGTGCCAGATTCTGAATTTCTAACAAGCTCCCAGATGATGTGATGCTGCTGGTCTGCAGACCACACTTTTTGAGTGGAGAGAGACTGCATGAGACACATTTTTAGCTGCAATGCTTAGTGTTGGAAAGATAACGAGAACCATCTGATATGGGGTCAAATGATTTAGGACAAGAACACCAGGAAGTGATGTTGAAACAAGTAGATATTTATGTGCCTGAAGGGACCCAATCCCTACCTCACACCATATTCAAAACACGATTTAAGAGAGATCACTTGCCTAAATATAAAGCAAATTGATAAAGCTACTAGAAGAAAACAGGAGGGTATCTTTTAAATCTTGGGGTATGCAAAGATTTCCTAGAAAGGATGCAAAAAAGCCAGGCATGGTGGCATGAGCCTGTATCCCACATACTCAGGAGGCTGAGGCAGGAGAATTGCTTGAGCCCAGGAGTTCAAGGCTGCAGTGAACTATGATTGGTCCACTGCACTTCAGCTTGGGTGACAAAGAGACACCATCTCTTAAAAAGGAAAAACTAAAAAAAAAAAGCATGGACCCTGAAAACAATTGATAAACGGACCTCATCAAAATTTAAAACTCCTGCTCATCAAAAAACACTTGGCCTGGCACAGTGGCTCATGTCTGTAATCCCAGCACTTTGGGAGGCTGAGGCGGGTGGATCACCTGAGGTCAGGAAATTGAGACCATCCTGGCTAACACAGTGAAACCCCATCTCTACTAAAAATACAAAAAATTAGCCAGGCGTGGTGGCACACGCCTGTAGTTCCAGCTACTCAGGAGGCTGAGGCAGGAGAATTGCTTGAACCCTGGAGGTTGCAGTGAGCCAAGATCAGGCCACTGCACTCCAGCCTGGGTGGCAGAGTGAGACTCCATCTCAAAAAAAAAAAAAAAGACCGGGCGCTGTGGCTCACGCCTGTAATCCCAGCACTTTGGGAGGCCCAGGCAGGCAGATCACAAGGTCAGGAGATGGAGACCATTCTGGCTAACATGGTTAAACTCCTTCTCTACTAAAAATACAAAAAATTAGCTGGGCATGGTGGCAGATGTTGCAGGGAGTGGAGATCACACCACTGCACTCCAGCCTGGGCGACAGGGTGAGACTCCGTCTCAAAAAAAAAAAAAAAAAAACTATTAAGAAAATAGGACCAGGGACCAGGTGCAGCGGCCCACACCTGTAATCCCTTCAAGCACTTTAAGAGTTCAAGGCGGGTAAATGGCTTGAGCCCAGGAGTTCCAGACTAGCATGGGCAACACGGCAAAACCCAGCTGGTATCTACTAAAATTACAAAAACTAACAAGGTGTGTTGGCTTGTGCCAGTAGTCCCAGCTGCTCAGGAGACTGAGGCAGGAGGATCACTTGAGCCTGGGAAGCAGAGGTTATAGTGAGCCATGATTGTGCCACTGCACTCCAGGCTGGGAGGCAGAGTAAGACCCTGTCTCAAAAAGAAAAGAAAAGAAAAGAGAAAAGAAAGAAGGAAAGGGAAGGGAGGGGAGGGAAGGGGAGGGGAAGCAAGGGAAGTAAGCCACAGACTGGGAGACTAGGAAGAAATATATCTGACAAAGAAATTGTATCCAGAATAAAGAACTCCTGTAACTCAATAAAAAGACAAACAACTCAATCAAAAAAACAGGCAAAAGAGATGAACACTCACTTCATAAAAGAAGATATACAAATAACCAATAAGCATATGAGAAAGCACTCATCCAACATCATCTGTCATCAAGGAAATGCAAATTAAAACCTGTCATAGTCAGTTTCTGCTGCTATAACAAAATACCACAGTAATTTATAAGTAATACAAATTTATTGCTTACAGTTCTAGAGGCAGGAAAGTCCAAGATCAAGGGGCCAGCCTGTTCAGTGTCTGGTGAGGGCCTGTTCCTCTCTGATGATGGCATTGGATAAGTATCCTCACATGGTGGAAGAGAAAGACGGGCATAAAGGGATGAACACTGTCCTCATGTGGCATAAGGGGCCAAAGGGGTTAGGGTGCTCCCTTCAAGTTCTCTTATAAGGGCATTAATCCCATTCAAGTGTCCATCAACAAGTAAATGGATAAATATCCATTCACTTGTGGTATATCCATACAATGGTATATTTACTCACCAATAAAAAGAAACAAACTACAACTCAAAGACTATCCCTACCATGCAACAACATGGATAAACGTCAAAATAGATTGGGCCAGGCACAGTGGCTCACACCTGTAATCCCAGCACTTTGGGAGACCGAGTCAGGCGGATCACTTGAGGTCAGAAGTTCAAGACGAGCCTGGCCTGGCCAACATGGTGAAATCCCATTTCTAGTAAAAAAAAAAAAAAAAAAAAATTAGCCAGGTGTGGTGGTAGGCACCTTCAATTCCAGCTACTCGGGAAGCTGAGACACAAGAATCACTTGAACCTGGGAGGCAGAGGTTGCAATGAGCCAAGATCACACCACTGCACTCCAGCCTGGGCGACAGAACAAGACTCCATCTCAAAAATTAGATAGATAGATAGATAGATAGATAGATAGATAGACTGAATGCAAGAAGGCAAACACAAAAGAAGTACATACTGTATGATTACTGGTGTGTTGTCATCTTGGTGCCATGACTGAGGTCAGAGGCCTTCATTAGGTCAGAAACCCACTTTATTATTTTTAAAAATTACCAAAGCTACCTCAAAAGAAAGATAAAATATTAATAGATCAATGTTACTAGAGTAGAGCTGTCAAGTGCTCCCTCAAAAATCACTAGGTCCTGCTAGTTCTGCAGGATAACTTCACCAAACATTTAAGGAAGAAACACATTTTAATTCTTCTAGAAGGTAGAAATAGAGGGAAATCTTCAAAATTCTTTTTGTAATAGCATTGATACTAAAACCTGTCAAAAAAGGCCAAAAAAAAAAACTTGCAAATGAGTCACATTTATAAATATTGGTGCAAAAATCCTAAAAACTGTGTCAGCTAACAAATTCACCAGAGCATAAAAAGAATAACACCCCATGAGGAAGTAGAGTGTATTCTAAAAATGATTTAATATTTGGAAATTAAATTTTTTAATATTTGGAAAGCTCTCACTCCATGTAAGACAATCTATCAATAGGATAAAAAGTTAGACAGGGCATAATGACTCACGCCCATACTCCCAACTCTTTGGGAGGCCGAGGCAGGCGGATCACTTGAGGTCAGGAGTTTGAGACCAGCCTGGCCAACATGTTGAAACCCCATCTGTACTAAAAATACAAAAATTAGCTGGGCATGGTGGCACATGCCACCACAGTTACTTGGGAGGCTGAGGCAAAAGAACTGCTTGAACCCGGGAGGTGGAGGTTGCAGTGAGTAGAGATCATGCCACTGCACTCCAGTCTGGGTGACGGAGCAAGACTCTGTCTCAAAAAAAATAATTAAAACAAAAAAGTTGTTCTTATTAAAAGTAAATGGTCTAGGCCAGGTGCAGTGACTCACACGTGTAGGTGAGGCCAAGGCGGGAGGATCACCTGAGATCAGGAGTTCCAGCCTGGGCAATATCATGAGACCTCATCTCTAAAAAAATAATAATAATAAACAAAACTAGCCAGGTGTGGTGGCACTCATCTGTGGTTCCAGCCACTCAGGAGGCTGAGGTGGGAAGATTGCTTGAGCCCTGAGATGGAGGCTGCAATAAGCCATGATCATGCCACTGCACTCCAGCCTGGGCATCGGAGTGAGGCCTCATCTCTGAAAAACAAGAACAAAACAAAAGAAAAAGTAAATGGTCTAAATCCTCCAATTAAAAGGCAAGGATTGTCAGACTACATTAAAAAGCAAGACTTAATGTGCTTTCTAGAATAAACTCACTTGAAAAATAAAGACACAGATATCCTAAAAGAAAATGAATTTTAAAAAGATTTACCATGGAAACACTAATTAATAAGCTGGAATGACTACATTAATATAAGGCAAAGTGAGCCAGGCACAGTGGCTAATGCCTGTAATTTCAGCACTTTCGGAGGCCGAGGCAGGCGGATCAGAAGGTCAGGAGTTTGAGACCAGCCTGACCAATGTGGCAAAACCTCGCCTTTACTAAAGATACAAAAATTAGCTGGGCATGGTGGCGTGCGCCTGTACTCCCAGCTACTTGGGAGGCTGAGGCAGGAGAATCGCTTGAACCTGGGAGGCGGAGGTTGCAGTGAGCCAAGGTTGCGCCATTGCAGTCCAGCCTGGGCGACAGAGCAAGACTCCATCCCCCCCCCCAAAAAAAAAGAAAAGAAAAAGGAAAAAAATATATATATATGGCAAAGTAGACCTCAAAACAAGGAATATTACCAGGGATAAAGGGGGATATTTCATGATGATAAGCAATCAGTTGATCAAGAGGACGTATCTTATGTGTATGAATCCTATGAATCCCTGTGTATGAATCTAATAATCAAGCCTCAAAGTGCCTACCAATATGAATCATTTAATAACACTCTGAATGTCGGCCAATATCAGCAGATGAGAAAAAGAAACAACAGACATAGATATTAGAAAAAGGTGATTAAAAGGTATACCTTGAAACCCAAAGAAATTGACTGAAAAGCTAGTAGAAATGATGACAAAAATTTAAGATGGCAGAGTATACAATTGATATTAAAAATTTATGACTTTCCGGCCGGGGGCGATGGCTCACGCCTGTAATCCCAACACTTTGGGAGGCTGAGGTGGGTGGATCAAGAGGTCAGGAGATCGAGACCATCCTGGCCAACATAGTGAAACTCCATCTCTACTAAAAATGCAAAAATTAGCTGGCTTGGTGGCACGTGCCTGTAATCCCAGCTACTCAGAAGGCTGAGGCAGGAGAATAGCTTGAACCAGGGAGTCAGAGGTTGCAGTGAGCCGAGATTGCACCACTGCACTCCACCCTGGTGACAGAGCAAGACTCTGTAAAAAAAAAAAAAAATTATGACTTTCCTATGAATAAAAATAATTATAAAGTATAATGAAAGAAAAAATCCAAACTAAAATATCAAGAGTAAGATTAAATTCCAAGTTATAAACTTAATAGGAAAAATGAAAGACCTATTGATATTTGAGGGAAAAAACTGGAAAATTCTAGTGAAGGACATAAAAGACAAAATATACCTCAAATGGCTAGGGAAAGAACAGTTCAATAGTGCAATTATATTAATTCATTCTGAAATAATCTTTATACCCAATCCAATTCCAATTAAAATATAAGAATGATTTTTCAAAGGGAATTTATTAAATGCTACCACAATTCATCAGGAAAAATAAACATTGGTGAATAATAGGAAAGTTCCGGGAAAAAAAAGAGTTATGGGACCAGGGGAGGTGGGATGTAAAAATATGAAAACAATTTTTAAAGTTTAGTACTGAGTCTGTAGTCCCAGGACTCTAGGAGGCGAAGCAGGTAGATCACTTGAGCCCAGGAGTTCAAGACCAGCCTGGGCAACATGGCAAAACTCCATCTCTACAAAAAATGCAAAAATTAACTGGGTGTAGTGGTGCTCACCTGTAGTCCCAGATGCTCAGGAGGCTGAAGCAGAATTGCTTGAACCCGGGAGGTTGAGGCTGCAGTGAGCCATGATCGCGTCACTGCACTTAAGCCTGGGTGACACAGCAAGACCCTGTCTCAAAAAAAAAAAAAATTAATTAATAAAGTTTAGTACTAAAGAGGCAATCAACAGCTAGACAAATAGAACAGAACTGAAAGAACAGAAATAGTCCTCATGTATATTGTATTTTAATATTTGAGAAAGGTGACATTTAAGTGGAAGGAGAGGAATTTTTTTCTTTTTTTTAATGTGGGGACAGGCCAGGGAAGTGGCTCACACCTGTAATCATAGCACTTTGGGAGGCTGAGGCGGGAGGATCTCTTGAGCTCAGGAATTCAAGACTAGCTTGGGCAACATAGCAAGACCTAGTCTCTACTAAAAATTAAAAAATTTTAAAAAGATTGATGCATGTGCAAGTAGACTCAGCTGCTCAGGAGGCTGAGGTGGGAGGATCGCTTGAGCCCAGGAGATAAGAGGCTGCAGTGAGCCGTGATCATGCCACTGCACTCCAGCCTGGGCATCAGAGCAAGACCCTGTCTCAAAATAAAATAAAGTATGGCGACAATTACAACTAGCTACTCTTTATGAAAAAAAAAAAAAAAGAGAGAGAGAGAGAGAAAAGGCTGGGTGCAGTGGTTCATGCCTGTAATCCCAGCACTTTGGGAGGCGGAGGCGGGCAGATCACCTTCCGTCCTCTGCAAGATTATAAAAATAAATCTACTGAGAAAGTATTTTTATGTGAGAAGTGAGGTAGGGATCCAGCTTTGCTTCGCTTTTGTTTTGAGACGGAGTCTCGCTCTGATGCCAGGCTGGAGTGCAGTGGCGCGCTCTCCGTTCACTGAAAGCTCTGCCTCCCAATTCACGCCATTCTCTTGCCTCAGCCTCCGGAGTAGCTGGGACTACAGGCGCCCGCCACCACGCCCAGCTAATTTTTTGTATTGAGATGGGGTTCCACCGTGTTAGCCAGGATGGTCTCAATCTCCTGACCTCGTGATCCGCCCCCCTCAGCCTCCCAAAGTGCTGGGATTATAGGTGTGAGCTACCGCGCCCAGCCTAATTTTTGTATTTTTAGTAGAGAAGGGGTTTCACCAAGTTGACCAGGATGGTCTCGATCTCTTGACCTCGTGATCCGTCAGCTTCGGCCTCCCAAAGTGCTGGAATTACAGGTGTGAGCCACCACGCCCCGCCGCAGTGAGGGAAACATTTCTAAGTAAATTCCAAGTCCAAATCTACAAAGAAAAAGGTGGATATGTCTGACTAAAAAAAGGGTAAATATTTTATAGGTAAAAATATTATTTGCAACATATGATATCATATGCAATATGATAAATTCCTCAATTTAAAAGAGTTTACACAAATAAATGAGAAAAGATGAAAAAATTTAAAACAGTCAAAGAAAATAGTCTAATACCAAAAAAATATAGCCAATAAACACAAAACTGATGCTTGATCTCCCATTTTTAAAAAAAAGGAAAAAAACATGCAAAAGATGCACAACCTCAGTCATAATCAAATAATTCTAAGCCAAAATAGGAAGTGATGTCCCTTGTCACCTATTAAGACAAAAATGTTTATGTCTGTTGACATCCAGTGCTGTCAGGGATGTGGTGAATAAAAAACATTTACACATTTGGAAGGAATATTATTTGGTGCGAACTTTCTGGGATATGATCTGGTAACGTTTGTTAAAATATTATTTGTACATGTCCTTTAGTCCAGAGGATATTTGGGCAAGCAGAATGGAAGAAAAGATAAGCAGAGAGAGATGTCTGAGTGAATGAGAGCTTGGAGCAGGAGTGCTGGGAGATGCTGCATCCTAGGACAGGGCAGGTGCAGCGTGGGCAGAGTTGGACCAGATGGCCGGAAGCCCACGGCAGAAGTCGCCTCACCCAGCCAGGGCTCGGTCAAGGTGCTCGTTTAGAGCAGCTGCAGAGGGAACAGCAAGATGAGCTCAATGCCAGAGGAATGAATGACTTCGGGTCCATCTGGACAGGGAGAAGAGAGTTTACCAAGCATGCTCTGGAAAAAAAAAAAAGAATGCCAACGATCCTTGAAGAGGTGACAGAGAGAATCTACTTCAGGCTACAGGTGTGCATTGTCATTGCATTTGGCTTTCAGCCCAGACACCATAGGAAACCAGAAATAATTCCAAGAGGAGCAATGGGCTGGGGCCCAGGCATGAAGCAAGAGGGCAAGTCAGAAGAGAGTGGAGAAAGGGCAGGCTCAGCTCCATTTACTTCTCAATGAGAAGGGAAATTACTGTACTGGGGTTTGGGGGTTTTTTTGTTTTGTTTTTTTTTTTTTGAGATTTTTTATAACTTTTCCTGCTGTTCGTGGCTTTTGTTACCTATTTCTCTTATTTTTATTTTTTGAGACAGAGTCTTGCTCTGTCACCCAGGCTGGAGTGCAATGGTGTGATCTCGGCTCATTGCAACCTCCGCCTCCTGAGTTCAAGCTATCTTCCAGCCTCAGTCTCCCAAGTTGCTGGGACTACAGGCATGCGCCACCATTCCCAGCCAGTCCTAGAATTCTTATGTTGTTCTTTTTTCAAATCTGCTGTCACTTTTTATTCTTTCCAGTTCCCTGCCAAAAATGTCAAGCTTGACTTTTACTTCCTTGAGCACAGTAAGAATAGTTGTGTTAAGGCTGATCCTGCTTTTTACAGTATATGGAGTCCCCACGGGTCTGTTTCGTTGTCTCTGCATATTATTGCTTATTGAGTCTTCTCATAGATTTGGTTATCTTTGATTACATATTAGATGGTATTTGAAAAAACTGTTTGTAAAAATGATCAGCTTAGGCTGATGCTATTTTCCTCCAGAAAGGATTTTTCGCTGTGATACCTTTAAGGTACCCGAGGGTAGGGATGGGGAAGGTGCTGCCAGACAAGAACCACTTTTAATTCAAGTTCAGAGCTTGAAGTTTCCGGGGGCACCTAAATGACAGAAAGTTGGGTGGAAGTCCACGGTGGTCTGGTTTGTACAGCCTTTTGGGGTCCCAGCCTAATGTGACCAAAAATATGCCAGATTCCATTCACCGCTCCCAGAGGGCCCTAGACTCCTAGTTCATCCTCTCAGCTGCTACTTTAGAATCAGTAAATGTCCACAGGGAAAGCAAGCACATACGCTGAGTTTATCTTTCTGGCTTCCTGTCCACTTGCATGCAGACTTACGCCTGGGAACCCCCATGCTCTTTTTAGCTTTTTTTTTTTTTTTTTTAGCTTTTCACTGCTTTTTTTCTTTTTTTTTTTTTTTTTTTTTTTTTTCTTTTTTTTTTTTTTTTTTTTTTTTTTTTTTTTGAGACAGTCTTGCTCTGTCACCCAGGCTGGAGTGCAGTGACATGCTCACGGCTGACTGCAGCCTCGGCCTCTCAGGCTCAAGTGATCCTCCCACCTCAGCCTCCCCGGTATACTTTCTTTTTTCTTAACAAACTTTATATTTTGGAATAATTTTAGATTTGCAGAAAAGTTGCAAAGATAGTACAGAGAGTTTCTGAACACCTTTCCCCCTGTTTTCTCTAATGTTACCAGTCTCCCATTACTGCCCTCCTCCATCATATTCCCTGCCATTCCCAGAAGTAATTGGTCAACATAAAAAATTTGAAAGGGGCCGGGTGCGGTGGCTCACACCTGTAATCCCAGCACTTTGGGAGACCGAAGCAGGCAGATCATTTGAGGTCAGGAGTTTGAGACCAGCTTGGTCAACGTGGTGAAGCCCTGTCTCTACTAGAAATACAAGAAAATGAGCTGGCATGGTGGTGCATGCCTGTAATCCCAGCTACTCAGGAAGCTGAGGCACAAGAATCCCTTGGACCCAGGAGGTGGAGGTTGCAGTGAGCCGAGATCGTGCCATTGCGCTCCAGCCTAGGTGACAGAGTGAGATCCTGCTGTCTCAAAAAAAAAAAAAAAAAAAAGAAAAAGAAAAAAAGAAAAAAGAAAAAAGAAAGGGAGTTTCCAGATTTGTTTGACAGAGAAAGTTGAAAAATCGAGTTTGCAACCAGCTAGGGTAGGGAAGCTGAGGGGAGACTAGAGGATGAATGTGTGACAGAAAACAAAAAGCATGGTGGTGGTCTACACTGTGCTACATACAGCAACGAGCAAACTGCAAGATCTCAGTGGCTAAACACAGAAAAGTCTGTCGCTTGCTCACTCCAAGTCTGCCGCACACTTGGTGGCTGTCCAGGGCAGTTGTCTTCCAAGTGGTAGCTCAGGAATCCAAATTTTCCCGTCTTGTGGCTCATTTATCTTTGCTGGGACACATCTTCCCCACTGCTGATGTTTCCTTCCACGAGCAGAGAACCCCACTGGCCCAAAACTCTAGGACTCTCTCCACGCCTCTCTCTATGCCTCTCCATGCCTTTCTCCATGCCTCTGCTGATTTGATTGATGAATGTTGAAGGAGGAACAAGGCGTGTGTAATCCAGTCCTCTGATTCCTTTTCTCTGGGGAGCTGGCCCACCTGCAAAAAGTATGTATTCTAAATTGCTACACCACACCTCACCCTGAGTGTTACAGGCATGGCCCCAGCTCCACTGAGGGAAGAGGGATGCAGTTTTACCTAATTCTGGGGTTCAGCATTAGGTTCTGCCCACTGTCCTGTTTCCAAAACCTTGTTACTACGCCTACATCAAGCTTATCCCCCCGTGGCCCACGGGCTGCATGCAGCGCAGGATGACTTTAAATGCTGCCCAAAACAATCATTAGTGTTTCTGTATTTCATGTGTGGTCCAAGACAATTCTTCTTCTTCCACTGTGGCCCAGGGAAGCCAAAAGATGGAACACCCCGACCTACATAAACAATAAACATAACTTATGCAAAAGTACACTTACTTGTCCATAGACTTATTCAACATCTAAGACAGCAGTTCTAACCCAGGATATTTTTACCTCCCAGTGGAATGTTTGACAATGCCCAGAGGCTTTTTTTTTTTTTTTTTTTTTGAGACAAGGTCTCACTCCCATCGCCCAGGCTGGGGTGCAGTGGTGGGATCTTGACTCCCTGCAGCCTTGACCTCCCAGGCCCAGGTGATTCTGTCACCTCAACCTCCTGAGTAACTGGGACCACAGGTGCACACTGCCATGCCTGGCTAATTTTCTGTATTTTTTGCAGAGATGGGGTTTTGTCATGTTGCCCAGGCTGGTCTCAAACTCCTGGGCTCAAGCGATCCACTCACCTTGGCCTCCCAAAGTGCTGAGATTATAAGCGTGAGCCACCTCACCCAGCCTGGAGACATTTTTGATCATCACAACTGGGGAGGGACTACTGGCATCTAGGGGGTACAGCTGGAGATGCTGCTAAACATCCTATAATTCACAGGACAGTCTCCCACAACAAAGAATTATCTAACCCAAGATGTCAATAGTACTGAGGTTGGGGAAACCTTGATCTAAGAGAAGCAAGTGACCCTCCTGGAGCAGCTGAAGTGATTTAGTCCAAGTCCAAACCGAAAGGAATTGGACCAGGGTGGCCATCGAAGATCAAGCAGCTCAGTCCCCTCATCCCTGCAATTGCACCTCTTCGGCACACAGAGCCCTTCCTGACGATGCGATGAGGCTGCCACGAGCCCAGTGATCTGTCCAGGAGCCCTTGTGCCCCGTTGCCTCTCCCAGATGCAGTGACGGTGGGGCACCTCCCCGTGCTTCTGGTGGGAAGCAGGACGAAAGCGTCCTCTCTCCTCAGATCCCCAGCCCACCACGGCGGTCTGCCTGTCAGCCCCTTCTACCCCAGAGTGTGGCCTAAGGGTAGAACTAGGTGCAAGGCTCATGCCAGCACCTCACTTTCACCCTTCTCCCCAGCCCTTGCTCCACTTCCCAGCCTGGTGAATCTGTTTCTAATGGAGTTCTTGAGCCAGCCTCCTGAGCTAGGTGTGGGGATGGGAAGTGGAGGGGTAGGACCTTCAAATATGCAGGAAGAGGGTAGGGACCCACTCAACACCCTCTTTATATAGATAAACATTTGGTAACACCTCACTTACTCTCTTAAAATGACAATCGTAAATAATATGCCTTCTCATGCACTTACTTTTTTAAAATCACACTCTAGTGCCTGAGCTATACTAGGGAGAAAAAAATAAAAGGAAAGCGATTTATAACCAAATGACACATATTTCAATCTGTCAGTGCTCAGGTCCCATGACCCTAGAAAGTGTAATGAAGTGTCAGATACTTATCTTGCATATAATAAATAAGTCTGAATTTAAGAAACGTAGAGGATCAGAAATTATTCTGTATAAGGACAAAAATAAATAAATAAAAGAGCAAAGATATGCTATCAAATGTTAGAATAAATATTATTTTAAGGCCAGGCATGGTGGCTCGTGCCTGTAATCCCAGCACTTTGGGAGGCCACCGTGGGAGGATTGCTTGAAACCAGGAGTTTGAGACAAGCCTGGACAACCTAACAAGACCCTGTCTCTACTAAAAATAAAAAATTAGCCAGGCATGGTGGTGTACGCCTGTAGTGCCAGCTACCTGGGAGGCTGAGGTGAGAGCATCACTTGAGTCTGGGAGTTTGAGGCTGCAGTGAGCTGTGATGATGCCACCGCACTCCAGTTTGGGCAACAAGAGTGAGACCCGTCTCAAAATAAGTAAATAAATAAACAAATAATTTTTTTTCTTTTTTTAGACAGAGTTTCACTCTTGTTGTCCAGGCTGGAGTGCAATGGTGTGATCTCAGCTCACTGCAAGCTCCACCTTCTGAGTTCAAGCGATTCTCCTGCCTCAGCCTCCCTGAGTAGCTGGGATTATAGGCATGTGCCACCACGCCTGGCTAATTTTATATTTTTATTAGAGACTAGGTTTCTCCACGTTGGTCAGGTTGGTCTCGAACTCCCGACTTCAGGTGATCCGTCCACCTCGGCCTCCCAAAGTGCTGGGATGACAGGCGTGAGCCACCGTGCTGGGCCATAATTATTTTTTTAATTTATTTTTTTGAGACGGAGTCTTACTCTGTAGCCCAGGCTGGAGAGCAGTGGCACCATCTCGACTCACTGCAACCTCTGCCTTCTGGGTCCTGGTTCAAGCAATTCTCCTGCCTCAGCCTCCAGAGTAGCTGGGATTACAGGCACGTGCCACCATGCCCAGCTAATTTTTGTATTTTTTTAAGTAGAGACCCGGTTTCTCCCTGTTGGCCAGGATGGTCTTGAACTACTGATCTCGTGATCCGCCCGCCTCGGCCTCCCAAAGTGCTGGGATTACAGGCGTGAGCCGTGGCACCTGGCCAAATATTTTTTAATATGTGTTTTTTTATAACTGCAAAAACAGATCACATTTTGTAGCCTGTACATGTAAAAGGGAGGCAGGGGCTGAGATCATGGTAACAGAGTTTTCACCAACGTGAACAGCTGTCCCTGCCCAGAAATGGCAGCAGTGCTTCCCAGTCATTGTGAAATTAAAACACTTCTCCCCACATTACTAGACTCACACACACACACACAATCTCCCCTCCCAGAACCACTGAATTAATGCTTCAAATATTAACCTGACAAGTGAGTAAAATTCCAACTGAACATTTGGAATGATATATGCCAAAATATTAATGGTGCTTTTCTAAAGCAGAAGGGGAATTACAAGAAACACTCCTTTTTTTCTTTCTTTCCTTTTTACGTTCTGTATTGTGTAAAATTTTGCTTACAATCTGTATGAACTTTGCAAACAGACCAAAAAAAAAAAAAGTCATTTTTCAAGCCAGTGTGTCTGGCCTCCCAATAGTTTGCACGTTTGTTTTGGTCCTTTCAAGGAGGATTCAAGTCCGCGATGGAGAAACCACCAATTCACTTTTTCAAACGCCAAAACAACTCCGCAGGCGTGGGGGAGACCTATCTTGCAGCCCTGCCGGCCCAAGGCTCAAGGGAATTCGCCTAAGCTCAGCCCTACGGCTTTGCTCAGCCCCGTCTGCACCGCCGCCCCGTGGCCAAGGGCAGTACTGCGCCCTCCAAAAGGCGATGGCGGAGGAGGGGCCCAGGGCCTTGCCCCAGGGACAAGCTTCTTTCTGTACCATTGACCACATGGCAGTCTGCTGAAGTTTATGGACCCCTCTCTCAGTATAATGGCGCGTAAATATATAAATAAAATATATATGCTGAAAAGAAAACTAATACTGGTGAGAAGATTCTCAAAACTCTTTATAAATGTGTAATATAATAGCCGTTTCATTATGGTTAATAACCAGCTCTAGAGGCAGGTCTCGGAACTCATTATTTTCTTTCTTTATTTTATTTTATTTTATTTTATTTTGAGACGGAATCTCGCTCTGTCGCCCAGGCTGGAGTGCAGGGGCGCGATCTCGGCTCACTGCAAGCGCCGCCTCCCGGGTCTACGCCATTCTCCTGCCTCAGCCTCCCGAGTAGTTGGGACTACAGGCGCCGCCACCACGCCCGGCTAATTTTTTGTATTTTTAGTAGAGACGGGGTTTCACCATGTTAGCCAGGATGGTCTCGATCTCCTGACCTCGTGATCCGCCCGTCTCGGCCTCCCAAAGTGCTGGGATTACAGGCTTGAGCCACCGCGCCCGGCCTCATTATTTTCTAAACAGTGAGGAGTACACACGAGGTTTCAAGATATCTACAACCTGATGTGCCAGTGTCTGTGATTGTAATTGGTAACAAAGTTACAGGTACTGCTAACAGTACACTGTTAATACGAGGAAAAGCTAAATATTAGAAGTTGATGAAAGTCAATATGTAACTTTTTCCCATGCGAATTCGACTTACAGACCCCTTAGGGCGCACGGACCACAGGTTAAGGCCCCCTTGAAGGGGCAAGAGTTTGGGAGAAGCGCCAGTGTGGGTTTTCAGTCCTGGGAGGTGAGCCGAGGGGTAGGCACGCATGGGCGCTCAGAAAAGGGAAGGCAGAGGCGCCTCTCCGGCTGGGCCTGGTTCACGCCCCTCCCCTTGCTTCCTTGGCCTGGTTTCGCGCGACTGGAGGAAGTTAAAGACCCGCGTGGCTGAAGAGGAGCTCACAGTTCCCAGCGTCTGCTCCGGCGGTGTCCAGCGCCCAGAATGCGGCTTCTGGTCCTGCTATGGGGTTGCCTGGTGCTCCCAGGTGAGATGGGGAGGGGGTCTTGGGAGGGATGTGGGGCTCACCCTTGGAGTCTGCAGGGGAAGGACCTCCTGACTGCCTGATAGCCCACCCCACCTATCCTCAGCCTCCTCAACCCTAGGGGAGCCGGGCGGGGTGGGGGTGGGGTGAGGTGGGGACGGCGCCGGGCCCCACTTGCAGTTTCTGGAACCTAGAGCCAGGTTTTCTCTCAGACCTGTGGGTTTCCCCTCATGGCATTGTGGCTGTGAGAGTTGCTTTGCCTCTCTAATCTTAATTTTTCTACCCTCTGCCAATCCTGGAGGCAGACAAGACACCCCGTCTGGTTGCTCTGTTAAACTCAGCATACATTTGTTGAATCTCGGCTGTGCCTCTCCCCACAACCCTGAGAGATGAATTATTATCACGTTTCGTCAATTCTTTTGCTTTCTTTTTCTTTACCTTCTAACACTTAAAATCAGGATGCATCCTACAACTGATGTCAGTTGTTCATTTGGCAATGGTGAGACCCCATCTCTACAAACAAACAAACAAACAAACAAATTAGCCAGGCATGGTGGTGCACACCTGCAGTCCTAGCTAGTGGGAGGCTAAGGTGGGAGGATCACTTGAGCCCCAGAGGTCAAGGCTACAGTGAGCCATGAGCACCAGTGCCCTCCAGCCTGAGCAACAGAGTGAGATCCTGTATAAAAACAAAACAAAGCCAGACGCGGTGGCTCATGCCTGTAATCCCAGAACTTTGGGAGGCTGAGGCGGGTGAATCACGAGGTCAGGAGATCAAGACCATCCTGGCCAACACAGTGAAACCCTGTCTCTACTAAAAATACAAAAAATTACCCGGGCATGGTAGCACATGGCTGTAGTCCCAGCTACTCAGGAGGCTGAGGCAGGAGAATCGCTTGAACCCGGGAGGTAGAGGTTTCAGTGAGCAGACATCATGCCACTGCACTCCAGCCTGGGCAACAGAGCGAGACTCCATCTCAAAAACAAACAAAACAAAACAAAACAAAACACCCAGAAACCCTGCTGGCTATCTGACTGTCAAATTCCATCTGAACCTAGAACACTCCCCCAGCCCCAATTCCTCAATGGGCCAGGGTTAGGGAAACAGCAACAGCCCTGCCCCAAGTTCGCCCAGAGTAGGAAGGAAGTAATGGCTCTTCCAAGGCTGTCCCCAGAAGGGATGACTGAGAAAAGCCTTCCTTCCTCCTCCTAAAATGGAAGCTCTGGCCTTGACCTTGGTACATGGAGCCTGGTTATTCCAACCTCCACTCCTGCTCTGATTTTAGGTTATGAAGCCCTGGAGGGCCCGAAGGAAATCAGTGGGTTCGAAGGGGACACTGTATCCCTGCGGTGCACCTATAGGGAAGAGCTGAGGGACCACCGGAAGTACTGGTGCAGGAAGGGTGGGCTCCTCTTCCCTCGCTGCTCTGGCACCATCTATGCGGGAAAAGAAGGCCAGGAGACGACGGAGGGCAGGGTGTCCATCCATGACAGCCGCCAGGAGCTCTCGCTAATTGTGACACTGTGGAACCTCACCCTACAAGACGCTGGGAAGTACTGGTGTGGGGTCGAAAAACGGGGCCCCGATGAGTCTTTACTGATTTCTCTGTTCGTCTCTCCAGGTAACAAATATCTCTCCTTTCCCAGGCTAGGGACAGGAGCTGCAGAGGGAAGCGGGAGGGGCAGTGGGGCATAATCCTGGTGCAAACCTTATGGGCACTGAGTCCTTAGGGAGATCATGCAGGTCAAGCGCTGAGCAAGGCTTGGGGCACAGAGGGAGCTGCATGAGTCTTGGCCATTCTTTCACTCTTGCTGCCCACGGTCACACCACTAGTAGATGTCAGAGCAGGACTGGACCCAGATCTGTCCAGGGCTGGACTCGGTGCCTTTCCTTTCTGCCCAGATGTGCTGGAAGGAGATTTCCGTAGGCTGGGTACAAGATAGACATATCAGGGGATAAAGAAGACTCCTCACCTGGTGTCAGAGATATTCCTGAGGCCTCCCGAGGCTGGGCCAACAATTGCTGCATTCCAGACCCAGCCCACAGCGTCACCTCAGCCCTGGTCATGCTAGCCTCACCCTGCATGTGCCCTCACCTCTGCCCTCCTGGCCTCCACCTCCCCAGATATTGAAGTCTAGCCACAGGTGCTAGAGTGCCTGGGAACCAGCCTCTGGGTAGTGTGCCTGAAGGAGAGACCGTTAAATGCAGGGACACTAGGGGACCAAGGCTGGAGCTGTGGGAACTGGTAGAGGATAGAACGCCTCTCTGGGAGCCCAGAACCCTGGACCTGATGAGCTAAGGAGAAAGAAGCCAGAGAGGGCCCAGGGGAGTGGGAGCCTTGGTCTGCTGGCCAGTGAGGGCGAAGTATGTCTTTGTATCCCCATTTCACAGATGAGGGACTGAGAGTCCAAGAGACTAAGTGATTTGCCCAAGATCTCACAGCAGGAAGTGGTGGAACCAGGATTAAAACACAAGTCATTTCCAGCTTTGATGTCTGCTTTATTCCTCTTCTAGCCCCATAGCTGGGACCTATCCCAATCCCAGGCCCATCCCTACCACCATATCCCCTAATTTTTTTTTATTCCCTTATCCATGGATCTTTAATTTGGGGAAATAAAAGTAAACTTGCCGAAAAGCGGTAGCATCAAACTACGTTGAATCTGTTCTTCATTATTTACAAGATTCTCTTATCTCTTCCAATTCTTATCAGTGTTCATATGTCATTTCTGCAAGTTATGAGCAAGTTCACCTGTGTTTTAGACTTACCCTCATTTGTAATTCTTTATTTGCGTATGATATGTGTATTGCTATATTATCCTCCTGTATCAGACTTTGTTGGCCTCTCTCTGATGGCAGTTGGGATATTGAAAATGAAGAAGACTCACGACAGTGGTGTGCTGGTAAATGTTGAGCAGGCTGGGGATGCTGATGCTCTCATTTTGTGGTGTTTTCCAATTTCTGTGGTGTCCATTTCTGTGGTCCAATTCCCATGGCCAATTTTCAGCCATCGACAGTTTAACGGTCTCACCAATTCCTGAAAAGTTGACAATGAGCTCTTGTGAGCCAGTGCGAGCCATCTCCAGCACACCATTGAATATGGTGAACCATGGGAAGAATTTCTAAGAAAGTCAGAAAAAGACAGATGTACCCACTATCATTTCTTTTCTTTTTATTTATTTATTTTTCATTCATTCATTCATTCATTCATTTTTCTGAAATGGAGTCTCACTCTGTCATCCAGACTGGAGTGCAGTGACACAATCTTGGCTCATTACAACCTCTGCCTCCCAGGCTCAAGTAATCCTCCCACCTCAGCCTCCAGAGTAGCTGGGGCCACAGGCACAAGCCACTGTGCCTAGCTACATTTTGTTTTTTGTTTTTTTTAAGATGTGGTTTTGCCATATTGGCCTGTCTGGTCTCAAACTCCTGGACTCAAGCCATCTGCCCACCTCGGCCTCTCAAAGTAGTGAGATTGCTGGTATGAGCCACTGCACCTGACCAGCCTACTATCATTTTCTTTTATTCATCTTTGTCTGAAGACCCTAGGCAATGAAATATGCAAGATTAAGAAGTATAAGGCCAGATGTGGTGGCTCACGCCTGTAATCCCAACACTTTGGGAGATCAAGGTGGGTGGATCATGAGATCAAGAGTTCAAGACCAGCCTGGCCAAAATGGTGAAACCCCGTCTCTACTAAAAATACAAAACTTAGCCAGGTATAGTGGCAGGCGCCTGTCATCCCAGCTACTCAGGAGGCTGAGGCGGAGAATTGCTTGAACCCGGGAGGCGGAGGTTGCAGTGAGCCGAGATCATGCCACTGCACTCGCTGGTAGACAGCAAGACTTAGTCTCAAAAAAAAAGGAAGTAGTATAAATGTTGGAAAGGAAAAGATAAATCCTCTGCATTTGCAAAAGATTTTATTATCTACTTAGAAAAATCCAAGAATAAACTGACCTAGTGTTACATATTGAGTATCCCTAATCCAAAAATGCAAAATACTCCAAAGTCCGAAACTTTTTGTGTGCCAGCATCACACACACAAAGGAAATGCTCACTGGGGCATTTTGGATTTCAGATTTCCAGATTAGGGATGCTGAATCAGCAGATATAATGCAAATATTCCGAAATCTGAAACACTTCTGGCTCCCAAGCATTTTGGATAGGGGATACTCAATCTGAAGAAGAGAAGGTGGTGGACAAAGAGGGAGAGTCCAGGATGGCACACAGTCAGCAAGGACTGGGGAGGTGACAGACAGACTTGGGGAAGTGGGGACCGGAGTAGCTCCTGGGGGGTTGGTTGTATCAGGCTTCTGCCCACTGTGCTGGGCACAGAGGATAGGCATTTTGCCCTTAAGGAGTCTCAGCCTAGCAGGGAGACCCCGTACACAAGAAATTGCAGTGTAAGTGAGCATTAGCACCACTGGAGGCATGCACAGGGGACTGTGAGTGCACAAAGGAAAAAAGATTCGCTGCTTCTGGGGAAGACATTTCAGAGGAGTTGACCTTGAGCTTGTGCAGAAGGACAGAAAGAAGTGCTTCAGGCAGAGATGGAAACGAAAGCCATTGTACACAGAGGAACAGCATGTCCAAGGCACGGAGGTGGGCGGGAGGCTGGCTTAGTCGGGAATAGAGGACAACTCTATGGCTGGAGCACTGAACAGGGAAAGAGGCGAGGTTGACAAGGTGGTTCAAAGCCTGAGTTTTGTTCTTTGCTTTTTTTTCTCTTTTTTTTGGAGACAAAATTTTGTTCTTATTGCCCAAGTGTGAGCTGCCACGCCCAGCCTGAAGCCTGAGTTTAAGAGGCCTCAAAAGGCATACTAAAAAGTTGGAACTTCGGCTCACACCTGTAATCTCAGCACTTTGGGAGGCCGATTCGGGCAGATCACCAGGTCAGGAGATCGACACCATCCTGGCTAACACGGTGAAACCCCATCTCTACTAAAAATACAAAAAATTAGCTGGGCGTGGCGGCGGGCGCCTGTCGTCCCAGCTACTTGGGAGACTGAGGCAGGAGAATGGCGTGAGCCCAGGAGGCGGAGCTTGCAGTGAGCTGAGATCCCGCTACTGCACTCCAGCCTGGGCGACGGAGCGAGACTCTGTCTCAAAAAAAAAAAAAAAAAAAGTTTGAACTTCGGCTTATAGGCAATGGAGAGCCACTCACTGTTCTAAGGCAGAGAGGGATGGGATCCAACACAGACTTTTGAGACAAAACTGGCATAATGTGAAGGGTGGCAGGGAAGAAGCAGGCTGAGAGGCAGCTGGGGACAGGGGAAACTGAGGGTCTGAGCTAGGCGAGAGGCCAGGGGGCTGCAGAAGGAGAAGACCAGGGATCTGCTGGAACCCGCCACGTGGCTCCTGGTTGGCCGAGGCGAAAGACAGCAGTGCTCTGTGCTGAGGTTGGGGGTAGGAAAGCTGCCAGCTCCTCCCAAGGAAGGAAAAGGGGTTCAGAGCGGTGCCGCCCCTGAGAGCAGCCTCTCCCTTTCCTCTAGGACCCTGCTGTCCTCCCTCCCCTTCTCCCACCTTCCAGCTTCTGGCTACAACACGCCTGCAGCCCAAGGCAAAAACTCAGCAAACCCAGCCCCCAGGATTGAGTGAGTGAATGGCGATTCCGCCCCATCCCTTGCCACCCTTCTTACAGAAGCAGCCAGTGAGTGCCTGCCTGGTACCAGACACAATACTTTATGACCACTTAGGTGTCCCCACAAGCCTGGGAACTGGGTTGTCCAGCTGTGGAAGTACAGGCTCAGCAGGGTTAGGTCACTCGCTTAGGGTCACACAGGAAGCGCCAGAGCCTGGGAGTGGTCACAGCCTGACCCCAAAGCTCGTGTTCTGTCTGTGCCATCCAGAGTCTTGGGGGCAAGCCAGAAAGGCCGGGCGTTGGGCCCTGACCTCTGGACTCATCCCTGCCACCCTGCCCTTCTTGGTCTCATGGCTGCAGAAGGAAGTCAAGGCCTTACTGAGGCACGGGTGGTGGGGAGGGGGCACATGGTGGTGAGGGGAGGACCTGCCCTTCTGGCGAGGAAGGAGGTGACAATTGACTGTGACTGTAGAGGGAGGGCAGGAAAGTGGCCACTGAATGGTCACTGGAAAGGGTCATGGAAGCGAGGAAGGGGAGTGCTTATACCTCCCCACAGAGGGAACAGGCTGTGGGCACAGAAAGAGACCGAACATCACACACAGCTGTGGGGTGTGTCTGATCTACGGTCTGCTTCCTCAGAATGGCTTCATCTACATCTGTTTGCTTACTGGGGTATCCTTTAGCTGGGGATGTTCTGAGAAATGGGTCCCAGAGAGGCTAGGGTTCAGGGGTCAAGGGTCAGAGGTCTGGGATGCTGGGATGCAAGGGTCAGGAAGGATGCTGAGGCATTGCCTTTGGACTTGTAGCTTCTCCTGGGCTCTACCCAGCAGGAACCACAGCCAAGCAGGGGAAGACAGGGGCTGAGGCCACTCCATTCCCAGGGACTTCCCGGTACGGGCACGAAAGAACTTCTCAGTACGCAGCAACCTCTCCTCATGCAGCGACCTCTCCTCCTGCAGGGAGCTCCCGCCCCCCGAAGCAGCTGGACTCCACCTCAGCAGAGGATGCCAGTCCAGCTCTCAGCAGCAGCAGCTCTAAGCCCAGGTGAGCCCCAGGTGACCAACATCACCTTTCAGGCCATCACTAAACCATAAGCTGACTTTGAGCAAATAGGAACCCAGTGGTCTTTCCTCTAAGCAGACACATCCTCGTGTCATGGCCACAGCCTGCAGCACAGAGGGTCCCTCACAGGGACCCTTGAGCAGTAGACAGCTTGCACTATAGGAGCCAGCAGCTCTGCTGCCTGTCCAAGGCGAAGGGTCCACCAGGGTCGCAGTCCCCACCTCTCTCCCTGCCCCAGCCTCAGGGATGGCCCCCCCAGTTCGGGGGCTTTTGCCTATATACTTTGCACTAAGCCCTGTGCCAAGCATGAAAACTCAGAATCCAAAACAAAACAATTTTTTTCCTTACAACTGGAGTCCCAGCCTGAAGGATTGGTTCTTGGGGGTTGTAAATGCACTTGGCTACCGACATCCAGGCAGCTGCTGGCAGGTTCAGATCCTGCTGAAAGTGAATCCTGGGGTTGGCAACGCGAGCAGGGATCCCTCCCACGCCAGACAGGGCTGATGGGACATCGTGGTCCCTAGTGCCCTCTGATCTCCTTGGGAGAGATAAAGGACATGGCTTGACTCACAGTAAGAATGCCAGGATGCCCCACTTGCCTGTGCCAGTGACACCAGCCCAGATAAAGGCCACTGAGAACTTCCCCGCACACCACTGCGTGACCTGGCAAGTCGCTCATTGCTTCAGGTGTCAGTTTCTCCAGTGTGAAATTGAGCCACTCCTACCTAGTTACACAGGGATTGTGGAATTTAACAACTAACACTGACATGGTACCTGGCATGTGTCTGGCACTGAACTATGTGCTTTTCACATCCTGACCCATTTGATCCTCACCACAGCCATTTTACAAAGGAGGAAATTGACACCCTGGGCGGTTCAGTCACTTACCCAAGGTATAGGAAGGTGGTGGAGCTAGAGTTTGAATCCAGACAGCCTGGCTTCAGGGTCTGCACTAATTAAATAATGATTGTCAAGAGCCAATAGCACTAAATATCGCCCTCCCGCACCACACCCCCCACAAGTCTTTGCTGCATTGAATTGAATTCCACACTAGGGATTGGCTTTCTCAGCCTGTACTTGGGACCCCCAAAGGACATAGACTCTGGCTTATCTGGTAACAGCCACTAGGCTCCTTGTGTCTCATCTCCAGGGTGTCCATCCCAATGGTCCGCATACTGGCCCCAGTCCTGGTGCTGCTGAGCCTTCTGTCAGCCGCAGGCCTGATCGCCTTCAGCAGCCACCTGCTCCTGTGGAGAAAGGAAGGTGAGCAAAGGTGGGTGGCAGGAAGGTGGGAGGCTCACTGGACCAGGGACCTCGCTGAGACCTGCAGGTCCCCATCTAGCCCCGGAAAGACCCTGTGGGTCTCAGCGTGTCTGTCTGAAATGTGAGCATCAGGAGCTGTGGCCTCCCTTCTGAAGGAGCCACGAGATAATCAACATTAGGAAAGCAATTCACAAGGGGAAATGGGAGAATGAAGGGTTCTCAGCTTCTTGCCTGTCCGAACTGATCAAACACTTCTCTACCTGTTGATCCCAGGGAATTCATGGCCAGCTCCTTGTGTGGGAACCAACTGCCAGGGGCAATGCAGGACCAAGCACTTGAACTTGAGCAGGACAGACATTGTAACCCCACTCCTGCCACTGGGTCTCTAGAGCTGCTCAGTCCCTTCCATAGGCTGGGGCTCAAATCCCAGCTCTGCCACTTTTCAGCTGTGTGAGCTCAGGCAAGTCATCTAACTGCCCTAAGCCTCATTTATCTCAAATCACAGATATACATCAAACAGAAATAGAATACAAGTCACAAATGTCATTTACAACTTTTGAATAGCCACATGAAAAAGAGTAAAAAGAAATGAGTGCAGTTAAGTGTATTTTATTTTATTTTAATTACTTATTTTTTTAGAGATAGGGTCACACTCTGTCGCCCAGGCTGGAGTGCAGTGGTGTGATCATGGCTCACTGCAGCCTTGAACTCCAGGGCTCAAGCGATCCTCCTGCCTCAGCCTCCCGGGTAACTAGAACTACAGGCATGAGCCACTACGCCCAATCTAGTGAAGTTGATTTTAATAATGTACTTTATTTAACCCAATATGTCCAAAACATTCTCATTTTGATACGGAATCAATATGAAAATATCAATGATACATATTCTACTTTCATGTTTTTCATATTGAGCCATCAAAACCCAGTCTAATGTAAAATAGTCACATTTCAGTGCCTGATGGCCATGTGTGGCTTCTGGCTGCTGTGCTGGATGGCAAAGACTAAAAGGATTCACCAAAATCTCAGTAATAAGAGCTACCATGTGCCAGGCACTATCCCCAGCTTATCTTGCTTATCCCCTTAATCTCCTCCACACTGTGGAGTACACCCATTTTCCAGAGGGAAAAACTGAGGCACAGAGTGGTTAAGCAGCTTGCCCTTTGTTTGCATAGCTAGGAAGTGGTGAAGCCAGGAAGATAATCACAATGTCGTCCCCGTGGAGGTGGCCATGGGGGAATCCTGGGCCCACTTTCTGTCTCTTCCATGTGGCTCCTAGGAGGAAATGTGGGCTTTGTCCAGGTCCCCTCTGGGGAATCCAGGGTGGGAGCATTCCTGGTCACAACCTCAGAGCCACTTAGCACCTTGCCTCCCAAACTTTGATTGCCAGCTAGCAGCGGTGGCAACCCTTGGTAGCCTGTTAGAAATACAGACCCTGGGACTCTCACCTCAGCCTACTGAATTAGACTCTGCACTGTATGAAAATGTCCAGGGTGTCCTATGTGCACACTAAGGCTTAAGTAGCAGTGACCTTAGCACACAGATTTATTTTCCCAGCCAGTTTCTGACCCTCATGAGATCATCTCCATGCACTGATCTCAGAAGACTGGGTCATTCCCAAGGGGCTGAGCTGGAAGGGGCTCTTCGGCCCATCTGGCTGCCTCCTGCCTCTGGGAGGCCCCTGCTCCCTTATGCAAGGGGGCCAGTACGCCTTTCTGGGCCGAGCTCCAGGCCATTCCCGGCTACACCTGGCTTCAAGGAGCTCCTGCTTCTACATCTCTTTCAGCTCGACAGGACATGGAGACACAGAGGAACGAGAAGGTCTACCTCTCACACTTGGTAAGGACAGAGGCGTAGGGAAGCCCAAGCTCAGATCCCCTTGGGGCTGCAAGTCAAGATTTCTGGGCTCTGCTTCTGTAACTTCCTACCTGGGCCTGCATGCCTGACCTGGAGGCAGCACTTGCTCCCCACCTTGGAGGAACCTCTGTGAGCCCCAAGACCAGTCCTTCAGGGTGTGAGCCAGACAGAGTGCCCGTGGGGGACTCACAGGTGGGAACCTGATTTCCCGCCAGGTGCCAGGCAGGGTGGGCACCAGGAGCCATGTGAGCATCTTCTCCAGGCGCCTTCTTTCCGTGCCTCCTTTTATAATTACAGAACATCGGAGCTAGATCCAGAGGAAGCCTTTGAGATCTCTAGCCCAACCTTTCTCTCAGATTAAAGCAAATCCCCTTTCAGAATGTCCAGGGGTCAGGGAGCTGTTAGAGATGCACTCTCCAGGGCCCCAGCCCCCGCTGAACCCTCCAGGGGTGTGGTCCAGGGACTCTGGCAGTGCTATAGACTCTAGTGTGCTTTTACAAAAGATGAAACTGAGGCCCAGAGAGGGTAAAGGTCTTGCCCATGGTCACACAGCAGGTGGTGGCCCAAATAGAAAACAGGACCCAGATTTCTTGACTCCCTGCTCTTCTCTTTCCAGAACTCCCTGATGTTTTCTCTGAGCCTTCCTTGGCTCTGAGACCAAGGTGACATGGCTGTCCTAGGACCCATGGCTGAGGGTGGTGCTCTGGGGACCAGGGGCAAGAGAATAAGGGTCCCTGTGCCCATTATCTGGAGCAGGGAACCTGCCCCAAGGCTACTGCTGCAAGAGACTGTGCCCTCCGAGGCCAGCCCTCCAATGGAGGGGGCTGCAGCATTGCACTTCAGGAAACAGAAGCCTCTGGCCCCTCCTCCCTCCGCTGTTTACTGAGATGCCTCCACTCCATTCCTTTAAACACAAGGGCAGGAAAG